>NC_032000.1:23945429-24059754 GCF_001879085.1 Nicotiana attenuata | reverse complement strand
CCCCAGTTTCATTATCTTCTTCCCCATTCTCCTTCACCTGGTATGAGCCCTAGTTTTTCTTTTCTTTTCTTTTCTTCTTCTATTTTTCTCCTTTTATTTTTAGATTTTTTGTGTTGTATCTTATGCCATTATTGTAGTCGTTGTTTTGTGGTTTTGTGTTAAAACTTGGTGAAATATGCTGTGGGGTTGGTTTGTGGTAAGTGTGGGGTGGGTGGTGCTTGATTTGTGCTATGTATGAGATTTTGTGGGGAACTCTTGTTGCAAAACACTTAGAAAAGAGTTGTGTAGGCCTAATGCCCACAAGGTATTTGTGGAAAGGTCCCAATGAGCATGATTATGTTGTTGTGACCACTTTTGCGTGTGAAGTCTGAGTAAAAGGTGTTTGTGGAAAGGTCCCAATGAGCATGATTATGTTGTTGTGACCACTTTTGCGTGTGAAGTCTGAGTAACCGCATTAAGTCACAATATTTTTGTCGGGCTGGGCTAATGTGTTCCCGTTTTGCAGGTATCATGGCACCATCGCGAAAACGCGAAGCCACAGGTCCATCATCAAGCCGCCAAGCTGGCACAGCTGAGACACAAGGGGCAGCCCCTGCACGCTCCTTTGACAGTAGCAAATTTGTTTTGCCTGATGCTCAAGCCTGCTTTACGGAGAAGGCCGCTAAAAAGCCAATTCCGGAGAGGGGCATTGACATCCGTTCAGTCAAGGAGCGTTGCCCCACATGTATTCGGAGTTGATGACGAGGGATTTGCAGGCCTTCATTGATGAGCCAGGGGAGGCCAATGCTAGGGTTGTGCGGAAATTTTATGCCAACCTGCCAGAGCATACAGACCATGTAGTCACGGTGCGCTGCAAGGCGGTCAATGCCTCCATTGAAGCAATACGGATGGCATATCAGTTGCCCGCTCCTCTAGCTGACAATCCGGACTTTTATGAGTATGGACGAAATCCAACAGACGCCAAGTGGGAGCGCTTCTTTGATGCGATTTGCACACCCGAAAAAATGGTGGAGTGGATGGAACACGGTGATAAGTTCCACTCCTCCTCTTTAACCCCAGAGGCGAAGAGCTGGTTATATGTGATTAACAGTCGCCTTATTCCCTCCAAAAATACTACGGAGGTGAATGGACCCCGAGCTACATTGATTTGGTGTTTCATCAAGGGTCTTCCCTACGATATGGCCAAGGTGATCCACGAGGAAATGTTTGTCCGGTGCCCCCAACAAAGGTATGGGTTCTTTTTCCCCTCTTTAGTGACTAAGCTTTGCAGGCAAATGCAGGTGCCCGAAAATCTTCGTGTGGATGGGCTGGTGAAAAATGGCCACAAGATCCGACCGGAAAAGAGCACCACGGTACCAGCCCCAGCGGCAGCAGCAGGTGGAGCGGATGAGAGTGGCTCTGATGCATCGGAGGAAGAGGAGCCTGAACAAATGAACGTGGAGGGCAAAACGCAGGCCCATGCGCCCAGCGTAACAGCTGCAGCACCGTCAGGAGCAGCATCCTCTTCAGGAACTGCCAGAGTGTCCCGGTTCATAGCATTGGAGCAGGAGGTAGCTGGTCTACGCTCCTTAGTGACTGATTTGGGTACTCGTATAGACGCGGTAGCTGACCGACAAGCTAAGTCGGAGAAGAAATTCACGGGTTGGCTGCGAGCTCTAGGTCGTGCGTGTAACGTGAACCCAGAAACCGTCTCCGACCAGGAGTGAAGCTTCAGGGAAGTTCCTTTACCTCACTGCTCTTTCAAATTTTAAGCCATGGGGACATGTCTTCATTTTTAAGTGTGGGGTGGGATTTCTTCAGTGTATGTTGTATGTAGTTGTATAAATTGACAGTTGTTTTGTGTGTTTCATTTCAACTTGATAGTTTTGATGATGTTGAGTAGGAGTCGTTTGTTTAATTTAGATAAATGGCTCGTCCCGACGATGGATCCCTTTCGGCGAGGTTCTTGAGGGACTGAGTCGAGAAAAAAAAATATGTACACTCTTCCTGATGACGGATCCTTGAGACAATTTTATTGAGGGAAGTTAGTCTAGAGAAAATACCAAAAAGATTTTTTTTATTTTTTTTTCTTAGGTAGTGTAGCAACTCCCCTTGGTTTTTCTTAGGGCCACGGTTCTTTTCCAAGGGTTTAACTTGAACCGGGTATAGGTAGTTTTTTTATTTTGTTTTCTTTTTGATTTGTGGATTAGGTTAATGGGCTACGAGCTAGAGAACCAAAAGAGAACCCATAGCGTTGACACACCTGAACACAATAGACCCTAGAGTGTAACACTTAGTCTCATTTGTTGAATCTCACTAAAAGTGCCTTAATTTGTATGTTTGTTACTAAATTGAATGCTCGTAACAGAGCGACTTGATGAGCTGATCTGAATGAGTCATATGCCATGTGTGGTGAGTTTTTGTATAGTCCATGTATTGTACTTCTATATAGAACTTGCCTGACATGTGAGTTGAAGCGAAATTTTAGGTGATGCTCGGTTTGAAAAATGATTTTAGGCTTTCTTTGACCTTTTTGAGCTTAATTGCTTATCACAAATAAAATTTGTCCCTAGTTAACCTTTTTGAGCCTTTAGACATTTGTTTGGCACCCGGATTACAAGCCTATACCCTTTTATTCTTAATTGACATTGTTTTTATCCGTTTACCTCTTAAAGCACTTTAATTGTGAGATGAGCGCTAAAAGAAGTAAGAAGGAAATAAGTGTGGGGTGGCTTTTGAGTGGAACCAATAAAAGGATGAAAGGTGCACTTGTTTTGTAAACTAATACACCACTAGCGGAAATTGAGTGAAAAGAAGAATAAACTGGAAAAAAAAAAGAAAAAAAAGAGAGATGAATACATTGTGTCTTGTTCTAGCTAGTGGGTATAAATTAATAGAGTGCTTAAAGAAGCAGGGAGTATTTGTGGGGTAATATTGTTTGTGAATGAGAAGTGGGTTGAAGAATTTGCGCTAAAATTGCTCATGTGATGTGTTAAAGTGCTTAGGAGGGTTAGTCACTATTCCTAAATATATCCTACCCGTCCCTTGGCCCACATTACAACCATGAAAAAGTCCTAATTGATTTTAGATCGAGCAAGCCTACATTAGTAGAGATTTACATTAAGGGCAAGCTTATGGTACCAATTGCATGCATGTGACTTCTTTTGTGAGGGTGAGTGATTTCATTGATATTGTGAGTATATGACTCGAACGTGTGGATTGATTTCAATTTGCGTTGATGTGATTGTGAGGGCATATGATTCGTGAGGGAAAAGCAAGTCTTGACTTTTGTGTAGAGTATTTTGAGGAAGTATGAATATTGCATGGCACTTGAGAGTCGACCTTTGAGGCTAGGATTGTTCACTGCTAGGCGTAATGTATATAAATTGTTCAGGGTGTAATGCGTTAAGGGAAATGGTTGAGTGAAGGAACCTCTAGAAAGTATAGTTTGATTGCTCGAGGACTAGCAATGAATTAAGTGTGGGGTGTTGATAATAGGCTA
Source organism: Nicotiana attenuata (assembly GCF_001879085.1). NCBI lineage: Eukaryota > Viridiplantae > Streptophyta > Magnoliopsida > Solanales > Solanaceae > Nicotiana > Nicotiana attenuata. Next base: position 24,056,273 of record NC_032000.1, on the reverse strand, counting down.
AATCTAGGTAATTTAGCTATTGTTTATGCTTCCGCTTGATTATATTCCAATGTCATAATATGGTTAATTGATGAAAAATAGGCTCTAATTATGGATTGTATATATTGCAGGATGAGGAGCTTATGTGATGCTTTCAAGAGGCTATTGGAACTATTTACGAGCAAGAACGACCCCTCGGAGCTGAGTGCGCGCAAGGACGAGAAAAAGAATGGAAGAAATAATGGCCCAGAAGCGCGAGCTCATGCGCGAGGTTAGCGCGAAGTCGCGCTAGTTAAGGATCTGGAGGCAGAATGTCAAGGAATATGCGCGAAGTCATGCGCGAAGGATGCGCGAGCTCGCGCTAGTCCCAGTCCGAAAAAGAGTTATTTAGGGGCAGAATTGGAAATCTGGAAAAAAAAACCCACTTAACCTATATAAAGTCAAGCTCGCCCAAGGTTAATTTATCAAGTTTTTCATAGGCTAGTGCAAGGTATAGAGAGGCAAGAGGCAAGGAGGAGATTTGACCATCAAGTTCTTCTTTTCTTCCTTTTGTTTTTTATATTTGTGATGAAATTGAACCCTATTGTGTTGAACATGAGTATGAGTAGCTAAAACCCATTGTTCTGGGGTCATGGGTGAAACATGAAAGTTGTTGTTTGACGTTTAATTCGACGAAGTTGGTTTATCATATTAGGTTGTTTATTTAATTCTGATTTTAATTATTTTGCTGAGTAGCTAACAGTGAAATACTATCTATGAATCTTTGGTTGAACTTGAACGTGGGAACTTTAGATTGCAATAGAATTAAATAGAGCAAGTTCTTGAACCTGGGCCTCGGGGAATGGATTAGCAATTGGGATAGACATATACCCAATTGCCTTGCTTGGTTGAAATAAAGGAATTGTGAATTCATTCTTGTTAATCTTAATTCCATAGACATATAGGCATTGAGTTAGCTTGAATAGGCGAGTAAGAACTCGACAGATTCTTATGAGTAATATCAACCCTGTCAATCAACAATCCAGATAGATCAATTAGTCGTTTTAAGCCAAGAACACAACACAATTGTAAATTAGCCCGTGACCCTGGAATAGCATCTCTTACTGCTTGTTACTCAAAATTTTGCTGGTTGTTTGGTTAATTATTTTAGTCACATTATTGCTTGATAATTTAGATAGTAAATTAGTGATATCTATATTTTGTGGAAAACTTCTTGGATAGATAATTTAATTGAGTTTAAATCAGTCAACAGTTAATCACAAGTCTTCGTGGGAACGATACTCTACTCACCACTTTATTACTTGACAATCACGTGCACTTGCATGAGCGTTTTTGGTCGCAACAAGTTTTGATGGTGTTGAGTAGGAAGGGTTTTGTTTGTTTGAATGGGGGAAGTAGTGAGTAGAGTATCGTTCCCACGAAGACTTGTGATTAACTGTTGACTACTTTGGGTACTCGTATAGACGCGGTAGCTGACCGACAAGCTAAGTCGGAGAAGAAATTCATGGGTTGGCTGCGAGCTCTGGGTCGTGCGTGTAACGTGAACCCAGAAACCGTATCCTACCAGGAGTGAAGCTTCAGCGAAGTTCCTTTACCACACTGCTCTTTCAAATTTTAAGCCATGGGGACATGTCTTCATTTTTAAGTGTGGGGTGGGGATCTCTTCAGTGTATGTTGTATGTAGTTGTATAAATTGACAGTTGTTTTGTGTGTTTCATTTCAACTTGATAGTTTTGATGATGTTGAGTAGGAGTCGTTTGTTTAATTTAGATAAATGGCTCGTCCCGACGATGGATCCCTTTCGGCGGGGTTCTTGAGGGACTGAGTCGAGAAAAAAAAATTAAAAAGTATGTAGACTCTTTCTGATGACGGATCCTTGAGACAATTTTCTTGAGGGAAGCTAGTCTAGGGAAAACACCAAAAAGATTATTTTATTTTATTTTATTTTATTTTATTTTTCTTAGGTAGTGTAGCAACTCCCCCTTGGTTTTTCTTTAGGCCACGATTCTTTTCCAAGGGTTTAACTTGAACCGGGTATAGGTAGTTTTTTTATTTTGTTTTCTTTTTGATTTGTAGATTAGGTTAATGGGCTACGAGCTAGAGAACCAAAAGAGAACCCATAGCGTTGACACACCTGAACACAATAGACCCTAGAGTTTAACGCTTAGTCTCATTTGTTGAATCTCACTAAAAGTGCCTTAATTTGTATATTCGTTACTAAATCGAATGCTCGTAACGGAGCGTCTTGATGAGCTGATCTGAATGAGTCATATGCCATGTGTGGTGAGTTTTTGTGTAGTCCATGTATTGTACTTGTGTCTAGAACTTGCCCGGCGTGTGAGTTGAAGCGAAATTTTAGGTGATGCTCGATTTGAAAAATGATTTTAGGCTTTCTTTGACCTTTTTGAGCTTAATTTCTTATCACAAATAAAATTTGTCCCTAGTTAACCCTTTTGAGCCTTTAGACATTTGTTTGGCACCCGCATTACCAGCCTATACCCTTTTATTCTTAATTGACATTGTTTTGATCCTTTTACCTCTTAAAGCACTTTAATTGTGAGATGAGCGCTAAAAGAAGTAAGAAGGAAATAAGTGTGAGGTGGCTTTTGAGTGGAACCAATAAAAGGATGAAAGGTGCACTTGTTTTGTAAACTAATACACCACTAGCGGAAATTGAGTGAAAAGAAGAATAAACTGAGAAAAAAAAAGAGAGATGAATACATTGTGTCTCGTTCTAGCTAGTGGGTATAAATTAATAGAGTGCTTAAAGAAGAAGGGAGTATTTGTGGGGTGATATTGTTTGTGAATGAGAAGTGGGTTGAAGAATTTGCGCTAAAATTGCTCATGTGATGTGTTAAAGTGCTTAGAAGGGTTAGTCACTATTCCTAAATATGTCCTACCCGTCCTTTGGCCCACATTACAACCATGAAAAAGTCCTAATTGATTTCAGATCGAGCAAGCCTACATTAGTACAGATTTACATTAAGGGCAAGCTTATGGTACCAATTGCATGCATGTGACTTCTTTTGTGAGGGTGAGTGATTTCTTTGATATTGTGAGTATATGACTCGAATGTGTGGATTGATTTCAATTTGCGTTGATGTGATTGTGAGGGCATATGATTCGTGACGGAAAAGCAAGTCTTGAATTCTGTGTAGAGTATTTTGAGGAAGTATGAATATTGCATGGCACTTGAGAGTCGACCTTTGAGGCTAGGATTGTTCACTACTAGGCGTAATGTATATAAATTGTTCAGGGTGTAATGCGTTAAGGGAAATGGTTGAGTGAAGGAACCTCTAGAAAGTATAGTTTGATTGCTCGAGGACTAGCAATGAATTAAGTGTGGGGTGTTGATAATAGGCTAAATCTAGGCAATTTAGCTATTGTTTATGCTTCCGCTTGATTATATTCCAATGTCATAATATTGTTAATTGATGAAAAATAGGCTCTAATTGTGGATTGTATACATTGCAGGATGAGGAGCTTATGTGATGCTTTCAAGAGGCTATTGGAACTATTTACGAGCAAGAACGACCCCTCGGAGCTGAGTGCGCGCAAGGACGAGACAAAGAATGGAAGAAATAATGGCCCAGAAGCGCGAGCTCATGCGCGAGGTTAGCGCGAAGTCGCGCTAGTTAAGGAGCTGGAGGCAGAATGTTAAGGAATATGCGCGAAGTCATGCGCGAAGGTCGCGCTAGTCCCAGTCCGGAAAAGAGTTATTCAGGGGCAGAATTGGAAATCTGGAAAAAAACCACCACTTAACCTATATAAAGTCAAGCTCGCCCAAGGTTAATTTATCAAGTTTTTCATAGGCTAGTGATATCTCTATTTTGTGGAAAACTTCTTGGATAGATAATTTAATTGAGTTTAAATCAGTCAACAGTTAATCACAAGTCTTCGTGGGAACGATACTCTACTCACTACTTTATTACTTGACGATCACGTGCACTTGCGTGAATGTTTTTGATCGCAACAACATCTTTATGTTAATCAATATGGTTAAGGCTCTAGCTATCTTTAGTGGCAGAGTCAATTGTTCGTTTATTTATAAATTTATGTAGCAGTAATGTTTGGGCCTCAGCTATCAATTTCCTTTGGGTTTGCCTTGGTTTCAATTACATAACTTGCATCTGGGCTCAATTCTGAGCCCAATAAGTGTTGATGCCTTTCTTTTGGTCTTAAAGGAAAAGAAGAAGGGAAGCTAGTATTAATTCTATGGGCCTGCAGTTGGCCCAGTTGTTTGCTGCGATCAGTTTGAGCCTAAAGTTTCGGATAGAAATATCTTTAAGTTTAATTAAGTGTAATCCTTTTAAAGAAAAATCATTTGAGGTGTGCCATGAAAAATAAAACCCCTAAGCCCATGGCCCTCACGTAAATAACAACTTAGTATTAAAATAATTCATGAACATCGTAGTTTAGTTTAGGCCCGATTTAGAATAGTATTGCGATTATGTATACGTTCGCGCAACATAATTGTAAATTTAACTCTAAATGACTCGAGGGATGCGTTCGCGCAACTTCAACCAAACTTCCTTAATAAATCAACAAAAACGTTATTAATCGTGGACACGTTCGCGTGACATGATTTTGACGCGCCAAAGGAGATGAGTATACGTACGCGTAACTTGATTCTTTAATTACGAGTAATTCAAGTGATTTAGAAGCGGTAAAAAGGTAAATGCACATAGGTTCTAAAAATGAGTAGTTAAATAATTTAAGCCAAGTATAAATCACTAAGCGACCATGCTAGAATCACGGAACTCGGGAATGCCTAACACCTTCTCCCGGGTTAACAGAATTCCTTATCTAGAATTTCTAGTTCGCAGACTTTTAAATAAAGTCAAAAATTTCCTCGATTTGGGATTTAAAATAAATCGGTGACTTGGGACACCAAATAAATTATTTCAAGTGGAGACTCCGAAAATAAATAAAATAATCTCATTTCGAATAATGTCACTTTAATTAAAAAAAATCCCTTATATACCTCCCTCGGGCGGATGGTGTAAAAAGGAGGTATGACAATCGTTATCTTTGATTCATAATGGTTATGGACATCTGCCCATGTGGTTGCTTGGAACAGGCTTTCTTTCATCTTTTGGGAGGCGTCGGAGCGCCTTGGATTCAAAACCTTAATGAATGCCTCAGCTGCCCATTCATCTGGCACATCCGGTAAATGAATCATTTCTTTATGTAACATGATCACGAACTCACCTAACAATTTGGACTCTCCTTACAAAATTCTTAATATGTCTGCTTTCCGGGCCTGGACCTTCCTGGCGCCCGCATGGGCCTTAATAAAAGAATTTGCGAGCATTTCAAAAGAATCAAATGAATGTACGGGTAAAAGCGAATACCATGTCAAGGCCCCTTTCGTGAGGGTATCTCCCAATTTTTTCAACAGAACCGACTCAATCTCATGTTAGGCCAAGTCGTTTCCTTTCACTGCCATTGTATAAGTTGTGATGTGGTCCTGAGGGTCTGAAGTCCCATCTTACTTCGGTATGTGCGGCATTTCGAACCATTTCGGAATCAATTCTAGTGCAACGCTCAGTTTAAACGGCAATTGGGTGTTCTTCTTCGGGTACGGACCCTTCAACACTGGTGGTGCGCCCGAAATTTGGTCCATTCGAGCGTGGAACTCTTTTGCAATCTGATCCATCCGCTCGTTCATTTCTCTCATGGATCTCATGAGTTCGGTTTTGAAGGGATCATTACTGTTGTCTTTACCGGATCAGCTACCGGTCCCCCCGGCTCCATCGAAGCCGACCTCACCCCTCGGGGTGTTATTATCAACTATTTGAGCCGCTTGATTTGCAGGAATGTCGGGAGGAGCTGGGCCTATTCCATTTGCATTGTTGGAGGCGCCTGATAACCCCTACTTTATTTTCGTCATGACCTGGTCCTGCCTTGAGAGATGGACCATGATGGATTTTTATTGCTCTCTCAAGATCCTTACTAGTTCTGCAACATGCCCTTCCTCAGCGTCATCGGGAGTCGTTTTCCTCACATGTCGGGGATATTGTCTGCCATGGACCGGAGTTGCTACGTCCCCCTCGTTGTGGGTGTCGCTGATTGAATCCTCATATTGAGGCAGTTTTTCGTATGCCTCAACGTTGTGCGCGATGTTGACATCGTTAGCTGCCATTTTTTGGCTATAAAACAAAAAATCAAACAAGTTAGTGATAGATGCAAGGATCAACTCAATTACATAACTGTCTAAGACCCGCGGTAGGCGTCAAACTGTTTACCCATAAAATGGTACAGTTAAATTTGCTACGTGATTTACAGACAAGCGAACTGATTTGATCCAAAATGATAAATAAATTAGATAAAAAAAAAATAAGACTTAGCATTAAAATCTAAACAAATAGCAGGCATGGATCCGTTTGATTGAATCAAGTACTCACACGACTTCTCTTACTAAACAAGACACATCAATTTAGAGTCTAAGAGGCCGTTTGATTGGGAAATAAGTTATCCCATGATTAATTATCCTGGAATATTAATTATAACACCCTCCCATGGGGATAAAAAAATCTACAATTATGGAATAACTAATCTCGAGATTAGTTATACAACTATTTTATCCCAACCTAATATGGGATAAACCCATCTCAATTTAATCACAAAATTAATTATGTATAATCTCTCGTACCAAACGAGCCCTAACTTAGTGATGTATAAGGCCGATTTGTTTGGAAGCTTAACGCTCGCATATAACTTAAAAGGTCACAATTTCTAAATCTTACAAGTGATTTCTCTAAATTTTGGTTGAAATTTGAAGAAAAAAAAAGAGCTTTTAAAGTTACATCGAAAAATAATTTTTGAAAGTTGAAATTGTGTTTGGACATGCATTTTATTTGGGAAATTTGTTTTATTTTGAAATTTTGTGAGCGAAAGAAAAAAGTTTCACCGAAACACTGGTCCAAGCTAATTTATGAAACTTGAAAATATTCTTCAAAAACTAATCAAATTCAATGAATAAACAATATTTTAATATTTATTTTTGAAAAAAAAACTATATTTCTATAAATTGAGTCAGATGGAGTAAAAATTAAAATGTTCAGTTTCAACTTCCTTGAGAATATCAATTTCTATCACAATTCAAATGAGTTATTGTCAGGATTCACATGCTGAATCAATCGCTAAAGTCTAACACTAGTGTTGATACCTAAAATTTGAAGATAAGAAGAATACATGAAGACAAATGAAAGAATAAAAAGGAAAATTAAGGGAGGGTGAGGTTTGGAGATGAAGGTCAGAGATTCTCAGGTCTGCTTTTTTCGTTTAGTCACCATCCTCGTTTCCCTTTTACTCCACCCTGCCCTTTCATCCGATGGCAGAGTCAAGATTTAAAGTTTATGTGTTCTTGAATTACCGTTGAATTCATAGTTTGTTTTAGCTATTACTTTCTCGGTTCACTTTTACTTGTCCACTATGGACTTTGCACACCCCTTAAGAAATAATAAATGAAACACATAATTTACGATGATACCCATATTAATTGATGCATATTTTTAATGGATTCGAGAAAATAATTTGAAATGAGTAATTAATACGATAGGTATAACAGACAAAAAGAAATTATCTTCTCTTGATATGCTAAAAGTGACAAGTAAAAGTGAAAATTTATTTTTAGAATACATGACAAGTGAAAGTGAACGGAGAGAGCAATTCGCAATTAAATAGTCATAGATATATATTTGATAAACTTCTTAATACAGATATAAAATTTGAGCAAAAGTTAATAGTTCAAATCCGTACCAAATACTCTAATCCGCCTGAACTTCATAAAGCTACCGAATAGAGGCAGAATCAGGATTTGAAGTTTATGGGTTCAGGATTTTAGTTCTTTTAAGTTACTGGATTCTAATTTAATAATTTGTGCGTATTTAATGAATTTCTTAAGCCAAATATAAGATTTGGACCAAAGTTACTAGCTAGGTTCGGCTGAACCCGCGGCCGAAGGACCGGCTCCGCCCCTGCTAATGAACACACTTTCAGGCTTAAAGTGTCCCCAGATATGAAGATCAGTCTCACCAATGGAAATAAGTCATATTGAAGAATCTTCAAAGAGAGTGAAACGATGCAGAAAAGGTTAATCCACAAAATTACATGGCAAACGACACAAAATTGACACAACGGGACTGTGTTTTCAGACTTTCAGTAATATTCCGTAGTAGGGTAGGAATTCAGCCAACCCCTTGTTGCTATTGCATTTGTCACCACTGCCTCTTTGCCTTTCTTTTTTTCTCCTAATTATCACTGTTACATCAACAGTTGTAAGTTTTTGTGGATTTAACAAATTGTAATTTAAACGTATTTTTGCAGGTTGATCCGCTTTAGAAATACTGAGTTTTTGGTTCACTATCCTTATTGTTACGGGGCCACTTTTAGCAGAATTGACACTGCACGGCAGTAGCCAAACTCTCAGCCACTCAGCCTTATTTTTTTCGCACACAGTGCAACACTTAGAATATTTTAGACTTGTAAAAATATAGCAACACACAGAGATACGGGTAAACACCCAACCTTTATTAATTCTCGCAGAATACAAAGGACACTCTGTTGGAAAAGGCTCACATATGCTACTTGTCTTGTTCCAAACGAAATACACACATATAAAGGGGCTGCCTATGACAAATTTATAAAGGGGCAGTTAGGGGCAGTTATTACAATGTGCCTTGCACATGACAGGCCTAAAAACAAGCTAACTACCTTGTCCTAAATTTGAATTCAAATCTTCCCACGAGTTCGAACTCATCTTCAGCATTTTGGCCAACTGCAACATGTGCTTTGCACATGCTTAACTTCCATAGCACATGCACAACAAACTTCTTCAGTCACATGACTTGCACACTTGTTTTCCAACTTTTGCCCACACTTGCCTTCCTCCCTTGTCTTTGGATCATGCCTCGCCCATAAGCTCATGACCATGTCTTGTCACAAATTTGTCGTCCCACTGATCCGCATGCATGCCTTAGCCAAGTGCCATGCGCCTTCATTTGCCATAGTCGTTGCCCACAATTAAGCTGCCTTGCCAACTCTCAAGACACCTTGCCTAGCTGACTTGCCTAAGTCCAAGCACTAACTTAGACACACCTTCAGCTCCGCACACTGCTTGCCAACATCCGCACGGACTTATGCCAAGGGGCAATGTACAAGCCCTTGACATAGATTCTGCCCGACATCTATCACGTCTCAATATTAGCCTTATTAGGGGCTAACAAACCACCCCCACTAGTTGAACTCGACGCCCTCGTCGAGGCTGATTTCAAGTAGTCCTCAATTTGTTGTTCATATTGCCACAATGAAGCACCCTTCTCCTAAGTCGCATCTGCCTCGGGCTTTCCCTTCCATTAAATCAGAAATTCTGTCCGCCTATTCTTCTTGTGCATCCCAAGAACCCAGTGGCCAAGAATCTTTTCAATTTTTTCCTCAAGCTGAGTGCGCACCTCAGGAGGAGCTCTCTTTATTTTGTCCATGTCCTGATCTTCAGGATATTCAACATACGGCCTTAGATAACTCACATGGAAAGTCAGATGAATCTTCATTCTTTCGGGCAACTTCAGTCGGTAAGCAACTGCACCAACCTTTTCAGCAACTTCAAAGGGACCATCATACCTTGAAACCAAAGCTTTATGTCTAACCCGGCTGTCAATCTTCTTCCAAATTTGCGGAGTAAGTTTTAACAGCACTCTGTCACCTACTTTGAACTCCAATGGACGCCTGTTCCGATCAGCATACTTCTTCATACGTTTCTGTGCCACTTTTCAAACTATCTGTTGCTTCTTCCATCATAGTTTGTCTATCAAAACCATAGCGGTATGCAGCTGGACATTTACCCCTAGTTTTATGTTGTGCCATCTTCGTTGGTAGTCTAGGTTGCTTTCCCAAAACATTCCCGAATGGACTCTTCTCCGTTGCTGAAGACTTGTGCAAATTGTAAGAGAATTGTGCATAGTCTAACAAATCTGTCCAATTCCATTGACTAGCCGTCACGAAATGCCTTAAGTATTCTTCCAGCAAACGATTGATTCTTTCGGTTTGGCCATCAGTTTGGGGATTATTTGCCATCGAAAACTTCAAGTTTGTACCCATCAAATTGAACAAATAAGTCCAGAACCGGCCTATAAACCCTGCATCCCTATCACTAATCACATCCTCTGGCATTCAGAAATACCTAACCACGTTCTTGAAGAATAACTCAGCAGCAACCTTAGCGGGACATTCAGTTGGGGCAGCAATAATAATAGCATACTTTGAAAACCTGTCGACCACAACCATAATCGAAGACAACCCATTAACCATAGGGAACCCGCTGATAAAATCATCGAAATAGATTGTCATGTTTCTTCAGGAATAGGCAGAGGTTGCAGCAAACCCGCCTCTTCTTCTGCTCAGTTTCGTCAAGCTGGCACATAAGGCAACTCTTCACGTATGCTTCCACATCATGCTCTATCTTGGGCCAAAAGTAGTACCAGGACAGTAGAACCATCATCCTTTCAATTCCCGGATGACCAGCTCGTAGAGTATCATGCGTCTCTTTCAGCAAATCACAACGCAACCCTTCACCAAATGGCACCACAATTCTCCCCCTCTAACATAGAGGAGATCGTCCTCGATCCAGTACCGTCTTACTGTCCCTTCTCTCACATGATCCATTGTTTTGATGTACAATGGATCATTAGCAACAGCCGACTTGATTTTATCAAGAAAATCAGACTCAAGTCGTGTAATGGAATAAACAGCAGCAAACACCTCTTCAAACTCAATGTATCCGCAACTTGGTTGTGTTTTCCCGGCTTGTGCTCCCAAATAAAGTCATATTCTGCCAAGAATTCTTACCAACGAGCCTGCTTTGGACTTAGCTTATTCTGTGTCTTGAAAAATGTATTAGCCACATTATCCGTCCTTACGATGAATTTTGTTCCTAGCAAATAGACATGCCAAATCTGCGCTTCATTCAATTTTCTGCTTTCAAACGCCACTGGGTGGCCTTCTTGAATTAGCACGCCTCCAACAGCCTTGTCGGAAGCATCAGTGTGGACTTTAAATGGCAGTTCAAAATCAGGAAGCCGCAAGATAGGTTCTGAGGCAATAGCTTCTTTTAGCATCTTAAACGCACTACTACATTTTCAGACCACGCCCACCTAACATTCTTCTTCAACAAATCAGTCAAAGGAGCGGCTTTCTTTGAATAGCCAGCAATGAACTTCCGATAGTAATTAGCTAACCCGAGGAAAGACCTCAACTTTTTCATAAAATTAGGCGTTTGCCACTCCACAATGACCTGCACCTTGTTCGGGTCCATCCGCACCTGATTTTGGCTCACCAAGTGCCCAAGAAACTTTATCTCCTGTCTAGCAAACTCACAGTTCTCCATCTTCACATAAAGCTGGTACACCCTCAAACGAGACAGCACCTTAATCAAGTGTGACATATGTTCATCCAAAGTCCGACTATAGATAACAATGTCATCTAAGTAGACAATGACAAAGTCATCCAAGTACTCATACAACACATCATTCAACAGGTTGCAAAAAGTAGCAGGGGCATTTGTCAACCCGAACGACATAACAAGGAATTCATATGAGCCATACCTCGTAACGCATGTAGTTTTAGGCTCATCACCTTCAGCTATCTGTACCTGCCAGTAACCATACCGTAAATCAAGCTTCGTGAACCAGCAAGCCTTGCTCAATCTGTCCATAATGTCTTGCACCAACAGAACCGGATATTTGTTCTTCACAGTCACCTTGTTCAACGTCCGATAATCAACACACATCTGAAGCGTCCCATCTTGTTTCTTTTGAAATAAAACAGGTACACCAAATGGAGCTTTTGATGGCTGAATCAGTCCCGCATCAAGCAACTCGTTCAATTATTTCCGCAATTCAGCCAACTCTTTTGGCACCATCCGATAAGGAGGTTAAGCAACCCGGCAGCAACTCTATCTTGTGATCTATAGCCCTCGGTGGTGGGCAGATTTTTAGGCAACTCCGGTGGCATCACATCAGCAAAGTCACTCAAGATTTGAGTGACGCAGTCCGGCACTTCAACCTTCACATCATGCTTCACCTCAACCATAGCAGCAAGGAAAGTATCATCTCCCCTTTTCAAACCTTTTTCGACCATCATGGCAGAAACTAATGAAGCCTTCCGTTGAGTTTCTTCTTTCCCATAAGGATGAACAACCTTCAAAAAACTAGGAGCCGTTTCATGCATGTTCATCACTCTGTCCATGTGAGGCATTAGAACAAAGCGATGTTTCCCGCATAAAGTCAATTCCGAGGATCACCTCAAAGTCCTCCAATGGAATCACCATCAAGTTAACTTTCCCTTTCCACTTCCAACAGACATAGAAACGTTGTAAGCCATACCCACAATGGCTTGTGCTTTGGCATTCACTGTCTTCATGTAAGAGGGACATTTGCTTACACTCAATCTGTACTTATACACCAAATTGGTCGAAATAATGGTGTGAGTAGCGCCAGTATCTACCATAGTTATCACACCCTTTTCTCCAATCTTCATTTCGATGTGCATCAGTAAAGAATGAGGGTTCGTCTCGTTGCTTGTAGCATTAACCAAAGAGATAACATTCAGCAATTGCAAAGGATTCACTAAGGCAGCAGCAACTTCTTGACCTTCTCTATCCCGATTATTTTCTGTAGCAAGCAAAACATTAACCCGTTCCTGATTTGGACAATATTTGGCAATGTGAGGTCCGCCGCAACCATCGTTCTTTTTGTTTGAGACACCTTTATTTCTAGCAGGTCCATCAACAATAGCCTTGCCCTTTTCCACAACTTCTTTTCGAACTTCCTTCCTCCATTCCCCTTTCTTCTCCACCTTTTTCTTAGGTTTTGAAGTAGAAGGAATTTCAGAAAGACTACGGGTACTGCGATAATCCACCAAAAAATCCGCTGCAGCAATCGCACTTGGGAGATCCTTCACGTTCTGTCTCCTAAGTTCGTTCTGCGCCCATGCTTGCATTCCAGAAATAAAGTTATGCAACTTTCATACTCCGACATGTTCTGTATATCCAGCATTAAGGAAGAGAATTCCTAAATATAATCACGAATTGTTCCTGTTTGCCTTAGACGTTTCAAGCGATCCCTAGCAAGCCAAGATGCATTGCTAGGTAAGAACTGGTCCTTCATTTCTTTCCGGAGTTTCTCCCATGTATCGATCTTGGGCCTGCCCGCACTTTCATCCATGCGAGTCCTCCACCATAATTTAGCATCTCCCGTTAGGTACATGCTTGTAATATTGACTTTCTCCACGTTTGGAACTTTGGCAGCAACAAAGTATTGCTCCATATCCCACAGAAAGTTCTCCAGTTCTTTAGCACTACGCACTCCACCAAACCCCTTAGGATCAGGAATTTTCACTTTAGAACGTTCTTCACTACCTTGGCCTGGAGCAGCCAACGACCTTCGAAGAACAGTAATTTTAGTGTTCAGAATTTCGATCTCCTTCTTCAGATCCACAACTTGAACATTCTTGGCCTCACACGTTTTCAAAATGCCTTCCCGGAACTGATCCATTCCATCCTTTAGACGGTAGGTCTCAGTAATTAGATCTGCCAAGTCCAAAGGATCATCAGTCACACCGATCAGTGCCTCCAACCTTTGCATATGATCACGCAAATCTGAAGTAGATCCACCAGCCATGACTACAAATCACGACCAAAGCTCTGATACCAGTTGTTACAGGGCCAATTTTAGCACAACTGACACTGCACGGCAGTAGCCAAACTTTCAGCCACTCAGCCTTAATTTTTTCGCACACACTCCGACACTTAGAATATTTCAGACTTGTAAAAACGTATTAACACACAGAGATACGGGTAAACACCCAACCTTTATTAATTCTCGCAGAATACAAAGGAAACTCTGTTGGAAAAGGCTCACATATGCTACTTGCCTTGTTCCAGACGAAATACACACATATAAAGGGGATGCCTATGGTAGATTTACAAAAGGGCAGTTAGGGGCAGTTATTACAATGTGCCTTGCACATGACAGGCCTATTCTCCCATTGGCTGAGGAATTCTGCCGCTATTACGGTATCTGCCCGGCTCAACTTTCTCCATCTACAAACTTATCTGCATGCTTACGAAGTACGCAGAATTAGCCGGGGCTGGGGTGACACTTTGCCAATTAATGCATATTTTCACCCCTAGCTTTCATAGGGGGACGATGTTACGTCTTCGCCACCGAGGAAGCAAATGTTTAGTGATGAAGATGGACGACAAGGCAAATCGTCAGTTTTGGCTCTGTTACTTCTACGTCAAAACAGAGCACGTGGTGGTCAATGCAAGCGGGTTTCCCAAGGTTTGGAACTATGCGGGTAAGCATATCTCTCCCCTTTTCTCTTTTTTTTATATTACGCATTGGTTCCGCCAATTTCAGTCGTATTGAAATTTTGTTCTCTCTTCATGTAGCCGAGACCACACCCCCTCTAGTCGACGACATTCACGATTGGGTTAGTCGGATCCTCCCTCATACAGCGGGGATTCGTGAATGGCCGGTCTTCCTTAAGAAGTTCGGTCTTGCGCCTTCTGTGATCGGTGAGCTTACCCATTTAAATCTTTATTGTCATGGTTTTCTGGTCGCTTGCTTATTGTTTTGTGGGGGACCTACCTTTAACCTTCTTTCTTCCTTTTTTTTAGCTCGGGGATCCTCGAGAAGGCCAAGGGACCCTCCTCTTATGTTTCGCAAGAGCAACACTACAACGGAGTCCGCTCCTGCTATGACCGTGGCCAGGCCTGCCCGGTTGTCCACTTCTATTCCGCCTCCTATTGCAGCTCGATCGACTAGATTATTGACTGCATCACCATCAAAAACTCCGGCCTCTCCCTTGCTTCATTTAATAGATGAAGAGTCATCACCGAGCGAGGAGGGTTTGATCTCTCGTAAAAAGAGGTCGGTGGACGTTGGCGATGGGACAATCTGAGCCGTAGATTCTACAAGGGGTGATCGTGAGCCGGCCACATCATGCTTGAAGATGCAGCTCTGCCGTCTGAAGTCCGACCATCAGCGGGGGCCGTGGAAGGCATACCTTTCCCCAATGCTGAGGTCGGAGTTGGTGGGCCACCTATGGACGTTGCAGGCACCGTGCTTCAAGATGAGCCTTTTTCCTTGAGGGACTTGCCTTCGTTCACCGATGGGAGAGATAAAGGTGTTGTTGAGTACGGCTACGAAACGGGCTCTAATCTTGACGCCGATGAGGTGTTGATGCTGAGCGAGGGGTTTACTTGGTTTGAAGTAAGGTTGGAAGAGTCCACTCGTACCATTGTGGTCCCTATGGACCGGGACCTACTGGTGAACACGGAGGACATGGTCCCTTCCTTAGGTCCTCTTTGCTCTGATGTGGAGGGCAAGACTCTCGAGAAACTGGACGATGCTGCTCTATCGACGGGTATAGCCAGCCTTGCCCTTAGGGTAAGCTTTTCTGGCCTTTTCAATTTTCCTGCCTTGCACTTTATTTTTTGATTGACTTTAGTTTTATTCCTCTCTCTCTTTTTATTTTTTATTTTTAGACCATTATTTTGGAGATCAAGACTGCTCGCCGAGAGGAGAGGCACAAAACCATTTTCCAGAAGAAGGAGCAGAAGTACCGTGAATACCGCAACAAGCATCGCGATATCTGCAGGTGGTTTGGCGAGAGTGGCAACTTTCAGGCTATCCAGGACTAGCTAAAATAAAAAGATGACGAGTTAATGAGATTCATCGGTAAGTGCAACGCCATCGAAGGGGCATTGAGGGACAAAGAAGAAGAGCTCGAGATGAGCAAGGGAGTTGAGGCCCAATGAGCGGATCTGCAGGCTCAAGTGGTTTCGCTGCGGGCTGAGCTCAAAGAATGTCTAATCAAGGAGGATGCTCTGAGTGGCGAGGTCGCTGAGAAGACAACGGACTTAGAGAAGACTGAATTGGCTCAATTGGGGGCTTTGAAAAAGGTAGAGGCTTTGGAGGCTGTAATCCACGTTCTTCGATCTGAGCGGGAAAGTGATTTGGAGACGGCAAAGCTTAGAGAAGAGCGGCTCGATGAATGGATAGGGGAGCTGGAGAAAGTTGTTTCGAGCCTTGGTGACCAAGTTGTCGTTCTCGAGGCCGAGAAGGCACAATTACTGACTCAGCCGTCCTCTTCTCACACTTCTACTTTTCCCGATATTCCGCGGTATTTGTATGAGAAATGGATTCATGCGAGGCCCAACTGGATGTATTTAGAGATTTGATGACGGCGCGGAAAGTTTCTAAGTCCGACTTGAGGATGCTCGTGCTAAGGCGCGTACAGCTCGGGTCGCTTGTGGCTATGACCCCACTATACCAGAGGCGGTGATGACAAGGAGGATATGGGTATGGACCGGATTGATCAAGACGCCTGGTATGAAGATGAGTATCCCAATGGCGATGGCAATGGCGGAGAGACAGGTGGAGATGGCACTGCTGGGTTAGGCGGCGAGTAGTTATTTTCTTTCTTTTTGCATGTAAATTTTGTACATATTTTTGTGGGCATCTGTTCTAGCCTTTGTAAAGAATATATTTCAAGTATGAAATGCCATCTTCGTTGCTCATACCTGACACTTTTCCTTCGGTTTGGGTTTGTATGCTCTTTCTTTTATTTTGACGTTTGGTCATTTTAGTTGTAAAAACATGGTTCATGTGTGCTGAACGAGGTCGAAACAAGACTCAGTTTTGATCATGGCCGAGGTTCAGTAGGTGTTAATTCGAACGAGATCGAATGTAACACGTGCTTAGTTAATTACGGTCGAGGGCCGAATAGGCGTTAATTCGAATGAGGTCGAATGCAACCTATACTTAACTAATTCGAACGAGGTCGAATGTAGTTTTTACATAATTATGGCTGGGGGCCGAATGGGTGTTAATTCGAGCGAGGTCGAATGTCACATTACTTATTTAACTTGAGCGATGTCGAATGTAACTTTTACTTAGTTAATTCGAGCAAGGTGGAATGTAACTTAGTCAATTCGGGCGAGGTCGAATGTAGTTTTTACTAAATTATGGCCGGGGGCCGAATGGGTGTTAATTCAAGCGACGTCGAATGTAACTTTTACTTACTTAACTCGAGCGAGGTCGAATGTAACTTAGTAATTCGAGTGAGGTCGAACGTAACATTTACTTAGTTAATTAGAGCGAGGTCGAATGTAACTTAGTTAATTCGAGCGAGGTCGAATGTAACTTTTACTTAGTTAATTCGAGCGAGGTCGAATGAAATTTTACTTAGTTAATTTGAGCAAGGCCGAATGTAACTTTTACTTAGTTAACTCGGGCAAGGTCAAATGTAACTTAGTTAATTCGAGCGAGGTCTAATGTAACTTTTACTTAGTTAATTCGAGCAAGGTCGAATGTAACATTGTTAATTCGAGTGAGGTCGAATGTAACATTTACTTAGTTAATTCAGTTGAGGTCGAATGTAATTTATACTTAGTTAATTCGAGTGAGATGAAATGTAACTTAGTTAATTCGAGCGAGGTCGAATGTAACTTAGTTAATTCGAGCGAGGTCGAATGTAACTTTTACATAACTATGGTCGGGGCCGAGTGGGTATTGTGGCAACTTTGCTTTGGATGTGTGTGACGAAAATATGGGCGAACTTCATGCATTTGTGCTTATACTCATATATATTGGAGAAATTTACATATTTTTGCGGTCTGGCATTCCAGTCCCAATCTATTTAGTCCCTTCATTGGTCGACCTGGAAAAGTATTGAGAGATTAAGCAGTGAACTGGCCGTCCTGTGCCTCCATCCGTTCGCACTTCAACTTGAAGTGTCCCCCTTGTCGCCTCATTAAAAACCTCCCCGAGAAAACCTAATTGGGACAAAACTCAAGTGAGGGAAAAAGAGTACGACTTGGAGAAAACTCTTTCTTAAAAGTTGAAGTACTTGAGGTGGGCGACATTCCAGTTGTTTGGTACTAGTTTTCCTTCCATTGTTTCTAGTTGGAATGACCCTTTGTTTGCTGTTGCCGTGATTTTGTATGGGTGTCCCAATTTGTTCCCAGTTTGCCTTTCCGCGGGTCATTGCTTGCTTGTGTTTTGGCTTTGAGCACGTAGTCCCCGACTTTGAGTGGTCTCACCTTTGCTTTTTTGTTATAATAACGCTCTGCCTGTTGCTTTTGGGCGATCATCCTTATGTAGGCCATATCTCTCCGTTCTTTGGCTTCGTCGAGCTCTTGCCTTCTGCTTTCGTCGTTCCTCGGCCCGCTCTCGTGGGAACATCTCTAACTGGGCTCTCCAACTTTGACTGGTATTACTGCATCATTCCAATAGACTAATGAGTAGGGCGTCTCTCCCGTGCTCGTCTTCGACGTTATTTGGTAGGCCCAAAGTACTTCTTGTAGTAACTCCGGCCATAGTCACTTGGCGTCCTCGAGCTTTTTCTTCATGATGTTCAATATTTATTTATTGAAGGATTCTGCTTGCCCGTTGCCTGTGGAGTGATACGGTGTTGAGTGTATTCTTTTGACATGCGACTTCTAAAAAATTCGGCAACCTTTTTTCCTGTAAATTGGGGTCTGTTGTCGCAACTGATCTCTTTGGGGAGGCCGAAGTGGCACTCGAAGTTTTTTCATATGAAGGCGATCACTTCCTGTTCGCGTATTTAGGCGAACGCTCCTTCTTCTGCCCATTTAGGAGAATAGTCCTTTAAAACCTAAAGAAATAGTACGTTACCTCACCCCACAGGGAGGGGGCCGACAATGTCCATTCCCCACTTCATGAACCGACAAGGGGAAGTGACTGATTGGAGGTGCTCGTCCGCTTGGTGGATCATTGGGGCGTATTTTTGTCATTGCTCGCATTTTTCACGAAGTCCGCTACCTCTTTTTTCATGGTGGGCTACTAGTATCTTGCCCGTATGAGACATCTTACCAGAGATCGATTGCCGAAATGAGCTTCGCAGTCACCCTCGTGGATTTCTTGAAGGACGCACCGTGTTTGATTCGGGCCTAAGCATTTTGCTATGGGGGCGCCATATGTTCTTTGTATAGGTCGTTATGAATGATGTTGTACCTGGCTGCTTGCATCCGAAGCTTCTTTGCTTCTTTTTACCATCTGGGAGTACGCCATCCTGCAAGTATGTAACAATGCGGTTGCGCTAGTCCCAAGTTAAATTTATGGTCCTTACCTCGATTTGATATATCGATGAGTAGAAGAGGGTGACCACGTTTCTTTCTCCGGTGATGCTTTTGGTGGCTGCTGCTAATTTGGCAAGGCCGTCTGCTTCAATGTTTTATGCTCGAGGAATATGGTCGAGCTGACATTCATCAAACTCGGGCAGCAGTTTACAGATCTCGGCTTGGTATTTTTGTAACCTTTGCTCTTTGATCCGGAAAGTCCCTGTGACTTGGTTGACGACGAGTTGAGAATCGCAGCGTAGTCTGACCTGTCTCGCCCCGTATTTGAGTTCTAGCCTTAATTTTGCTATCACGGCCTCATACTCGGCCTTGTTGTTAGTCATGTCCAGGCACCTTATGGACTAGCGAATCACTTGGCCTGTTGGGACTTCGAGTACGAGTCCTAGTCCGGACCCTGACGCTTTAGAAGCGCCGTCAGTGAACAAAATCCATAGATCTTTTGTTTGGGGAGAAGCGTGGCCGGCTTCTTTTTTGACTTCAGGCATTATTTTTGCGCTGAAGTCGACGACGAAGTCGGCAAGGACTTGTGACTTTATCGCCGTTCGCGGGTTATATATGATATCATGCTCGCTTAATTCGATGGCTCATTTGGCTAACCTACCCGATAACTCGGGTTTATGCAAAATACTTCTCAAGGGAAAAGTTCTAACTACCGAGATGGGGTGGCACTGAAATTAGGATCTAAGCTTTCGTGAAGCTACGACCAAGGCCAGGGCCAATTTTTTGAGGTGGGGGTAACTCGTCTCTATGTCGACTAATGTTTTACTAATGTAGTAGATGGGAGATTGCGTACCTTTAGCTTCTCGCACCAGGACTGCACTCACCGCCACTTTGAATACAGCGAGGTAGACGAGGAGGCGTTCCCCAGGTTCCGATTTGGATAGCAGCAGTGGTGATGACAAGTAAGTCTTTAACTCCTTCAGGGCTTGGGCGTACTCGATGGTCCACTAGAGGCCGTTGTCCTTTTTGAGTACGCCAAAAAATTTGTGGCATCTGTCGGATGTTCTAGAGATGGATCTCGATAGGGCAACGATATGGCCAGTAAGCATCTAAACCTTTTTTTTGGTGTTTAAGTGCTCTGGTATTCCTTCTATGGCATTGATTTGGTCGGGGTTGACCTCAATGCCTCCCTGTAACACTAGCAAACCCAAGAATTTTCCTGAGGTCACGTCGAATGCACACTTTTTGGGGTTTAGTTTCATTTTGTATCGCCTGAGTATGTTGAAGGCTTCTTTCAAGTGATCGATGTGATCTTATCTCCTTTGGGACTTGACCAGCATGTCATCTATGTAGACTTCCATAGTCTTTACGAGTTGATCCTTGAACATTTTGGTCACCAACCTTTGGTATGTCGCCCCTACATGTTTCAGTCCGAAAGGCATAACTCAGTACTAGTACATTCCTTGACGGGTGACGAAGGTGGTCTTCTCCTGATCCTCCTCTTCCATGAGGATCTGATTGTAGCCTGAGTAGGCGTCAAAAATACTTAGCAGTTCATGCCCGTTGTTACATCGATGAGCTGGTCAATATGAGGTAGCCGGAATGAATCTTTGGGGCATGCTTTATTTAAATCTGTAAAGTATATGCACATTCGCCACTTCACATTTTTCTTTTTTACCATAACCGCATTGGTAACCCATTGTGGGTATTTTGACTCCCTGAGGGAGGATAATGAACACGCCACTCCCATCGTCTACCATAATGTGTCTCACATCTGTATCTAGTATTCGTAAAGTGATATCAAGGGCATCATAATGAGGGAAAACCAAACCGTGGGTATCCGACTTGTCAAAGATGATACTTTCTTCGAGTTCGTCGTACCATTCATGAGTGATCGACCGTTTAAGCTTATGGGTCGTGGTGAACTTTACACTGTTAATAGAAGCATCATTGCCGCCCTCGATGATCATTTGAATTGTGCAGGTTGGGGAGGACAGTCTCGACGGTCCCTGATGTTGTTCACGTCCTCGGGAAAAGTTGGTCCTCCCCCGGTCGCTCAACAATTCTTTGAGGTGCCCTTGGCGAAGTATATTTACGACCTCCTGCCTTTGGGCGATGTAGTCCTCCGTTATATGACCTCGCTCGTGGTGGAACTCGCAGAGGGCATCTGAGTTTCTCGTGCTTGGATCCGGCCTCATCTTTTATGGCCACTTTACTTTTGGTCCGAGCTTCTCCAATGTGTAGACTATTTCTGAACGTGACACACAAAAATATCGTCCTCATCAGCTCGGACCTGGGCACAATATGCGTTATGTATTTCATCCCAAGTGGTTAGAGGATATTTCATGAGTCGGCTCAATAATTTTCAAGTTGCCCTTGAATCATTCCTGCTCAGTCGTTTTGGAAAGATGGTATGGCCATTCCCTCTAATACATTTGGCAGGATCATTCTTACTTGGTAGAACCAGGCGATGAAGTCCCTCAATCCTTCTGTGGGTGATAATTTGATAACGAATATATCGTTCACTCTCGCCTCCGCCTTTTTGGCCCCAACATGGGCCATTACGAACTTGTCAGCCATCTCTTCGAATGTTTCGATGGAACGTACGGGCAGCTGCGAATACCAAGTAAACACCCCTCCGGTGAGTGTTTCGCCAAATTTTTTCAACAAGATGGAGGATACTTGTTCCTTGGCGAGGTCATTGCCTTTTACAGCGGTGACATCCATAGTGAGTTACATGATCTTCAGGATCAGTCATGCCATCATATATTTTTAGATAGGGAGGCATTTTGAAGGTTTTTGGTATGGTATGTGGGGCGGCTTCATCAATGTATGGTTGCTCGACAAACCGACCTGCATCTCTCTTCGGCAAGAGTTTCGGGGCACCGGGTATTTTTTCGACCCTTTCTTGGTGCTCTCTCATTTGGTCCGAAGCATTTTGTTCTCGTTCTCCATTTCCTCCATCTTTTTCAAAATGGCAGTGAGGGTGTCGTCACCTGCATTATTAATAGTGTGAGTAGTACCTGTTATTGGAGGGGGGCAAGATCCATGCTGCTCGACCGTAGGCAGTGCAACTCAAGTCCTCACGTTTTCAGTGACTGTATCCTAAGCGGGCTTGTGGAGGATGCTGGTTAGGGTGTCGGTTAGCCAGGCCTCAAGGAGCTTTTTCTCCACTGGTGGCATCTCTTTCGTCATTGACGTGGAGGCTCCTTTACCCCGGGATGTTGCGATACTGCCATGAGGTAGAGGCGACCCGCCTCGCCTGGGAAAGGCATCAGACGTTATGTCCTCGCCTTCTGTCTCAGAAACCTCATTGATGGTGTTCAAGAGGTTGGTGGTGAGGTCAGCGACTACCCTCATTCTTTCTTCTCCGTTACCTATCATGTCAGATGTGTGTGTACAAGGAAAAAGGAGTTGTGTTCTGTTTTTTTTTTTTGTTAGCAACCCGTGATAGTTATAGATCTAGAAGAAACTATAAACTTAACTAGGAAATCCCCACAGAGGGCACCAAATTATTTGACAAAAAAGCGTAAACTTTCGGTTAAACTATTAAATCTTATGTAATAAGGAGTTAAACCTAGTTGGTAATAATATCTTTAGATTTAGAACTAGTTAGTAGGAAAAATATGGGATAATGATGGTTGAAAATTAAATACCGTGCGCATTTAATATTCCGAATGATTTGAGCAATAATAAAGGAACATCATGCAATAAATAGCAATAAATGACGTTTATGTAAATAAGGAGAATGTTTCACCCAATATTGAATGAGGTGGATGATTCTTCTTTCTGACAGTGATGAATGACAGACAAATCCTAGAATATTGGAACTATTCTCGGATTTGATGGAAAAGTATCAAATAATGGATGAAGGAATCTTAATGAAAAGGTAGAGTTTGTATCTCTTCTAGAGAGTCTTCTAAAAAAAAGTGTTCTTATCAAATGAATATTACATACCTTGTCCCCTTATCTCTTTTTCTATTTATATGAGATATATCCCCAATCAATCCTAATAGTACAAGTGCAGAGAATATTCCATGAAATAATGTCTTAAATATCCTATTACAAAAACTAGCCGTTAGTGCTCTGTTCTTGATGCTCGACCTCGACCATTGTTGACTGCTCGACTGCGAGTCCCGATGTTTACTAGTCGACCTCGGCCGCATCATTTTCCTTAACGCCACTTTATGCTAAATCCCTTAGGGCAGATTTTGACCTATACAAGGGACAGAGACACAGTTAGAATTTGAGGCTAATGAGTTTGGATTTTAGTCTTTTTTAGTAGGTTCTAAATCAATAATTTGTAGTATATGTTTAATGGTTTTTTTAATCATAAATAACGGGTTTGGACCAAAATTATATGGTTCAGCCGAGTCCGTAATCAATATGCTAGTTCCGTCCATGGACGAATAGAACTATATAAAAAGTGTGCAGTGAGACGCTTGTAACATCACCAGACTGTTATACTTACTGTAGTAATTTTTAATATCTACATACGTAGCATAATTTACCAACAAATTAAGAGTGTTCAACTGATCACTCCTCTTTCTGTATGGCTGCGCCACTAATACTTATCACGTTTCTAGCAATGCCAAATAAATGTCTGTGTATTATCTTTTGGATTGAAGATATGGAGTATCATTTTATCCATACAAAAAGTGAAGATATCTTTTGAATTATTAATATTTGGGGTTAGTAGAATGTCCAAGGGTTCTTGAAATGTATATTTTACATTGAACTACTATTACTACTTGGCTTCTCAATGAAGCAGAGGCAAACAACACAGAAACTTTGAGGTAATTCAAGTCCAAAATTGAACAAGGGATTCATTTGGGAGTCCGAAACCAAAATGTTGTTATTTTGGACTCAAAAGACACAAATAAGTGTAAAAAAAAAAAGGTAACCATAATATATATATATATAACGCCAGAAAACCTGGCGCTATATAATAACGGTAACTGCACCTTTATTGTATAGCGCCAGGTTTTCTGGCGTTATACACTGTCACATTGATATAGCGCCAGGTTTTCTGGCGTTATATACTGACACAGTGATATAGCGCCAGAAAACCTGGCGTTATATCCTTTTTTTCCTGACCCAAGTATTATTTAGAGTACAATAATTCTAAAGCGTATAGTGCCAACTTATTTGGCGCTATATATGTAAAAAAAAAAAAAAACTTCCCGGCTCTCCATTTTCTATATAAAGAGGTTAGAATCGCATAGAAATGCATTCAAAAATTTTTTTAACTCTTGTTGAAACGTCTGTTGTTGTTAAATTCTCCAGCATTTTTTTATTATGTCTGAAGAGCGTAGGATAAGAGTTTCATTATATTGGGGTGGTGAGGTTGTGATGGAGAATAACTCCGTGGGCTACAGTTTACTTGCTAAGTGTCATGTTAAATTGCCACTGACAATGGAGTACGATACATTGATATCGTTGTTATGTAAAAAAAATGAGTGTGAGGAAACGTTCGGTGATATTTAAAGTAACCGGAAGGTATCCTTATTCCGTCACTCCGCAAGGAGTTGCTTTTTACTCGGAGTTTAACATCGACGATGATGAAACTTTGAGTGATTTTTTGAGGACTCCGGACGAATGTCGGGATTTTCTTGTAATCACAATGTTGGAGATGTACGTGAAGGTCGAAGACGTTCCAAAAAATGAGGTTGTGCGTAGTAGAGATAAACCCCAGTCATCGGAGGGTTATTCTGGAACAGTTTTTGCCGGACAAGTTCCGGATGAAAGAGTTATCTTTGATTTAAACTTATCACCGCCGGTGAATGAGCAGCGAGAAAATAATTTATACCCTGCTTTCCATAACTCACAAGACGAGTGGTAAATTTTAATTTTCATTTGTGTTAATTATGTATATTTTTGTTGTATTGAATTTGTATTAACGCTCACATATTTAATAGGGGGTACCGGCCGGATATGAATTTTACAAGTGGCCCACCGGTAGTCATCACCTAATTGATAACGTCCATCATGGAATTTATCACATTACGACTTGTAAGTGAAGTGATTTACGCAAAATATGGAAATCATTTATTAATTTAATAGCTTATATTTTTGTTGGTTGTGCAGTGAAAACAAGCAAGTTGAACTCACTCAATTGCCCGAAAATGATGTATTACATCGGGACCTGGCAGATGCACAGAGTGAGGAACAGAACAATGATTACGATAACAATGCGGATGAATCCGGGGATGAGACACCCTTTGCTCGTGAGGATGGTGATACAGAGGATGAGGAGGAAGGACCTGATTTGAAGAGAGACCCCCCTAGACGAAGAGTGTATGAGTCCGAAGTGTCGTTTCATTCAAGAGAGATTCCTTACATTGATAACTTGCCAACCGTGCCGGATGTGGAAGCTCTCACAAGGGATTTTGATGAAATCCGGACAGCAATGTGGGATGAGTCTAGACCAACGGTACTTGCAAAGGGGATGCTTTTTCCTGATAAAGCGCGCCTAAGCAGGGCTTGTAAAATGCACAACGTAAAAGAGTGTCATGAGATGCAGGTATGGGAGTCAAGTCCGACGGTATACAAGGTTGTTTGCCGCAGGTGGTTTTGGCCATGTAATTGGATGTTGCGTGCGACCAAGAAGAAGACAGGTATGTGGAAAGTGGGTAAATACATTCCCACCCACACATGCGAAATGGACACATTCAACGGGAATCACTTCAACTTGGATATTGACTTGATTTGTCTTGTTCTTATTCCACACATCGAACAGTCCATAAGGTATAAAATCAAAGAGTGCATTACATCAGTCCAGCAGGAACATAGCCATACCATTACTAAAAGAAAGGCATTTCTCGGGCGCAAACGAGCGTTTGAAATAGTGTATGGTAACTGGGATAAGTCATTTGCAGATCTGCCTAGGTACTTGGCTGCACTACAGCATTTTAACCCCGGGACGGTTGTTGAGTGGAAGCTTGAGCGAAGTGCAGGTAAACCAGAATATATATTCAATTACGTGTTCTGGGCGTTTAAACCAGCAATTGATGGTTTTTCGCATTGTCGCCCCGTAATATCCATAGACGGCACTCATGTCTATGGAAAGTACGATATCAAGCTGTTAATAGCCGTGGCAGTAGATGCTAATGGACAGATATTTCCTCTAGCTTTTGCTATTTGTGCCAATGAAAGCCAAGAGACGTGGACGTTGTTTTTGAACCATATGAAAAAGCACGTTGTGAAACAGCGTTCCGGTATCTGTCTAATATCTGATCGGCACGGTGGTATCTTAAGTTCTGTGGAGAACTTGCCTGCATGGCAAGAACCTTATGCCTACCATCGTTACTGTGTTAGGCATTTGAAAGCCAATTTCCAGAAGGCATATCCCAATAAGGATCTGCATGATTTGATGTAGATGGCAGCAACAAACCACCAACAACATAAATTCCGGAGGCTCATGGAATATATCAGGCAAGAAGACGAGGCAGCCTATTGTTGGTTAATGCGACATGACCCTGAAAAGTGGACTTTGCATGCGGATGGTGGCAGACGATGGGGAACTCCGACTACAAATGTGTCAGAGTCTTTCAACGGGTTATTGAAGTCGGCAAGAGGATTGTCTGTCACAGCCATGGTGCGGATGTCGTTCAAGCATATGGCGGAGAGGTTCGTTGAAAGGTCTGCGGCTGCCACGTCATTGATGGAAAGGTCTACGTCGTTGAAAGTGCCGATGACGAGATTTGAGAAATACAGACGACGAGCACATTGGCATTCATTTTTGCAGTATGATAATGAAAGAAATGTTTTTGAAGTTCGCACCGCTATCCATCAAAATCGGGGTAATAATGTGCATACTGTAAATGAATCTGCAAGGTTATGCTCTTGTGGAAAATGGTCCATCTACCACATGCCTTGCTCACATGCCATCAAGTGCTTTCAATAAGTTGGTTTAGGTGCAACCAACTATGTTGATCGACAATATAGTGTTTCCAAGTACCTAAACACATATAGTGGTCAGTTGCAGCCACTGGGTGCTGAGCATTATTGGCCTCCTGAACCATTTAAAATGGTGTGTAACAAGTCCTATTTGCGTAAAATACAGGTGCAGAAGAGAACGCGTATACGGAACCAAATGGATGTTAGTGATACAGTTTATGCGCGAAAATGTGGTATATGCTCGCAAACAGGACACGAACGTAGAAAATGTCCTTTGGGTGGCAACAGTAATCAAGCTCGGGGTGGGTGTTCTTCTAGTGTACCTAACTACCCATGAGTTGATGTTGTAATAATTAGTTATTATGTGTATGTTGCCTGATTTATGAAATAAAATTATGCTTGTAATAAAATAATTTTTTTCCAAGTCCAGCACATTACCACTCTTCTATGTATAAGAAAAATAAAGATGCTTTGACATTAACATAATTCAACTTTCACAATATTTGGTTTGATTCTAGATAATGGAAGAAATATCGGTCCACTTATTTCACCTTTTTTTCTTTTTCGTTATTTTTCCTCTAGGAATATTTAAATGTAACACGAATTTCCATTTAGTATGTGTGTGTTGTCTTGTCGAACTGAAAAAGCTGACCAGCTGACATAAAGTAGTCTTGTCAACATCATGATATTTAACACGCAAAATATGGCATCATTATACCTGGCGTTATGTGTGTGTTGTCTTGTCGAACTGAAAAAGCTGACCAGCTGACATAAAGTAGTCTTGTCAACATCATGATATGTAACACGCTAAATATAACGCCATTATACCTGGCGTTATGTGTGTGTTGTCTTGCGCTAAAACAGCTAAAATATAGCGCCATTATACCTGGCGTTATGTGTGTGTTGTCTTGTCGAACTGAAAAAGCTGACCAGCTGACATAAAGTAGTCTTGTCAACATCATGATTTTTAACACGCAAAATATAGAACCATTATACCTGGCGTTATGTGTGTGTTGTCTTGTCGAACTGAAAAAGCTGACCAGCTGACATAAAGTAATCTTGTCAACATCATGATATTTAACACGCAAAATATAGCGCCATTATACCTGGCGTTATGTGTGTGTTGTCTTGTCGAACTGAAAAAGCTGACCAGCTGACATAAAGTAGTCTTGTCAACATCATGATATTTAACACGCAAAATATAGCGCCATTATACCTGGCGTTATGTGTGTGTTCTCTCGCCTATAAATAACGGGCTCATGGTAGTCATTTTGTGCGCTCAAAATTTACTAAACGCAAATATTTCATTAAAAGAAAGATTTGTTTTACTAAAAGCAAATATTTCACAAATGGCTCAACCTCTTCGTCCACCAATGTGCTACTGTGGAAAAGAATAAGTGATGAAAAGTTGTTGGGAAGGTTGTGATGTTGGACGCCGCTACTGGCACTGTATGAACCAGTTGTACAAGGTTCCCGGCGAACCTATGTGTGAGTTTGATGAATGGGTTGATGAACCATGTTATCAGGAATGCTACAGAGAACAACTGCAATCTCTTCATAATATGTGGTTATGCCAACTGGGAGTACAAAGAGAAAGCGATAGAATTATTACAGAAATGAGGGAGAAACTGAAGGAGGTAGGAGATGAAAAATGGAGAGCAGAATGGAATTATGAAGCACAGAAGGAACGTTAAAAAAAATATAAACGGGAACTTGCGGAGGTGAAGGCGAGAGTGAAAAAGTTAGAAGAAGAAAAAGAACAAATGGAACAACGATTTAAGTGGTTGGAGCGGAGAATAAATGGCACCCGGGACTAAACAATGGCCTGTATGTGTTTAGTGTATTTTTCATATTTCATGTATTTTTATTATGTTGGCATGTTATGTTTGTGTTTGTGTTGTACTAATGTTTTCCTTGTTTGTTGTACTAAAATTTATTTTAATTGAAGTGGCATTTAAGTTTAAGTGCTTGTGTTGTTATACGAAACAATAAAACACATGGAGAACTAAAAAAAGTAATGGACATATTCGATTAAATATTGTTGTTAATATATACAAAAATATTATTTACACCAAATAAAAAAAAAAGGAAGGCCGACTCAATGTGTCCCGCATCCGGTGTGTCTCAATGTAGCCGTCGGCCTGAGGCGCATCCCCTCCCGCCCGGGTACGCTATCAGGATCATCATCATCAAGTTTTCTCCTTATAGCCGGATGCGGCGCAGGATGACATGTATCGGTGGTGCTGTCAGGTCCAGTAGAAGGCTACATAATAATATAAAACTTAGTTTAGAAAACTACATAATAATTCATAACAATTTATATTATCTTACCATAATCGTGTCTAGATCCTGAATGTAGTCATCTGTCGCAGCATCACATGAAGCCTGAAAAAGGAAATTAATATAGTGTAACAAAATAAATAAGTTATAGTTAAAACAAATTCAAATTCAATACTAATAAACTCATACCTGCGCATGTGAAGAGCTGCCATAACTCAGTCGGCGCCCACTAAATAAATCTCGGGTCGGTCGACCCTCATCAGTGGTAGACGGGCCAGGGAAATATCTACCCCAATCCGCTCCTTGAAAATTCGAGCCCGTGATCAATAGTTGACCCGATGGGGTCATCTGTGATGGCACTGGAGTGTCAAAAATTCCAAGGCTGTAAGACGGCATGTCAGTCTCATGCATGCCACCTGCCATATCAGCAGCAACATCATCATCAGGAGCTTCATCGCCCCCCTGCTGAACACCACCTCCTCGGGCAGCACAAGGTCGTCGGGCACCAGCAGCTCGTCGGGCACCACCACCTCGTGGGATACCACGACCTCGCTGGTACGTGGCTGGGTCAATATAGTCATCCTCGTGTGCCAAACGCTGATCCGATCGGGCTCGCTGCAGTGTCTGGGCAACCACATCCATGAATCGACGACTATAGTCCTGCATGACCACAGGATCGTGGACATAACTCTGCATCTGCTGCCCCATACGATAGACGGTATGCAATCCAATCGCCTGCACAAAAGTAAAGAATGTAAACTACGTATTTGGCACGAAATTACAGGTATATAATTAATTATAACAGAAAACATACCAGAGCCTCGTGTCTCCCGCCGTATGAGACGTACCGACCTTCTGCCTGATGAACTGGGTTCCCGATAAAAAGTCGGGAAACAGTGCGGTACCATGCCATATATCCTTCAATAGGAAAGTGTTGCGGAGGTGGGTTCAAGTCACCTCGCCTGTCCTAAATAGCCTGCTGAGCGTTAAGCCAGTCAATAAATGTGTCGTCCACCCTGGACCGATCATCCCTCTCATAATGTAAAGGATGCCATGCAGGCGGAGTCGGTATAGGTTGCGGCAGGCCAAATTGACGAAAAACCTGCTCTGAGGCATGATGCTCCACAATATCGAGGCATGTGAGAGGGACAGAAGCCCTCCAAATATGTCGGCCGAACGTACAATACGCTGGCAGGGTACCTATCACCTCCTCACTGTACGGCGTCCAGATGAACTATCAAATAACAACACAAACCGTTAGTATGCGCAACACTAAATTAAACAATAACTGGTACGTTTAGTTAGATATTCACCTGTGCGTCCTCCAGCAAATCCAACACATCCCTGATGCGGGGGAGATTATGATGGGCATCGTACTCTCGTGCAAGTCTACGACGAATAACCGACCTACAAGCTAGAGGGAGATCCAGAATGTCTATATTAGCCGAAGCTGCAGAAATCGCTCCCAGACCCAAACCTAACATAGAAAGTTGATGTATAGTGTCAGATAAACTATAACTAGGTAGAATTGTAACTAACGGACATATTCGTTGAATATGTTGTCACCTGTAGAAGCGGCAGGAAGCCACAAACGTCTCTCTGTGTGCCCATGGAAGCCCGACACATCTGCCTGTACAAAAATGAGAGGACAGCACCACCCCAGCTGTAGCTGGCTGTATCCTTGAACCGGGTGATATGATGCAGAAAACGGAGGCTCACTAGGTTCCCCGAAGTGTTCGGGAACAAGACCCCCCCCAAATAGAAGGAGCAGCAACAGCCTCGTGTATCGCTGCACATCCACCTCCGCTGACTCGTCGGTGATAGTATCGTGGAGTTGCACCAGGTGGTCTCTAATGGGGACTAACTGTATGCGACTGACCCCAGACGCTACCTCCTGGTCCTCCGACATGAAACCAGTGAGCATGTGCAGCATATCCCAATATGCCTCCCGCAGATAATATCTCATGGTCGCAGGGAGTAAAACAGGCAAGCCATCAACGGACAGGCCATATAAAATCTCTGCGTCCTGGAGTGTAATGGTGGCCTCGCCAATGGGCAGATGGAAAGTGTGCGTCTCCGGTCGCCACCGCTCAATCATGGCCGTGATCAAAGCATAGTCGAGCTGTATCCGGCCAATCCTAATAATCCTATAAAATCCCATCTCCTCCAGGTGATGGACCACGCGAGGATGTAGAACGTGGGGAGGACTCAAAAACTCCCATAGTAGATCCACTCTCCTGGCCCCGAAAGTCTTTGTAAGCAACTGTCCCTCCCAGATATACTCGGATCTATGCTGGGGCTGTAGGGCTAATAGATCCGACGTCCGAGGGCCGGGATGTATAGGCGTATCCATGTCGTCAACTGTAAAAATCATAATTTTTAATAACTTAATTGTACAAAATTATCATTAATAATTATGTATTTTTTTTATAATTTAAATTCATATTTTTTAATAACTTAATTGTACAAATTACTTACGTATGGGTTCCGGGCTCGATATTTTGAGGCACCGCGGCTATATGTACTTTTTTATAATTTAAATTCATATTTTTTAATAACTTAGTTGTACAAATTACTTACGTATGGGTTCCGGGCTCGATATTTTAAGGCCCAGTGGCACCAAATTATCATTAATAATTATGTATTTTATATAATTGATATTCATATTTTTTAATAACTTAATTGTACAAATTACTTACGTATGGGTTCCGGGTTCGATATTTTGAGGCCCAGTGGCACCAAATTATCATTAATAATTATGTATTTTTTTTATAATTTAAATTCATATTTTTTAATAACTTAATTGTACAAATTACTTACGTATGGGTTCCGGGCTCGATATT
The DNA here is from genome assembly GCF_001879085.1 of Nicotiana attenuata. NCBI lineage: Eukaryota > Viridiplantae > Streptophyta > Magnoliopsida > Solanales > Solanaceae > Nicotiana > Nicotiana attenuata. The sequence continues at coordinate 24,024,164 of NC_032000.1, read as the reverse complement.
TTGAGGCCCAGTGGCACCAAATTATCATTAATAATTATGTATTTTTTTACAATTTAAATTCATATTTTTTAATAACTTAATTGTACAAATTACTTATGTATGGGTTCCGGGCTCGATATTTTGAGGCCCAGTGGCACAAAATTATCATTAATAGTTATGTATTTTCTTATAATTTAAATTCATATTTTTTAATAACTTAATTGTACAAATTACTTACGTATGGATTCCGGGCTCCATATTTTGAGGATCAAAATACCAGTAATAGATACTAAACAAAAGGTATTCTAAGCTAAAATACTATACATTACTGCGCTACAAGGCTCTAAATTTTACTACGCTAAAAGGGTCTACGTTTTACTACGCTAAAAAGGTCTAGATTTTACTACACTAAAAAATAATCTAAACTAAACATAAATAACAAATAAATTTAATTGCAAATAAAACACAAAACGGCATGAAAGACAAATTTATTTGACAAATTTATATTTTATTATAAAACAGTAAAATTAAATCCGGATAAATTTAAGATGCTAATTTCGAAAATAAAACCACCAACCGAAATAGAACACATACAAATCAAATAATATGCATTATTATAAAAGTTTCAACTTAAAATAAATCGAAATACCTCGATTTAGAATTTTCGGAAAGCAAATATATCGAAAATTTGACCCCGAAAGCGTGAATCAACAATAACAAGAAGCTCTACTCGAGTGTGGGACCTACGTTCTTCAAGTTTTATGTGCTGGGGGGATCTAAAATTTTTTTTTTCTTTTTTAGTGGCGGACAGAGGGGGGACCAATTTTAGGGAGGGGGATTAGAATAATGGAGGAAGAAGACGGGGGAAGAAGATGGAGAGTTTTTGGGGAGGGATATAACGCCACTATTTCTGGCGCTATATCACTGTCAGTGTATAACGCCAGAAATAGTGGCGCTATATCACTCTGACAGTGTATAACGCCAGAAATAGTGGCGCTATATATTTAACGGTGCTGTTACCGTTTATATATACGCCACTATTTCTGGCGCTATATATATTTTTGTTACCTTTTTTTTCCCCACCTATTTATGTGTTTTGAGCCCAAAATAGCAACATTTTGGTTTCGGAGCCTACAAACTTTCCCTTTTAATAAAATATTAATCTACAGGCAAAAAAACTATTGTAATCGAAACGTATATTATACTTTAATTGATTCTTTGCTCATCATTCGAACATAATAGAGAAACGAGTACATGATTGGAATTATATTTTTCAACAGTTATGAACTTTTTTTTTACTTCGATTGCTTAAACTACTTTCGGTGATTTTTTCCAGTTCTCTAGATATTGAAAAAACAAATGCTTAGAGTGAGTAATTCTATTAAGAATTTTAAAAAATACAAAAATATCATACTTGGAATTTGAACGTCCACCAAAGCAAGCCGGGGTCATTTTTGCTATGACACCGGAAATATTCTTAAAATTAAGGAGATTAATTTATATATAAATGAAAAACTTATATTCACTTATTGACCGAACAATTTTTCAATGGATAAAATTCTATCTTAAAGTTTCTCTTTTTTCTTTTTTATACTAAGAGCCTGTTTGGCCAAATTGCCAAAACGGCTTATTTTAAGACGTACTTTTGTTTAAAGTATTTTAAAAAAAAGTACTTTTGAAATGTATCATTTTGTGTTTGGCTAATTCATTTAAGAAGTGCGTTTTGTGATACATAATAAGCAAATTATGTTTGACGAATTCTTCCAAACCGTACTTTTAAATGTCAAACTACAAAAAAGGACAGTATCAATGTTTATTTTACAATTAGTATTATCTAAAAGAGAAAAATAAATGTAAATATTTATTGTAAAATATTTTAATTCATTTTCTGCTTTTATTTACTACCCTCCCCATACCCATTCGTGGGAATTCACTAGTGTAACGACCCGGGCAGTCATTTTGAGTATATTAGTCCCGATACCTTATTTATTGCTTTCTCTGTGTCCTACTGTGGTTACGTGACTTTCCGGGTGTTTGGTTTTGATCGGGTGAGTTTCGAAGAGAAATGGGACACAGTCCCTAAACTTGAAGTTTAAGTCATAGGAGTTGACCGTAGTTTGACTTGTGTGAAGACGACCCCGAAATGGAGTTTTGACAGTTCCAATAACTCCATATGGTAATTCGAGTCTTAGGAGCGTGTCCGGGTGTTGATTTGGAGGTCCGTAGGTCATTTTGGCGTTAATTGGCGAAAGCTGAAAATTGGTGAAATTTTTGAAAGTTTGACCGGGAGTGGAATTTTTATTATAGGGGTCGGATTTCGATTTCGGAAGTTGGAATAGGTCCGTAATATCAATTATCACTTTGTGTGCAAAATTTGGTGCCAATCGGAGTTGTTTTGGTATGAATAAGCGTTGGTTTCAAAATTCGGAAGTTTACAAATTCGTAGGCTTGAATCGATGCGCAATTCGTAATTCTAGTATTGTTTGTTGTGATTTGACACTTTGAGCATATTCGTATGATGTTTTAGGACTTGTTGGTATGTTTGGTTGAGGTTCCGGAGGCCTCGGGTGTGATTCAGACCATGTTGGCGCATTTCAAAACTTTGAAGAATTGCTGAAGTTGCAGGTTTTTCTCAGTTGTATTGTTCTTCTACGCGTTTGCGATGATGTTTCCGTGTTCGCGTAGAATCTTCAGAGGTTGACGGAGGTTTACCCTTCACGTTCGCGCAGATGGCCACGCGTTCGCCAAGGGTCAGGACTTGGTGCTTTGCGATCGCAGACTGGGTTATGCGTTCGCGATGAGGAAGGAAGATTGGGGTGAGACTCACGCGTTGGTCTAGGCGTTCGCGAGAAGGGCTTCGCGATCGCGAAGCTTGAGAACCCTTGGTCACCGCATTCGCTTAAGAGGAATATGGGCTGTATCATTTTTGTGCTTCGCGAACGCGAGGCATTTTCCGCGTTCGCGAAGAAAGAATAATTGGGTAACAGACTTAAGTTTCAAAATCGACGGTTTATTTCATATTACACAATGTGGACTTTAAGGCGAATTTTCGAGGGATTTTTGAAGGAATTATTGGGGTAAGAGTTCTTAACTCGTTTTTGATTAAATTCCCTCAATCTATCTTTGATTTCATAATTTAATTAGGGATTAGGGTTTAAAATTTGGGAGAAAATGGAGGAAACTTCTTAGGACGAATTTTGGGGATTTGAGCAAGATTTTGGTATCAGATTGGTGTAATTCTTGTATGGTTGGACTCGCTATCGAATAGCTGTTCGGATTTTATAATTTTGGTCGGGTTCCGAGATGTGGGCCTCGATCGACTTTTTGGAGATTTTTTGCTGAAGTCCTAATTTCATTATTTAAATTAGTTTCCTATAGTCATATTTATAGTATGAAATCGTTTTGGATAGATTTGAACAGTTCGAATTGGAAAATCGAGGGAAAAGCCTTCTAATTGATTGATTTAGCGTGGTTTGAGGTAAGTGACTTGTCTAACCTTGTGTGGAGGAAATTCCCCTTAGAATTTGGTATTGTGGTGATAATTTGTGATATTTGAAGGCCGTGTACGCAAGGTGACAAGTGCGTACACGGATAAATGTTGAAATTCCGGTTTTAGCTACGTAGTTTCCTTTTTATGCCTTAATTGAGTTACTTTAGCATGCTATTGTCATCATGTTTAGCCTAGTTTCACAAGTCCACCTGTCTTGTCTCTTAATTGCATATTGTTCTACATGTTTAATTGAATTACTTGCTTTTTTAATTCCGTATTCATTACTTAACTGTAAGATTCTCTATTTGAAATTGCTACCCTTGAAATATCTTGCTGTTGAGTTTGGTATTGAGTTGCAAAGTCTGTGGTTTCTATTGAGGCAAGGTGTAAGTTGTGAAATTTCACTTTATACAGTTGCTGTGTTTTAGTTTTTGTGTTATTATTGAGGATATTGTTTGGTTGTTGCACGAGGTTTCTGTTGTGCTATTGTTATTGTTTGCACGAGGTTTCTACCGTGCGGTTGTTACTATTTGTACAAGGTTTCAACCGTGCCGTTGTGATTATATATACACATGGTATAAGGTCTGGGTGTTGATACGCATGCGGTGAGATAAGGTGGGCTTGATACGCATGGCTAGTAGGGGAACTTCTAGAATTCATGTGTGTGATTAGGCGAGCTAAAACGCGGGGTGCTATTTTGGGAAAATAATTTTTAAAATTAAATATAAAGGCTCCCGCGGTGATATAAAGAAAATGAGTTATTTTTATGATTTGGGACTACGAGGCGTACCTCCGGAGTGCCCCTGTTGACCTTCTCTATTTGCTGTATTGTTAGGTTATTGTTTCCTTAACATGTACAATTCTTGCTTTCCTTTCGTGTTGTATTAGCTTCCTTGATTCCCTGATTGTTACTTTCCATAAATCCTTTATTATTTCATTTCCCTGTTATTTTCATTATATTATTGTATCTTCTGTCTTGTTTCTTATTATCTCCAGTAGGGGCTTGAACTGACCTCGTCACTACTCTACCGAGGTTAGGCTTTGTACTTACTGGGTACCGTTGTGGGGTACTCATACTACGCATCTGCACATATTTTGTGCAGATCCAGATACATCATATCAGCCTCGGTATTAGCGCGTGAGTGGCTTGCTTTGGAGACTTTAAGGTATACCTACCCGTGTCCGCAAGCCTCAGAGAGTCCCCTACTATCCTGTTCTTTTCTTATTTCTTTACATCTTTATGGATAGTGATGTATGGGAGCGTTCAGTACTGTATCTAGAGCTTGTGACTTGTATCTCACCGGGTTTCGGGAGATGTACATGTTGAGTTGCAGATTTTATTTCATATAGTTGTTGATGTTTTGAGATTTAAATTATTATTCAGTTTTTCCGCATGTTGTTAGGCTTACCTAGTCTTAGAGACTAGGTACCGTCACGATATCCTACGGAGGGGATTTGAGGTTGTGAAAACTAGGTATCAGAGCTCTAGGTTCATAGGTGTTATCAGTCACAAGCAGGTTTAGTAGAGTCTCGCGGATCGATACGAATACATCTGTACTTATCTTCGGGAGGCTATGGAGATGTTAGGAAAAGCTTCACTTCTCTGATTTCTTGTCGTGCGGAATCTTTAACTTCGGATTCTAAATTTTTGTCTTTCTATTCTCTCACAGATGGTGAGGACTCGTACAGCTGGATCAGATGACCAGACACTCGCGCCCCCTGCCAGAGCCACGAGAGGCTGAGGCCGGGGTAGAGGCCGAAGACGTCCACGTGGTGTAGCCAGAGCACCCGCACGAGTTGCTACAGAAGAGCCACTACTAGCTTTAGTTGGAGGGCAGGAACCTGAGACACTTGTTACTGCACCAGCCTTCCAAGAGACTCTCGCCTAGTTCTTGAGCATGTTCAGCACTTTAGCTCAGGAAGGGTTGATCCCACTTGATCCTGCCATATATCAGGCAGTGGGAGAAGCAAAGACTCCCGCCGCTCATACCCCATAGCAGCGGGTCTAGGTTGACCAGGTCCCAAAGGTCATACCAGTACAGTCGGTAGCCCCAATTCTGCCCGAGGTTAGGGCAGCAATTTCTGAGGGGGAGGGGGGCAGCTCAGGCTCGAGAGTACAAGAAGTAACCCCACCTCCTACTTTCAGTGGCTTGGCGTCAGAGCATTCCCAGGGTTTTATTGAGGAGTGCCACTGTATTCTCCGCACTATGGATATTGCAGAGTCTAGTGAGGTTGCTTTCACTACGTTCCAGCATAAGGGAGCGACCTATCAGTGGTGGCGAGCATATGAGTTGGGTAGTCAGGCCGAGGTAGCTTCACTCACTTGGACTTAGTTCTCAGGTATGTTCTTGAGGGAGTATGTTCCCCAGAGTCTCAGAGATACATGGCACGCAGAGTTTGAGCAGTTGTGCCAGGGTTTTATGATCGTGTCGGAGTATGTGGTCCGGTTTAGTGATTTGTCCAGGCATGCACCAACCTTGGTTGCTACTGTTAGAGAGCGAGTTCGTCGATTTTGTCGAGGGGCTCAACCCCAGTATCATATTGGCCTGGCCCGAGAGTTGGAGATGGACATCACATTCCGGCAGATAGTGGGGATCGCTAAGAGATTGGAGGGTATGTTGACTCAGGAGAGAGAGGAGAGGGAGGCAAAGAGGTATCGAGAGTCTGGCACGTATAGTGGTACCCGTGCCCCAGTTGTAGATCATCAAGGTAGGGGCTATGTGAGTTGCCTTGTTCATTCAGCAGTTCTAGCTTCCAGCGGTATTCCGGCCACTCCTACGCCTCAAGCTCCCTATTATGCACCGCCATTATCTAGTGCACCTCCTGCATGGGGTGCTTTCAGCAGTCAGTCCAGCCGATCAGGCTTGAGCCAGCCAGAACAGCCATATCCTCCGAGAGCTTGTTTTGAGTGTGGTGACACTCGTCATATGGTAAGGGATTTCCCCAGACTCAAGAGGGGTGCACCCCACAGGCTATTCAGGCTTCGCATATTCCACCGGGTCCTCAGGCTTCTTAGTCCATGGTCGCTGCACCAGTTGCCACCCCACCTGCACAACCAGCTAGATGTGGAGGTCAGATAGGCAGAGGTTGCCCTAGAGGGGGAGGCCAGGCCAAATATTATGCTCTTCCTGCTATGGCAGAGGTTGTTGCTTCTGACTCAGTCATCACAGATATTGTTCCAATCTGTCACAGAGATGCATCAGTCTTATTTGATCCAGGCTCCACTTATTCCTATGTGTTATCTTATTTTGCTCCGTATTTTGGTGTATCCCATGATTCTTTGAGTTCTCCTATCTATGTTTCCATGCCTGTGGGAGTTCCAATTGTTGTTGACCATGTGTATCGGTCGTGTTTGGCTGTTCTTAGTGGTTATTGAGACCAGAGCCGATTTATTGTTGCTCGGTATACTAGATTTTGATATTATTTTGCGCATGGACTTGTTGTCGCCCTATCATGCTATACTTGATTGTCACGCCAAGACGGTGACGTTGGCTATGCCAGGTCTGGCGCGGTTAGAGTGGAGGGGTACTTTAGATTATATTTCTAGCAGGGTTATTTCAGTTCTAAAGGCTCAGTGGATGGTTGAGAAGGGGTGTGATGCGTATCTGGCATATGTGAGAGATGTCAGTATTGATACTCTTACCGTCGACTCAGTTCCGGTAGTGAGGGATTATCTAGATGTATTCCAAGCGGATCTTCCGGGCATGCCACCCAATAGAGATATCGACTATGGTATTGATTTGTTACCGGGCACTCAGCCTATTTCTCTTCCACCCTATCATATGGCCCCAGCACAGTTGAAAGAGTTAAAGGAACATTTGCAAGAGTTGCTTGATAAGGGCTTCACTAGGCCCAGTGTGTAGCCTTGGGGTGCTCCAGTCTTATTTGTAAAGAAGAAGGATTGGTTCTATGCGTACGTCTACTGATTATCGCTAGTTGAACAAGGTTACGGTGAAGAACAGGTATCCATTTCCACGTATTGATGACTATTTGATCAGCTATAGTATGCCAGGGTGTTCTCTAAGATCGACTTGCGTTCAGGCTATCATCAATTGAAGATTCGGGAGCTAGATATCCTGAAGACTGCCTTCACGACTCAATATGGACATTACGAGTGCCTTGTGATGTCTTTTGGGTTGACCAATGCCCCAGCAGCATTCATGCACTTCATGAACAGTGTATTTCAGCCCTACCTTGACTCATTCATCATTGTGTTTATTGAATACATTCTGTGTATTCCCCGAGCCGGGAGGATCATGATCAACACTTGAGGACCGTGCTCAAGACCCTGAGAGAAAAGAAGTTATATGCAATATATTTTTAGTGTTAATTCTGGCTTGATTTTGTGGCGTTTTAGGGTCATGTAGTGTCGAGTTAGGGGATCAAGGTAGATCCGAAGAAGATTGAAGCAGTGCAGAGTTGGCCCAGACCGTCCTCAACTATGGAGATCCAGAGTTTTCTTGGTTTGGCGGGGTATTACCGTTGATTTATATAGGGTTTCTCGTCTATTGCAGCACCTATGACCAGATTGACCCAAAAGGGTGCTCCGTTCAGGTGGACTAAGGAGTGTGAGGAGAGCTTTAAAAAGCTCAAGACAGCTTTGGCTACGGCCCCAATTTTGGTGTTGCCTTTGGGTTTGGGGTTTTATATTGTATACTGTGATGCGTCGCGTATTAGTCTCGGCGCAATGTTGATTCAGGACGGTAGGGTGATTGCCTACGTGTCTAGACAACTAAAGGTGCATGAGAAGAACTATCCTGTCTACGACCTCGAGTTAGCAGCTATTGTTCATGCCTTGAAGATCTGGTTGTTTGGTGTCCCTTATGAGGTCTACACCGATCACCGGAGTCTACAACATATGTTCAAACAGAAGGATCTTAACTTGCGGCAAAGGAGGTGGTTAGAGTTTCTTAAGGACTATGATATCATCATTCTATATCATCTCGAGAAGGCCAATATGGTGGCCGATGCTTTGAGTCACACGGCGGAGAGTTTGGACATCTTAGCATATCTACTAGTAGCAGAGACGCCATTAGACTTGGATGTTCAGGCCTTGGCCAACCAGTTTGTTAGATTGGATGTTTCTGAGTCGAGCCGAGTTTTGACTTGTGTGGTTTCTCATTCTTCTCTTTCTGATCGTATCAGAGAGCGTTAGTATGATGAGCACATCTGCTTGTCCTCAAGGACCAGTTCACCACGGTGATGCCAAGGAGGTCACTATCAGAGATGACGGTGTATTGCTGATGCATAGCAGGCTATGTGTGCCCAATGTAGATGGTTTGCATGAGTTGATTCTCTAGGAGGCTCACTGTTCGTTCATCCAGGTGCTGCGAAGATTATCAGGACCTGAGGCAGCATTATTGTGGAGGAGAATCAAGAAGGACATAGTGGAGTATGTAGCTCAGTGCCTAAATTGTCAGCAGGTGAAGTATGAGCATCAACGGCTAGGTGGATTGCTTCAGAAGCTAGAGATTCCGGAGTGGAAATGGGAGCGGATTACTATGGATTTTGTTGTTAGGTGGATTGCTTCCTCCTACGGACTCAGAGGAAGTTCGATGCAGTTTGGGTGATTTTGGATAGATTAACCAAGTCAGCTCATTTCATTCCAGTGGTGACTACTTACTCTTCCGAGCAGCTGGCTCAGGTTTATATTCGCGAGATTGTTAGGCTCCATGGCGTGCCAGTATCTATCATCTCTAACTGGGGTACGCAGTTTATATCGTGGTTTTGGAGAGCCATACAACATGATTTAGGTACTCGAGTGGAGTTGAGTACAACATTTCACCCTCAAATGGACGGACAGTTCAAGCGCACTATTCAGATATTGGAGGATATGCTTCGTGCGTGTGGGATGGAGTTTGGGGGTTCTTGGGATCACTTCTTCTGCTTGTAGAGTTTGCCTACAACAACAGTTATCAGTCGAGCATTCAGATGGCCCCGTATGAGGATTTGTATGGTAGGCGGTGCCGGTCTCCGATTGGTTGGTTTGAGCCGGGCGAGGCTAGGAAATTGGGTACAGACTTGGTTCAGGATGTTTTGGAAAAGGTTAAATTGATTCAAGATTGACTTCGTACAATCCAATCCAGACAGAAGAGTTATGCGGATTGGAAGGTTCGCAACGTTGCTTTCATGTTTAGGGAGGGGGTATTGCTCCGGGTTTCTCCCATAAAGGGTGTTATGAGGTTCGGGAAGAAGGGCAAGCTGAGCCCTAGGTATATCGGACCTTTTGAGATTCTTGAGAGGGTTCGAGAGGTGGCTTACAGACCTGCGCTACCACCTAGTCTAGCTGCAGTTCATCTAGTATTCTATGTTTCTATACTCCGGAAATATCACGGCGATCGCTCTCATGTGTTAGACTTCAGCTCAGTCCAATTGGACAAGGATTTGTCTTATGTTGAGGAACTGGTGGCAATTTGGGAGATGAAGGTTCGAAAGTTAAAGTCGAAGAACATTTCTTCGGTGAAGGTTCAGTGGAGGGGTCAGCCAGTCGAGGAGGCGACTTGAGAGACAGGGCATAATATGTGTAGCCGTTATCCTCATCTTTTCGCCACTTCAGGTATGTGCCTATACTCGTTCGAGGACGAACATTCATTTTAAGAGGGGAAGGATGTAACGACCCGGCCGGTCATTTTGAGTATATTAGCCCCGATACCTTATTTATTGGTTTCTCTGTGTTATACTGTGGTTATGTTACTTGCCGGGGTGTTTGGTTTTGGTTTCGGGTGAATTTTGGAGTTCAGTGGGACACATAGTCCCTAAACTGGAAGTTTAAATTGTAGGAGTTGAGCATAGATTGACTTGTGTGAAGATGACTCCGGAATGGAGTTTTGACGGTTCCAATATCTCCGTATGGTGATTTGAGTCTTAGGAGCGTGTCCGGATGTTGATTTGGATGTCCATAGGTCGTTTTGGCGTTAATTGGCAAAAGTTGGAAATTGGTGGAATTTTGAAAAGTTTGACCGGGAGTGGACTTTTTGATATCTGGGTCGGATTTTGATTCCAGAAGTTGGAATAGGTCTGTAATGTCAATTATGACTTGTCTGCAAGCTGGTTTTTTTCAATTTTGGTGTCCTTCTACGCGTTCGCGGTGATATTCCCGCGTTCACGTAGAATCTTCAGAGATTGCTGGAGGTTTACTCTTCGCGTTCGCGCAGATGGCACGCGTTCGAGAAGGGTCAGGACTTTGTGCTCTGCGATCGCGAACTGGGTTACGCGTTCATGATAAGGAAGGCAGCCTGGGGTGAGACTCACACGTTGGTCTACGTGTTCGCGAGAAAGGCATCGCGATTGCGAAGCTTGAGAACCCTTGGTCACTAAGTTCGCGAGTGGTCCCTCGCGTTAGCGTAAGAGGAATCTGGGCGGTATCATCCTTGTGCTTTGCGAACGCGGGGCATTTTCTGCGTTCACGAAGAAGGAATAACTGGGCAGCAGACTTAAGTTTCAAAATCAAGGGTTTATTTCATATTATACAATTTGGACTTTGAGAGCTCGGTTTAATGCAAATTTTCGAGGGATTTTCGGAGGGATTGTTGGGGTAAAAGTTCTTAACTCGTTTTTGATTAAATTCCCTTAATCTATCTTTGATTTAATCATTTAATTAGGGATTTGGGTTGAAAAATTGGGGAAAATTGAGGAAACTTCTTAAGCCGAATTTTTGGGATTTGAGCGAGATTTTGGTATCGGATTTGTGTAATTCTTGTATGGTTGTATTAAATATCAAATGGATGTTCGCATTTTATAATTTTGGTCGAGTTCCGAGATGTGGGCCTCAGTCGACTTTTTGGAGCGATTTTTCAGTTCTTTTCTAAAGACCTAATTTCTTTATTTAAATTAGTTTCCTATAGTCATTTATAGTATGAGATCGTTTTGGATAGATTTGAACTGTTCGAGTTGGAAAATCGAGGGAAAAGCCTTCTAGTTGATTGATTTAGCATGGTTTGAGATAAGTGACTTGTCTAACCTTATGTGGAGGAATTTCCCATTAGAATTTTGTATTGTGGTGATAATTTGTGATATGTGAAGGCCGTGTACGTAAGGTGACGAGTGGGTACACGGATAAATGTTGAAATTCTAATTTTAGCTATGTAGTTTCCTTTTTATGCCTTAATTGAGTTACTTTAGCATGCTATTGTCATCATGTTTAGCCTAGTTTCACAAGTCTACCTGTCTTGTCTCTTAATTGAATCTTGTACTACATGTTTAATTGAATTACTTGCTTTCTTAATTCCGTATTCATTACTTAACTGTAAGATTCTCTATTTGAACTTGCTATCTGTTACACCCCATGTTTTCGTATGTAAGAGTACGCCGTAAGTCAATTGATGTAAGCTCAGAAATAAAATCATCTTTGAAAAGTTTATAAAGTAAGTTAATCATGTTACCGTGGAAGTTATAAATGTTTAATCTCATGAATAAAAAGTACCAAGATGCTTGGAAGTCTTATAAGCTAAATGAATTGAAGAGGGTAAGTTTTATCGAAAGTCGAGAAGTTTGGTGTTACACCCTGTGCGTCATAAGGTGATGTATAATGAATATAAGACTTGTTAATCAAGATTTGAATGATTTTTAAGTCATAATATGACTATATATGATGTTTGGATATAAAATATAAAGTTTGGGAAAAATTGGATTTAACTTACGGAAATATCGAGTTAAGATTTGCCTTGTAACGAGCCGTTTTGAGAAATTAAAATCATAAGCTTTATGATGTCATTTTTGGACATATCTCATACCAAAATGAATTTCTTAGAACCTAGTTTCCAACGGTCCAAACAATTTATTCATACGACATCGGGGTAGAGAAATATGGATTTTTAAAGTAGGGTTGCCAAGTCACGTTGCCGCACTTCCGAGAAATTGGCAGGTTTATAGGCCATGTTGCGACGCCGTTTTCTCTCAATATATTGCGAGTTACAAGGAGAAATTTATATTAATTTAAAGCTCTATGTGTCTAGTTTCTAACGATGAAAACCGTTTATCAATACAATATCGGAGTAGAGAGATACAAGTGTTTGAAGTTGCACTGCTCAAGCTGCCAAGCAGGTAGCTTACCCACCTGCATGGAGAATTGAGGCGGTGGGCTTATAAGTTATCTTTACCCATTAAATTTCATCAATATCTAGAGATATCTTGAACCAAAACACTCTCAAGCTCTCCAAGAACTGGTCCAAGATTCCAAGAACCAAACTGAAGAGAAATCAACACAAATCATCATCAAATGTGTTAAAAGACTACAAGAGAATGCTTCTATGATGTTGTGGTGTGACTGAGGGCTATTGTGAGCTAAGTTGGGATAGGGTTTTGAGTTGTAGCTGCTGTACAAGGTGTGTATAACATCTTCTTGATTGTGCCTACGGTTAATCTTGTGTTGGTTGTGTTGTTTGAGTGAAAACCCATAAGATAGCACTTGAAAGAACATGGGATATGGTTGTCTTTTTGGTTAGACTATTTTATGGCTAAATATATGGTTTGTGGCGGCTGGAAATTGCTAGAAATAATTTGATAATGTTGTGGCTGCTATTGTTAAGCTTTTCTAGGTGTTAATTAAGTTGATTGAAGAAGAAAAGATGAAAAGCAAGTGAATAACGATAAAAATTAAGGTGCTAGACGTATGGGGCTATTTTGGAAGGCATATTGTGGATGTTTTAAACTAGAAATAATATGGTATATATAAGTATGCTTTTCTAAAGGTTGTATACTAATTTATGGAATAAGAGTTGGATTCAATTTATATCTTGTTATGAGTAAAAGCGAGCTTGTCGCTCAACATGATTGTTAAGATAATCGGAGAAACTCACATTGGAATATATTGTTGTTGTTGCTATTGTTGGTTATAGTTGTTGTTGTTGGGGTGTCGATGACCCTTAGCGGTCTTTGGGATGTATTAGAAAATACGGGAGTCGCTGCCCGATTTTCCTTGAGTCATACGACTAGCCAAATATGATGGTACGACATTATTTGTTAACGACAATATCATTTAACTTGTTGTAGATGCACGAAGTTGTGTTGATCTTGGTTGAGTATCAAGGAAGAGATCATACAGGTATGTTAAGGCTAATCCTTTCTTCTTATGGCATGATCCAAGCGATACGTAAACGTAATGATATTCCATAAGTGGTTCTACTCTTAGCAGTTAAGGATGTCTATGTTATTCATTCCCGTAAAGTGATATTCAAGCATGTCTAAGTATGTTCCTGATCTCTATTGAGGTATTTGATAAAGATGTTAATGTTCATAATATAGTAATACATGTATCTTCATAAATATGCATTTACCACCGAGCTATGGCCGGTCGGGCAGTCATGCATTTACCATCGAGCTACGACCGGTTAGGCAGTTACATATTTACCACCGTGCTACGGCCCGTTGGGCAGTCATGCATATATTCTTTTACCACCATGCTACGGCCGGTCGGGCAGTCATGCATTTACCACCGGGCTACAACCGGTCGAGCAGTCATGCATTTACCATCGGGCTACGGCCGGTTGGGCCGTTGCCACCGGTTGGGCAGTTACGTATCATTATTTACCACAAGATGGGCAGTCATATATTTACCACCGTAAGACGGCCGGTTGGGCAGTTACGACTGATCAGTTGGGCAGTTATGCATCATACGATATGGATAATAGAAATAATCTCAAAGAGAAGCATTATATATGAGTATAATAAATATGTATATATGGTGGCACTTCAAAGATTCAGGTTGATTCTTATATGTCTTTAATTAATGTTGACTTAGTGTTATGTTTCAGTTCTGCCTTACATACTCAATACATTATTCGTACTGACGTCCTTTTGTTGGGGACGCTGCATTCATGCCTGCAGGTATAGACAATTAGTTTGAAGAGCCCTCATAGTAGACGAGATTTGGAATTCAACGAAGGATCGGTAAGACTCCACCTCATTGGGAGTGCAGCCGAGTCTATGAGTCATCGTATCAGAGTTTTGCTAAAGACTTATGGGTAGGCCGGTACCCTGTCCCATTTGATGTCAAATAATCTTAAAGGCTTTGTAGACAAAGGTTCATTTTTTATTGTATGTCAGAGGCCTTGACGACCCATATGTATTCATGTTTTTAGAAAAATGGTTCAGTGATACAATGTTTTCCACATACAGTTGTACATTATGAGTATGGCCATGTTGGCCCATGATAGTTATGACAAAAAAAGAGAGTTACAGAGTTGTTCGCTCGGGTCAGTGAGGCACCGGGTGCCAGCCACGCCTCCCTATGTTTGGGGCGTGACAAAGTGGTATCAGAGCAGTTCTTTCCTATGGAGTCTACAAGTCGTGTCTAGTAGAGTCTTGTTTATGGGTATGTTGTGCACCACACTTATAAGCATGAGGCTACATGACATTTAGGATTGTCACTCTTTCTTCTTACTCTAGATCGTGTGGTAGAGCTCAATTGTAAGAATTCGAACTCCTAAATTCTATTTTATTCGTAATACAACGATATCTACATCTAGAAAGACAGTTGGTAAGAGATTGAATGTGGTTAGAACTCCTAAATTCTATTCTATTTCACATATGCGCACATAGAAGGACAGAGTCGTACAGGCTGCATGATAGAAGGTAGCAACAGTTACGAGAATGGACGGATACCAACCACAAATCGTGGTGTGAGAAGGAGGCCTATAGGGACGAATGCCCTGGTCTCTGGATTTATTCACAAAGCACTAGCCTGGATGGGAAGGACAATATTAAAATATTAATAAAAGCTATGGGTTATGAGACTAATAAGCGCATCAGTCAACATTCGAGGACGAATGTTCCAAAGGGGGGAATGATGTTACACCCCATGTTTTCGTATGTAAGAGTACGTCGTAAGTCAATTGATGTAAGCTCTGGAATGAAATCATCTTTAAAAAGTTTATAAAGTAAGTTAATCATGTTACCGTGGAAGTTATAAATGTTTAAGCTCATGAATAACAAGTACCAAGATGTTTGAAAGTCTTATAAGCTAAATGAATTGAGGAGGGTAAGTTTTGTCGAAAGTCGAGAAGTTTGGTGTTACACCCTGTGCATGATAAGGTGATGTATAATGAATATAAGACTTTTTAATCAAGATTTGAATGAGTGTTAAGTCATAATATGAATATATACGATTTTTGGATATAAAATATAAAGTTCGGGAAAAATTCGATTTAACTTACAGAAATATCGAGTTAAGATTTGCCTTGTAACGAGCCGTTTTGAGAAATTAAAATCATAAGCTTTATGATGTCATTTTGGGACATATCTCACAACAAAATTATGGTATTGGAACCTAGTTTCCAACGGTCCAAACCATTTATTCATATGACATCGGGGTAGAGAAATATGGATTTTTAAAGTAGGGTTGCCAAGTCACGTTGTCGCACTTCTGAGAAATTGGCAGGTTTATAGGCCATGTTGCGACGCCGTTTTCTCCCAATATATTGAGAGTTACAAGGATAACTTTATATGAATTAAGAGCTCTATGTGTCTAGTTTCTAACGATGAAAACCGTTTGTCAATATAATATCGGAGCAGAGAGATACAAGTGTCTGAAGTTGCACTGCTCAAGCTGCCAAGCAGGCAGCTTACCCACCTGCTTGGAGAATTGGGGCGGTGGGCTTATAAGTTATCTTTACCCATTAAATTTAGTCAATATCCAGAGATATCTTAAACCAAAACACTCTCAAGATCTCCAATAACTGGTCCAAGATTCCAAGAACCAAACTCAAGAGAAATCAACAGAAATCATCATCAAAGGTGTTAAAAGACTACAAGAGAATGCTTCTATGATATTGTGGTGTGACTAAGGGCTAGTCTGAGCTAAGTTGGGATAGGGTTTTGAGTTGTAGCTACCGTACATGGTATGTATAACATCTTCTTTGTTGCGCCTACGGTTAATCTTGTGTTGGTTGTGTTGTTTGAGTAAAACCCCATAAGATAGCACTTGAAAGAACATGGGATATGGTTGTCTTTTTGGTTATACTATTTTGCGGCTAAATATATGGTTTGTGGTGGCTGGAAATTGCTAGAAATAATTTGATAATATTGTGGCTGCTGTTGTTAAGCTTTTGTAGGTGTTAATTAAGTTGATTGAAGAAGAAAAGATAAAAAACAAGTGAATGACGATAAAAAGTAAGGTGCTAGACGTATGGGGCTATTTTGGAAGGCATAATGTGGATGTTTTAAATTAGAAATAATATGGAGAATATAAGTATGATATTCTAAAGGTTGTAAACTAATTTATGGAATAAGAGTTGGATTCAATTTGTATCTTGTTATGAGTAAAAGCGAGCTTGTCGCTCAATATGATTGTTAAGATAATCGGAGAAACTCATATTGGATTATATTGTTGTTGTTGCTATTGTTTGGTTATAGTTGTTGCTGTTGGGGTGTTGATGACCCTTAGTGGTCTTTGGAATGTATTAGAAAATTGGGGAGTTGCTGCCCGATTTTCCTTAAGTCATATGACTAGCCAAATATGATGGTACGACATTATTTGTTAACGACAATATCATTTCACTTGTTGTAGATGCAAGAAGTTGTGTTGAGCTTGGTAGAGTAATAAGAAAGAGATCATACAGGTATGTTAAGGCTAATCCTTTCTTCTTATGGCATTATCCAAGTAACGATACGTAAACGTAATGATATTCCATAAGTGGTTCTACTCTTAGCAGTTAAGGATGTCTATGTTATTCATTCCCGTAAATTGATATTCAAGCATGTCTAAGTATGTTCCTAAGTCTCTATTGAGGTATTTGATAAAGATGTTAATGTTCATTTTAAAGTAATACATGTATCTTCATGCATATGCATTTACCACCGAGCTATGGCCGGTTGGGCAGTCATGCATTTACCATCGAGCTACGGCCGGTTAGGCAGTTACATATTTACCACCGTGCTACAACCCGTTGGGCAGTCATGCATATTCATTTACCATTGTGCTACGGCCGGTCGGGCAGTCATGCATTTACCACCGGGCTACGACCGGTCGGGCAGTCATACATTTACCACTGGGCTACGGCCGGTCGGGCAGTTACCACCGGTTGGGTAGTTATGTATCATTATTTACCACTGGATGGGCAGTCATATATTTACCACCGTGCGACGGCCGGTTGAGCAGTTACCACTGATCAGTTGGGCAGTTATGCATCATACGATATGGATAATAGAAATAGTCTCAAAGAGAAGCATTATATATGAGTATAATAAGTATGTATATACGGTGGCACTTCAGAGATTCAAGTTGATTTTTATATGTCTTTAATTAATGTTGACTTAGTGTTATGTTTTAGTTATGCCTTACATACTCAGTACATTATTCGTACTGACGTCCTTTTGTTGGAGATGCTGCCTTCATGCATGTAGGTATAGACAGTTAGTTTGACGAGCCCTCATAGTAGACGAGATTTGGCATTCAGCGAAGGATTGGTAAGACTCCACCTCATTCGGAGTGCAGCCGAGTCTATGAGTCATCGTATCAGAGTTTTGCTAAAGAATTATGGGCAGGCCGGTGCCCTGCCCCATTTGATGTCAAATAATCTTAGAGTCTTTGTAGACAGAGTTTCATTTTGTATTGTATGTTAGAGGCCTTGATGGCCCATATGTATTCATGTTTTAAGAAAAATGGTTCACTGATACAATGTTTTCCACTTATAGTTATACATTATGAGTATGGCCATGTTGGCCCATGATAGTTATGAGGAAAAAATAGAGTTACAGAGTGGTTCGCTCGGGCCAGTGAGGCACCGGGTGCCAGCCACGCCTCCCTATATTTGGGGCGTGACACTATCCTTGAAATATCATGCATTTGAATTTGGTGTTGAGTTGCAAAGACCGTGGTTTCTATTGAGGCAAGGTGTAAGTTGTGAAATTTCATTTTATTTAGTTGTTATGTTTTGGTTTTCGTGTTATTGTTGAGGTTATTGTTTGGTTGTTGCACGAGGTTTCTACCGTGGTGTTGTTATTTTTCCACGAGGTCTCTGCCGTGCGGTTGTTACTATTTGCACGAGGTTTCTGCCGTGCCGTTGTGATTATTGATACCATATGGTGGTATAAGGTCTGGGTGTTGATACACATGTGGTGAGATAAGGTGGGCTAGATACGCGTGGCTAGTAGGGGAACTACTAGAAGCCATGTAGTGTGATAAGGTGGGCTAAAACGCAGGGTGCTATTTTAGGAAAATGGTTTTCAAAACTAAATGTAAATGCTCCCGCGGTGATATAAGGAAAGTGAATTATTTTTATGATTTGGGATTACGAGACGGTACCTCGGCAGTGCCCATGTTGACCTTCTCTATTTGTTGTATTGTTTGGTTATTGTTTCCTTAACATGTATAATTCTTGCTTTCCGTTCTTGTTGTATTAGCTTCCTTGATTCCATGATTGTTACTTTCCATAAATTCTTTATTGTTTCTCTTCCCTGTCATTTTCATATTATCATTGTATCTTCTTTCTTGTTTCTTATTATCTCCAGTAGAGCTTTAACCTAACCTCGTCACTACTCTACCGAGGTTAGGCTTGGCTTACTGAGTATCGTTGTGGTGTACTCATACTACTCTTCATCACATGTTTTGTGCAGATCTAGGTACATCCTATCAGCCTCGGTATTAGTGCATGAGAGACTTGCTTTAGAGACTTCAAGGTACACCTGCTCGCGTACGCAGGCCTCAGAGTCCCGTTCTATCATGTTCTTTTCTTGTTTCTTTACATCTTTATAGACAGTGACGTATAGGACTGTTCAGTACTGTATCTAGAGCTTGTGACTTATATTCTCACCGGGTTTTGGGAGATGTACATATTGAGTTGCAAATTTTATTTCATATAGTTGTTGATATTTTTAGATTTAAATTATTATTCAGTTTTTCCGCATGTTGTTGGCTTACCTAGTCTTAGAGACTAGGCGCCGACACGACATCATACGGAGGGGATTTGAGGTCATGACAACTAGGTTCATTGTTGTTATTGTTGTTCTACTTTTATCTAAAAATATAAAAAAAAATAACTATCTATTAGGTAGTATTGCATCCTTTCAACTATAATATATGCATGCCTGCCAAAATGAAACAAAAATAAAATTACAAAGTAGAGATCATATATGGTTATATTGGGTCGTCTGCTGGTGGCTATGGTGAGGTGCACGGTGGCTTCGGCTTTGGTGATAGGAACGAGGGTGGTACCTCATTGTTGTATTTCGCTAGAGCTTTTGAGTTGGTGATCATGAACTCTAAGTTTCCGAGATGGAGGAACATTTGGTTACTTTCCGGAGTATGATGGCTAATACTCAGATTGACTATCTCCTCCTCAGGAGGTGTGATAGGGGGTTGTGCGAGGATTGCAAGGTGATCCCGAGTGAGAACCTCACAACTCAACATAGGCTCCTGGTGATGGACGTCGGTATCTTGATGAAGAGGAAGAAGAGGTTTGTACGGGGTCAGTCGAGGATCAGGTGGGGAGCATTATCTAAGGATAATGTGCGGGAGTTGGAGGGGTGGATGACAACTATGGGTGCCTGGAAGAGTGGTGGGGACGCTAGCGCTATGTGGACAGCGACGACGGACTGTATAAGGGAGGCATCGAGAGAGATGTTGGGAGTTTGGAAAGGTTACTCTGGCAGGCACCGAGGCGACTGGTGGTGGAATGACGTGGTCCAAGGTAAAGTGGAAGCCAAGAAAGCGACATACATTAAGTTAATAGAAAGCACCGACGAGGATCAGAGGAGAGCGAACAGAGAAAGATATAAGGAGACTAGGAAGGAGGCGAAATTAGCGGTCACAGAGGCTAAGACTGCTGCATTTGGTCGGCTGTATGAGGAACTTAGGGGAAAAGGTGGGGACAAGAAGTTATTTCGGTTGGCCAAATCGAGAGAGAAGAAGGCTCGCGACCTGGATCAAGTGAGGTGCATCAAAGATGAGGACGGTCGAGTATTGATGGAAGAGGCCTAGATTAGGCAAAGATGACAGTCGTACTTTCATAAACTTCTAAATGAAGAGGGGGATGGAAACATCGTGTTAGGGCAATTGGGGCACTTCGAGAGCCACAACGACTTTAGGTATTGTAGGCGTATTAAGTTTAGGAGGTCGTTCGTGCGATGGGTAAGATGAGTCTGGACAAAGCGACTGTACCAGATGAGATTCCAGTAGAGTTTTGGAGATATGCGGGTAGAGCAGGCTTGGAGTGGCTTACTAGGTTGTTTAATGTTATCTTCAGGACGAAGAGGATGCCTGATGAGTGGTGTTGGAGTACAATGGTTCCGGTGTACAAGAACAAAGGTGATATCCAGAATCGTAACAACTATAGGGGTATCAAGTTACTAAGTTATACCATGAAAGTTTGGGAGAGGGTGGTGGAAGGGAGGATAAGGAGGGCGGTGTCTATATCGAAAAACCAGTTCGGGTTCATGCCGGGTCGTTCTACTACGAAAGTTATCCACCTTATCAGGTGGTGGAACAATACAGGGATAGGAAGAGGGATTTGCATATGGTTTTTATTGACCTAGAAAAGGCATATGACAAGGTCTTAGGGACGTCCTTTGGAGGTGTCTGGAGGTAAAAGGTTTGCTGGTAGCTTACATTAGGGCGATAAAGGATATGTATGATGGAGCTATGACTCGGGTTAGGACTGTGGGAGGTTACTCAGAGCCTTTTGCGGTGGTTATGGGGTTACACCAAGGATCTGCGCTCAGCCTGTTCTTATTTGCTCTGGCGATGGACGCACTGACATACCATATCCAAGGAGAGGTTCCATGGTGTATGTTGTTCGCTGATGATATAGTTCTGATTGATGAAATGCGAGGTGGCGTTAATGGGACACTAGAGTTATGGAGGCAGGCCCTGGAGTCTAAAGGTTTCAAGTTGAGTAGGACTAAGACGGAGTATGTGCAATGTAAGTTCAGTGACGTGACCCGGGAAGCGGATGTGGAAATCAGGCTTGACTCTCAGGTAATCCTCAAGAGAGAAAGTTTTAAGTACTTAGGGTCAATTATCCAGGGAGATGGGGAGATCGACGGGGATGTTACGCACCGTATTGGGGTGGGGTGGACGAAATGGAGGTTAGCATCTGGAGTCCTGTGTAACAAGAATGTGCCACCAAAACTCAAAGGTAAGTTCTATAGAGCGATGGTTAGACCAGTTGTATGGGGCTGAGTGTTGGCCAGTCAAGAATTCACATATCCAGAAGATGAAAGTAGCAGAAATGAGGATGTTGAGATGGATGTGTGGGCACACTAGGCTGGATAAGATTAGGAAAGAAGATATTCGGGAGAGGGTGGGCATGGCTCTGGTGGACGACAAGATGCGGGAAGCGCGACTTAGATGGTTCGGACACATGCAGAGGAGAAGCCTAGATGCCCCGGTTAGGAGGTGTGAGCGGTTGGCTTTGATAGGTACGAGAAGAGGTAGAGGGCGGCCCAAGAAGTATTGGGGCGAGGTGATCAGACAGGACATGGCGCGGCTCCAGATTTTTGAGGACATGGCTCTTGATAGGAAGCTGTGGAGGTCGAACATTAAGGTTTAGGTTAAAGGGTAGTCGAGCGGTTTCCTCTTTGTCCCGGTTTTCCTCTTTGTACCGACGAGTATGATAGTGTTTTGTCTAGCGATTTATGTTGTTTTTCACACCTTTGCATAATATTTGTGTTATTACTTTTCCATTTATTTGTTGTCTCTCACGTTGGTGATTATTTTCTGGGTTTTGTTGTCACAGATCTATTGTATCTGAGCTGAGGGCCAGACCCCACTGGTGGGATTTTACTGGGTTGTTGTTGTTGTAAATTAAAGATCATATAATATTGGAATACCACAAGATAAACAAAAGAAGTCATATCTTGTGAAATGAGTGTTTGAATCTAGTAATTAGTTTCAAAGAGGAATAGCAGATGAAGAAAAGAAGAAACGACAGAATAAAAAAAGAGATTTATTTATATTAGAAAGACTACTCCATAGAGGATAGAAGAAGGAACACCCTAAAATAAAAAAGAGATGGTAAAAACAAAAAGAAAAAGGTTAAACTAATGAGGGACAATTTAAAAAATATAAATTCAGGGTAAGAATATTTTTGTAGTGAAAAAAATCTGCTAGAATTAGTCCCAAATACCCCAAGAGAATAACCTCACAAGATCACTCGAAAGAAAGGGTTCACACAAGTATTTCCCAATACTCACTCTCTTACAAAATACTCTCTAATGAAAAGGCAGACAAAAGCTAGTAGAAATACTTCTACTTTTGTATCTGAAGGTGTGTTTGAAATGAGAAAGAAGGCCCTCCTTTTATAGGACCAAACTTGGGCTCCAAGAACTAATAAAAAGAAAAAAGAAATTGATCAACCAATATCTACACACAATAATACTTTGACTCCAAGTAAAAATATTGCCAGCCAACTCTTCTTCCAAATAGGCTTATGCCTATATAAAATGGACCCCACTAGCCAAAAAGATTGGCCATATTACAATTATTTTCCAGTTTTTGTACTTGCAAATTGTTGTTGAAGAAGTTTTTTACTTTTAACCCAAATATCAGCCCACCCAATCGCTTAAATTAGAAATAGACCGTGGAGGTATAATATGTGCATAATTTATGTATTATATGTATATAATTATGTATAATCAATATATTATAATCAGTTGCGAAGCCACATGGTCGAAAAATTGCACTGTGTATATGTCCATTTACAAAAATAGAAATGTTATAAATTTATTGACGACTATAAGTTTAATAAATGCAGCACTGATTGATCACTCTGTCAACTTTCTTAAGTAACAATATTACCAGTATTGTTGTAGTTATACTTTATGGAATATTGTTATTAGTACTAATGTTCATTACTATAAATTTAGCACTTCTTGTCATTGTATTTTGCTGTTATTATTTCCAGTTTGGATTTTGTATATCCTGATTGTAATATCCAGAACAGTCTACAACATGTGTAACAAAAAAAAAAACCAGCTGGTCCTGAAGCTCTCAAACTGTACTCTCAGTATAAGAAAACAATGGAATATTATGTCTCTTCCAGGACAAGCCATATATCGGCTCACCACACTTACTGCCTGCGAAATATCTGGGCGTGTGCACACCTTTGCATACATAATACTGCCGACTGCACTGGAATAAGGTACCTGTGTCATATACCTCTCTTCTTCCTCTGACTGCGATGACTGAGCAGCTGATTACTTAAAATGAGCAGCAAGAGGGATACTTACTGGTTTAGCATATTTCATGCCAAACCTCTCCAAGACTTTCTCCAAGTACTTCTTCTGGGTCAGGGATAGCCTATTGGCTCCTCGATCTCTTTTGATCTCCATGCCAAGGATTTTCTTAGCTGCTCCAAATCTTTCATCTCAAATTCACTTCTCAGCTGACTTTTCAAATTATGAATTTCTGTCAAATCCTTAGCAGCAATGAGCATGTCATCAACATATAATAATAGATATAGAAATGAACCATCATTTAACTTCCGGAAGTAAACACAACTATCATACATGCTCCTCGAATAACCATGACTCAACATAAAGGAATCAAACCTTTTGTACCATTGTCTTGGAGACTGTTTTAATCCGTACAAGGATTTCATCAACAAGCAAACATGATCTTCTTTTTCTTCAATTTAAATCCTTCGGGTTGATGCATGTATATTTGTTCCTCAAGTTCGCCATGTAAGAAAGTTGTCTTAACATCAAGTTGTTCTAATTCCAAATCATCCATGGCAACTAAGGCAAGAAAGACACGAATAGAGCTATGTTTAACAACAGGTTAAAAAATATCATTAAAATCAACTCCTTGTGCCTGACTATAGCCCTTTGCAACTAATCGTGCCTTATACCTCGCATCTTCAACCCCTGGAATGCTAACATTTTTCTTGAAGACCCATTTGCAACAAACAATTCTCTTTCCTGATGGCGGCTTCACGAGAGACCAAGTACCATTCTTGTGGAGAGAGACTCAATTTCTTCATTCATTGTAATAAGCCACCACTTGGCCGAGTCAACACCAGAAACTGCTTCTGAAAATTTTGATGGTTCTCCAATTTCTACAGTTTCTTGTGCAACTGAAAAAGCAAATGCAACATAATCTTCAAACCTTAATGGTTGTTTACTTTCTCTTCTTGGTCTATGTTTGGCTATAGAATACTCCTCTTCTTCTGGTTCAACTTCAAGAGTCTCAACTTCAGGAATTTCAGCTTCGGGCTCAACTTCAGGAGTTTCAACTATATTTTGCTCTAAAGTTGATGAGCTTGGCTCAGAAGGAATGCCAATCACAACCTCCACCTGCTTCTGTATACTCTTACCTTTATCTGTATTACAAGAACTAGAAGACTCTTTTCTGGAATGTAACATAGATGATTCAAGAAATGTTACATCTCTACATAAATCTTGGTACCATAGTCGATATCCTTTCACACCAGATGCATACCCAAGGAAAATACACTTTTTAGCCCTTGGCTCTAATTTTCCATCATTTACATACATGTATGCAGGGCAACCAAATATCTTTAAATCAGAATAATTAGCAGGAGTACCTGACCACATTTCCTCTGGAGTCTTAAAGTTCAAAGGTGCAGGAGGAGCACGGTTGACAATATAACAAGCCGTAGAGATAGCTTCTGCCCAAAAGGCGTTTGTCAACCCAACATTGGAAATAATGCAACGAGCCCTTTACAAAAGAGTTCTATTCATTCTTTCTGCCACACCATTTTGCTCAGGGGTCATTCTTACAGTACGGTGTCGAGAAATTCCTTCATTCTTGCAAAATTCGTTGAATTCATCGTTACAAAATTACAAGCCATTATCTGTTCTAAGCCGCTTAACATGTTTTCCTGTTTGCTTCTCAATCAAAACTTTCCATTGTTTGAAAGTTAAGAAAACATCACTTTTATTTTTCAGGAAATAAACCCAAACTTTTCTTGAATAATCATCAATGAAAGTTAACATATACTTGGCACCACCTTTTGACGGGGTACGTGAAGGACCCCAAAGATCAGAATAAATGTAATCTAAAGTACCTTTTGTTCTATGAATTGCTCGAGAATTGAAGCTGACTCTTTTCTGTTTCCCGAACACACAGTGTTCACAGAACTCCATATTTCCGGTACTTTGGCCACACAAGAGACTTCTTTTGCTGAGGATGGAAAGACCATTTTCACTCATATGCCTCGATCGCATATGCCACAATTTGGTGATGTTAGAATCTGACTTATCTGATGTTGAAACTGCAGCAGCACCTGTAACAATAGATCCCAATAGAGTGTACAATGTACCATATCTGCGTGCTTTCATGATCACAAGAGTACCATGAGAAAGTTTTAGAACTCCACCTTCACCTGTGTACTTGCACCTAAGAGATTCTAGAGTGCCCAAAGAGAAGAGATTTTTCTTCAAGTCTGGAACATGTCTAACATCAGCGAGAGTTCTCACCACACCATCGTGCAGTTTGATTCGGACTGTACCTTTTCCAATAACTTTGCAGGCAGCATTGTTTTCCATTAAGACAAACCCACCTCCAGTAGATTCATATGTGGTAAATAAATCCCGATAGGGACACATATGATAAGAACAACCCGAATCTAAAATTCACTCATTGTTAGATTTGAAACTATTATTAGTTGCTAAAAAAATAGTTCCCTCAGTCTCATCAGCAGCTACACTTGCTTCGGCAGTGTCAGTATTTTTGTGCTCATTTTTCTTTTCTGTATGCTTTTCTTTGTTTTTCAACTTAAAGCATTCAGAAATAATGTGGTCTTTCTTATGACAGTATTTGCACATGACATTTCTGTATCTGGATTTTGACCTTGATTTAGGTCTCTCACTACTTGATTCTTTCTTATTGGATCTACCTCTTACAAACAAGCCTTCCCCTTGGTTCCCGCTTGTTTCTCCAATAATATCTCTATCTATTTGTTCTTTTGATTTTAAAATAGATTTGATATCGTTATAAGAGATATTATCCTTTCCATAAAGTATAGTATCTCTTATATGCTTAAACAGCCGGGGTAAAAAAATAAGCAATTATACGGCTTGATCCTCATCTTTGATTTCAGCATCTATGTTACTTAAATCCATAAGAAGAGAATCAAAAGTATCAAGATGTGTAAGTATAGAGGTACCTTCAGCCATACGAAAGTATAGAGTTTTTGCTTTAGGTAAAGCATGTTTTCTACTGTTCTTTTCATTTAAGGGTTTTCAGCTTTTCCCATATGCCTTTGGCTGAGCTTTCGGCAGCAACTTCACGCAAAACCTCATTTGAGAGATTTAAAATGATACCTGCTTTTGCCTTTTTGTCAATGACGGCAAACTCCTCGTCTGTCATTTTTTCCGATTTCTTCTCCTTTCCTTGCAGTGCCAAATCTAAGCCATCCTGAATTAGGATAGCTTCCATCTTTAATTGCCACATTCCGAAGTTTGCACTTCGGTCAAATTTCTCAACATAAGTCTTTGTTAAAGTCATATTGACTACTGAAACAAACCCGGTTACATCCGGCTCTAATACCAATTTGTTAGGATCGGGAACCCGGGTAGTGCAGAATAACAAAGACAATACAAGTTGATAATAACGGTAATTAAAGCACATAAAGAAGGCACAAATTTAATGTGGTTCGGTCAAGGAGACCTACGTCCACAAGCGAAGAGAAGCAATTTCACTATACCAACAAGAGTACAAAAAAGAGAGTACAAAATTAGAATAAATACTCTAATTAGTCCCAAATACCCCAAGAGAATAACCTCATAAGATCACTCCAAAGAAAGGGTTCACACAAGTGTTTCCCAACACTCACTCTCTTACAAAATACTCTATAATGAAAAGGAAGACAAAAGCTAGTAGAAATACTTCTACTTTTATATCTGAAGGTTTGTTTGAAATGAGAAAGATGGCCCTCCTTTTATAGGACCAAACTTGGGCTCCAAGAACTAATAAAAAGAAAAAAGAAATTGATCAACCAATATCTACACACAATAATACTTTGACTCCAAGTAAAAATATTGCCAGCCAACTCTTCTTCCAAATAGGCTTATGCCTATATAAAATGGACCCCACTAGCCAAAAAGATTGGCCATATTACAATTATTTTCCAGTTTTTGAACTTGCAAATTGTTGTTGAAGAAGTTTTTTACTTTTAACCCAAATATCCGCCCACCCAATCACTTAAATTAGAAATAGCCCATGGAGGTATAATATATGCATAATTGATGTATTATATGTGTATAATTATGTATAATCAATATATTATAATCAGTTGCGCAGCCACATGGTCGGAAAAATGCACTGTGTATATGTCCATTTACAAAAATAGAAATGTTATAAATTTATTGACGACTATAAGTTCAATAAATGCAGCACTGATTGATCACTCTGTCAACTTTCTTAAGTAACAATATTACTAGTATTGTTGTAGTTATACTTTATGGAATATTGTTATTAGTACTAATGTTCATTACTATAAATTTAGCACTTCTTGTCATTGTATTTTGCTGTATTATTTCCAGTTTGGATTTTGTATATCCTGATTGTAATATCCAGAACAGTCTACAACATGTGTAACAAAAAAAATCCAGCTGGTCCTGAAGCTCTCAAACTATACTCTCAGTATAAGAAAACAATGGAAGATTATGTCTCTTCCAAGGCATGTTATTTTTTTTTTTTAAAGTTTACATGCCTGTTACTTGCTTGTTAGTGATCCCTCTATTAGCACTTCTTTTCAGTTTTCTCGATCTCTGTCAGGGGCGGAGCTAGAAGCCGAAGTACGGGCTTTAGTGCAAATCCTCTATTTGTATTAAGAAATTCTTCAAAAATCAAAATTCAGAATCCAGTTACTAATTCCTACTGTTGCTATCATAAAAATTTAGAATTCATAAAGTTCAAATCCTGACTCCACCTCTGTCTCTGCTCCAGGTACTTCCATCGATCCAGGGAAAGGAAGACGAAATGTTGTTATATGAACTAGTTAAAAGGTGGAATAATCATAAAACCATGACCAGGTGGCTTTTAAGGTTCTTTAATTACCTTGAGAGATACTTGATACCTAGAAGGAGGCTCCCTTCTCTTCAGGAAACTAGTTATTATCGGCTTTCTATGAATTGGTTAGTTAGGGTTTTCAAACCGTTGGATCAGTTAAATTCTTGTTGATAATGACTGTTCATGTAAAAATGAATAATGACTGTTCTATATATGCTGTAGGTCTATGGCGAAATGAATGATCGAGTGAGAGATGCTGTGATATCTTTGGTAAGTTTACAAATAAGTCTAAAGAACCTTAACGTGATCTCTGAATTTCCATTTGTCTCTTGTATTTACTTGTGATCATGATTTAGATTGATAGAGAACGCGAAGGAGAGAAAATAGATCAGGCCTTAGTAAAGAATGTTTTGGATATATATGTGGAGATGGATG
Source organism: Nicotiana attenuata (assembly GCF_001879085.1). Taxonomy (NCBI): domain Eukaryota; kingdom Viridiplantae; phylum Streptophyta; class Magnoliopsida; order Solanales; family Solanaceae; genus Nicotiana; species Nicotiana attenuata. Next base: position 23,995,350 of record NC_032000.1, on the reverse strand, counting down.
AAGACTCTATGAAGTATTGAAGAATCGATGCTGAAGGATACTGCTATATTCTACTCAACGAAAGCTTCAAATTGGATTACATGCTGAAGGTTCCGTTTAATTGCTTGCTTTGCATATCGCATATAGCATAAACTAAATAGTACCATATATGTCAAATGTTGGTTTACGCTCTCTTGATGAAATTCAGGTCAAGAAAAGCTTAAAGAATGAGAAAGCGAGGATTCAGAGTTATTTAAGATACAGAAGCAAGCATAAGTTATTGGAGGTTTGTTCGTCGTATTTTTTTTTTGAATTCTGATGCCTATCGCAGAATTAGTAGATGTTGTCTTTTGTTATGAAGGGGTTCTTGTAGTTGATCATGATCAGATTTTACATAAATTTTATATCTTAGAGATAACTTGTGTATTCACTCTAAATGCAGGTTGTAGAATATGAGTTACTTACTGTACATGCAAGCAAACTAGAAGAGAAGAAACAAATCAATCTTGCAGCTGATGTTGGATTTTTGTTGTTTAATAACAAAAGAAGTGTGAATGGAAAATGGTGGGAAAAGAAATAGAGGGTAGTGAAATTTTGAATGAGTTCACTAATGCACTTCGTCCCTCATTGGTAAAAGGAAAGAAAATCTTTGTGTATATAAAGAGAAGCTCATCTTTCAGCTCTTAAAGAGCTAAGAAGAAAGCAAGCCCGGCGCCATCGTCGCCGTCGCTCGCTCGGCTTCTAGATCCGGATTCGGATTCGGATTTGTCAAAGATCGACTGATTGATTAATCTTTTTGGACAAAATTCTTTTCAAATATTTAATTAAATTAATTAAAGAAAATTCAATCCGGAATAACCCATGACCCGCGACTCGGTCCGGTCCGGCCCGTTTTTCTTTCACGGATTATTTTAAATCCGTTTTTACATTTCCCGCAATATTTTCAACAGCTATGGCTGTTCTGAAACAGTGTCACACCTGTTCCAACAGCCATGGCTGTTCTGAAAGGTTGCAAACCTATTCAGAAACAGTACCAAATTGGCTATAAATATTTCTTCAAATCCCAGAATATTTACTTAAGAAATTATCTGATAATCTTCTTCTTCTTCTGCACAAAAATTCCAGTGTGTTTTACAGCCTTCGAGTGGTTCGCTGTTCATCGGCGTTTTTGGTACCAACACTCCGGTGAGTTAAATCGTTCTATCCTGGGAGGATATATTCCAGAACCTCGGGTACTTGAGGGGAATAATTTCCTTAATGACACACTGTGTATTCAGTGGGCTCGATTTGTTCCTATACCATTTTTCGAAATTTATTTTGAAGTTCAAATACTGTTTTTTTTCAGAATTTATTTCTACTAATTTTCTATTTCGGTTTTCAGAAAGATTATTGTTTTTATTTATTTACAGCAATACAGATTATTAACAATCTTAAGGAAATTATCTTTTATTATATTCTGTATTCTGTCTGAATTTTACTATTCTGATTTGAAGATATAAAAACTTCATCAGAGTATTGAAATTCAGAAAACGATTTGAAGCACATAAAAACTTCATCGTTTTTTTGTAAAACAGTATATAAAAACTTCAGTTGTTTTTATTACATACTGTTTATTGATTACAGTATTATTTACTGTTCTGGTTTTGCCATTAATTGATCTCTTCTGTTGTTGACAGTAAGAAATGGCAAATGAAAACGAAAATCCTTCTGCGACTGTTGGTTTAACGACGATAGCCTCATCAAGCCGCACTGCTGTTCCTCCGGCCGAGAAACCGGGGAAAGTTTCTGGAATCAACTTCAAAGGATGGCAGCAAAGGGTGTTCTTCTGGCTTACCACACTTGGTATGCAGAAATTCACTAGTGAAGAGCCTCCAGTGCCTGCTGCGGACATGACGGACAATGAAAAGTTCATGGTTGTTGAGGCGTGGAAGCAGGCAGATTTTCTTTGCAAAGGCTATATCTTAAGTGCTTTAACGGATGACTTGTACAATGTGTACAGCGCAATGAATACTTCGGAAGAATTATGAGACGCACTTGAGAAGAAGTACAAGACAGAAGATGCATGCTTGAAGAAGTTCGTGGTTGCCAAGTTTCTAGACTATAAAATGATAGACAACAAAACTGTGGGAACCCAAGTTCAAGAGCTTCAACTTATTTTTCACGACCTTATTGCTGAAGGTATGGTCGTGAATGAAGCATTTCAAGTAGCTGCTATGATTGAAAAATTACCTCCTTCGTGGAGAGATTTCAAGAACTATCTGAAGCACAAGCGCAAAGAAATGAAGTTGGAAGATCTTGTGATATGTCTAAAGATCGAGGAAGACAACAAAACAGCCGAGAAGAAGTCTCGTGAAAATTCAACAATCATGGGAGCTAATATCGTTGAGGAGACTGCTCCAAAAAGTAAGAAGAGGAAGAGGTCTTCTGGACAAACTAAGGAGCAGAACAAAAAGAAATTCAAGGGCAGCTGCTACAATTGTGGAAAGGTTGGTCACAAAAGCCCTGATTGTCGTCTCCCGAAAAAGGATAATAAGAAGGGACAAGCCAACATAGTGGAGAAGAATGATGACATTGATGATCTTTGCGCAATGCTTTCGGAATGCAACCTAGTTGGAAATCCGAAGGAGTGGTGGATTGACTCTGGAGCCACTCGACATGTTTGTGCTGTCAAAGAAGCATTTGCGACTTACTCTACTGCTGGTCCCGAAGAAGAAATTTCTATGGGAAATAATGCAACAGCCAAGATTGAAGGTTATGGGAAGATATTCCTGAAGATGACTTCCGGCAAGGTGTTAACGCTCAACAACGTTCTTCATGTTCCTACTATTAGGAAGAATTTAGTTTCTACTTCTTTACTTGTAAAGAATGGATTCAAATGTGTATTTGTTTCTGATAAAGTTGTTGTAAGCAAGAACGAAATGTATGTTGGAAAAGGCTACCTCACGGAGGGCCTTTTCAAACTCAATGTAATGGTTGTTGACAGTATGAATAAAATTTCAGCTTCTTCTTATTTATTGGAGTCAAATGATTTATGGCATATTCGTTTAGGACATGTCAATTATAAAACCTTGCGGAAGTTAATTAATTTAGAAGTATTGCCTAAATTCGAGTGTAATAAATCGAAATATCAAATATGTGTTGAATCTAAGTTTGTAAAACATCCTTATAAGTCTGTTGAAAGGAATTCAAATCCTTTAGACTTAATTCATACTGACATTTGCGATATGAAGTCGACACCATCTCGAGGTGGAAATAAGTATTTTATTACTTTTATTGACGATTGCACTAGATATTGTTATGTTTATTTGCTTAATAGTAAGGATGAAGCAATTGAAGCATTTAAGCAATACAAGAATGAGGTAGAAAATCAATTGAATAAAAAGATCAAAATTATTAGAAGTGATAGAGGTGGAGAATATGAATCTTCATTTGCAGAAATATGTTCGGAATATGGAATTATCCATCAAACTACTACACCTTACACACCTCAATCCAACGGAATTGTGGAAAGAAAAAATCGGACATTAAAAGAAATGATGAATTCTTTATTAATAAGTTCCGGATTACCCCAGAGTTTGTGGGGGGAAGTTATCCTTACAGCTAACCGAATACTCAACAGAGTACCCCACAGCAAAACGCAATCTATTCCATATGAAAAATGGAAAGGAAGAAAACCCAACTTGAAATATTTCAAAGTGTGGGGGTGTCTAGCAAAGATACAGGTTCCTTTACCTAAAAGGGTTAAAATTGGACCAAAAACAGTAGATTGCGTTTTTATTGGATATGCTACAAATAGTAAAGCATGTCGGTTTTTGGTTCATAAATCTGATAATCCCGAGATTCATGTTAATGCGGTAATGGAATCAGATAATGCTGAATTCTTTGAAAGCATCTATCGGTATAAAACTGAAAGCGAGTCGTTAAGTAAAAGACCTAAACGACCTCGGGAAGAACCATAGGAAAATACTCCAAATAAAGAAGATCTATGGCGTAGCAAACGTCAAAGAACATCTACTTCCTTTGGACCACATTTTGTGACATTCTTTCTTGAAAATGAGCCTCAAACTTTTAAAGCAGCTATATCTTCTTCTGATTCAGCATTTTGGAAAGAGGTAGTCAATAGTGAGATTCAATCAATTTTGGATAACCATACATGGGAATTGGTTGATCTTCCTCCAGGAAATAAACCTTTATGTTCGAAATGGATCTTTAAATGGAAAATTAAAGTTGATGGCACTATTGACAAATATAAGGCAAGACTTGTTTTCAAAGGTTATCGACAAAAGGAAGGCCTTGATTACTTTGACACATACTCGCCAGTAACAAGCATAACATCTATTAGGGTGTTAGTGGCACTAGCGGCCGTGTATGGTCTTGAAATCCATCAAATGGATGTTAAAACAGCTTTCCTAAATAGAGAATTGAAGGAAGAGATTTACATGGAACAACCTGAGGGTTTTGTGGTTCCTGTAAAGAAAAGAAAGTGTGCAAACTTGTTAAGTCGCTTTATGGACTTAAACAAGCACCCAAACAATGGCATGCAAAGTTTGACCAATCAATGTTGGCAAATGGATTTAAAATCAACGAGTGTGACAAATGTGTTTACATTAAAAACACTCCAGGTCATGAAGTCATTGTTTGTTTATAAGTTGATGACATGTTGATAATGAGCAAAAGTATGATAGATATAAATGCTACAAAACGCATGTTGGCTAGCAAATTTGACATGAAAGACTTAGGAGTTGCTGATGTGATCTTAGGAATCAGAATTCACAAGACTCCACAAGGTCTAGCATTATCACAGTCTCACTACATTGAAAAGGTACTTGACAAGTTCAAGTATTTGGATTTCAAAATTGCCAAGACTACAATTGACGTGAGTTATGCACTTCAAAAGAATGAAGGTGAAAGTGACTCACAACTGGACTATGTAAGAGTATTGGGAAGTTCGATGTATATCATGAAATGTACGCGACCAGACATAGCATGTGCTATTAGCGAACTGAGTCGGTTTACAAGTAATCCCAATCAAATACATTGGATGGCAATGAAATGAGTTTTGGGATATCTGAAACATACCCAAAATTATGCTTTGCATTATAACAAATATCCTTCCGTGATCGAGGGATATAGTGATGCAAATTGGATCACTGGATCCTCTGAAGTTAAATCCACGTGTGGATATGTTTTCACAATTGGGGTGGAGCAGTGTCTTGGAAATCATCCAAACAAACGTGCATTGCCCGTTCTAAATGGAATCTGAATTCATAGCTTTAGATAAGGCCGGTGAGGAAGCTGAATGGCTCCGGAATTTCTTGGAAGATATTCCATTTTGGCCAAAACCTTTGTTACCTATTTGTATACATTGTGATAGTCAAGCGGCAATAGGTAGGGCAGGGAGCGTTATGTATAACGGAAAATCTCATCATATTCGACAGAGATACAACACCTTTAGACAACTACTCTCTAGTGGTGTTATCACAATTGACTACGTAAAGTCAAGAGACAGATCCACTTACAAAAGGCCTATCTAGAGAGGCAATTGAAAGATCATCAAAGGGAATGGGGTTAAAGGCCTAGGACAAGTCATCATGGCAGTAACTCTACCTAGCATACTGGAGATCCCAAGAGCTAGGTTCAAAGAGATCAAACAATGTTATGAATGACGGTTCAACGTTGTCAAACAACTCAACCCATTCTCGTGATGAAGACAACGTTCAAAAATGAGGTAAAGCATTAAGGCTTTTTGATGAGTCAATAAAGCTTAAAGCTTTTTAATGATTTGCTAAGTCTGGCAGGATATGACCAGATAGTGTGTCTTTAGGATTACACGTTTAGGAATCACCTATGTGAGTGTGAACTGTAAGCCGCTTCAAGGGAAATGAAAGTAAAGGCCCATTCTCTAAACACTCATGAAAGCAGGCGGTGTTCATGGCTGAAACGAACACAACTGTGAGAACCATAGATGGTTAAGGATTGATTGTGTGACTTATATTGTCTAGGTATACAACAAAGCTCGACGGTTCAAAGATATCAAATCTACCGATTGACCGAGTATATCCGATATAAGTTCACTATGGAAAGTTCAAAGGGAAACCTACTTATCCAGATGCAATTAATTCTTGCATGTAAAACACACACACGTCCGTGCATTCCTTTAAGTTTATACCCATTCCCCATTCATGTGGGGGATTGTTGGATTTTGTTGTTTAATAATAAAAGAAGTGTGAATGGAAAATGGTGGGAAAAAGAAATGGAGGGAAGTGAAATTTTGAATGAGTTCACTAATGCACTTTGTCCCTCATTGGTAGATGTTGGTGCCCAAGATCAGTTGAAGTTTTGAAGAATGACAAACGAACTCAGTGAAGGACCAGGTTCATCTAAGGAGACACAGTTGTTATGGCCCATACACATGAGATGCACGTGAAGAAGATAAGTCCTTGAGATCAAGACGTAATATCTTGATGAATATCTTCTGAACTGATCGAAAAGATTGCATATAGGATAAGGAGTTGAAGTCTCCTTATGAAAAGAGAATTACATCCGGATCAAGAATATGGATTAGGAGTTAGAGTTGTTCTTGGACTCGAATTGTCAAAGGATCCACAATTCGAGTTCTTATCAAACTCTGATTACTAACTCTATAAATATAACGATTGTTCTCTTTTACAGGTGATTGCACATAAGCTGAAGTTAAACCAAATTGAGAGCAAAAGAGCTAGGCGATTGTTGCAAGCAATTTGTGTGTGATACAAGTGTGTAAATCTGAAGCTACAAGAACTAAGTGTGAAGAACCAATTCCATTGTGTTTTTCTTTATTTCTAGTTCAATTGTAGTAGGTGTTTTAACATTGTACCTTTCCAGCTTTCTTAGAAGCAATTGTATTAGGTGCATTGAGTATTCAAGTTAGAGTTAACTTGAAAGTATTGCAACAGTTGAGGCTGTGTGCTACACTGGGATTAGAGTTAATCCTTAGGTTTACAAAGAGTTTTGTAAATGCTGTATTTGGCTCATTGAAGTTTAGTGGAAGTTTGGGAAAATCCTACTGAGTAGTAGGTCGTGGTTTTTTCACCTTTTGAGCCAGGTGTTTTCCACGTAAAAATCTCTGTGTTCTTTATTTCTGTATTTTAATTCCGCAAACAGTAGAAGTTAGAACACCTAGAAGAACCAGGTTCTTCTAGTGCAAAAATTAGGTACCACACAAATCACACCCCCCCCCCTCTTGTGTGGTATTGACGTCTAAAACATCAATTGGTATCAGAGCGGGTTATCCTTAAAGAGGCTAACACCTTAGGAGAAGATAAAAAATGAGTGCACCACCTGGGAACTGGGAAGGGCAATCCACTGCTAGACCTCCACTTTTCAATGGTTTGTATTACTCTTGGTGGAAGAACAGAATAAAAGATCATATCATAGGGGAAGACTATGAACTTTGGGATATAATTACTGATGGTCCCCTAGCTACCACTAAGAAGAATGCAGAAGGAATTGATGTGCCAAAAACAAGGGTTGATTGTACTGCTGAGGATCTGAAGAAATGGGAGAAAAATGCTAAAGCCAAGAAGTGGCTAGTGTGTGATCTAGGACCAGATGAGTACAGCAGGATTCAAAGCTATACAACTGCTAAGGAAATATGGGACACTCTACAAGTGGCTCATGAAGGAACACCTCAAGTGAAAAGGTCAAGAGGAACTCTTCTGTATTCTCAATATAAAAATTTCACTATGAAGGAAGGAGAAACTATCCAGGAGATGTATACTAGATTCACTACTCTGACTAATGAGCTTAAATCTCTTGGAAGGACCATCCTTGAAGAAGACAAGGTTAAAAAGATTCTGACAAGAGTTCTGCCAGTCACTTGNAAAAAGGACTGTTTATGGATACGATGGGTGCACAGTTTTTACATAAAGAATAGAAACATTGAAACAATGAATACTCCCAAGACAGCATCTTGGGTAGTGAGGAAGATACTAGACAATAGAGATGTGATCATGGAGCACCAGCAAATGCAAGGGAATATGCAAAACAGATTACAGGCAATATGCAAGGATGGGAAATTCCAGATCAAACAAATGTACTTGAAGCTGATTGCCGAATTCTGCAAAGTTGACTGGAAGAGTCTAATGCTACATACAAGTATACATCCAAGACATAGATTCACAATTTGGCTAGCAGCACAGCAAAGACTATCAACAGTAGACAGGTTATTGAAATTTGGTATACATGTTCCTATAGGGTGTGCATTCTGTGGGCATAGTCTAGAATCCTTCAACCACTTATTCTTTGAATGCTCAATCACAAAGAATCTATGGTCTAGACTATGCTTCTGGCTGGGACATAGGAGAAATATGCTGATTGGGAAGCTGAAATGGATTGGATATGCAAGAAAGCAAAAAGCAGGAAAGGGATAAATGATATAACCAGCTGTGTTTTTGCCAGTACCATTGCACTGATCTGGAGGGAAAGGAACAAAATCAGATTTGAAAAGGGTAAATATGATGAGAACCGGGTCTGCAGGGAGATAGCATTGCACATTCACATCAGAGGCAAGAAATACAGCAAGTGGAAAGGAGCATTACAACATTTGGATAGGATTCCATAAAGATTGAAATGAAGAATTGTAATAGGAAGTGTATAAAAACAGTGTCTGTAACTAGTGACATAGACATTTAGACGCTTAGTTTGGATAGGCAAATGTGATGTATATAGAGTAGTAGTAAGTCAAAACTACTACTGGGTATCAAATTGTAAATCTGTTTTGAGTATCAATACAATATAATTTTAACTCAAAAAAAAAAGACATTTGCGATATGAAGTCGACACCATCTAGAGGTGGGAAAAAGTATTTTATTACTTTTATTAACGATTGCACTAGATATTGCTATGTTTATTTGCTTAATAGTAAGGATGAAGCAATTGAAGCATTTAAGCAATACAAGAATGAGGTAGAAAATCAATTGAATAAAAAGATCAAAATGATTAGAAGTGATAGAGGTGTAGAATATGAATCTCCGTTTGCAGAAATATGTTCGGCATATGGAATTATCCATCAAACTACTACACCTTACATACCTCAATCCAACAGAATTGCGGAAAGGAAAAATCGGACATTAAAAAAAATGATGAATTCTTTATTAATAAGTTCCGGATTACCGCAGAGTTTGTGGGGGGAAGCTATCCTTACAGCTAACCGAATACTCAACAGAGTACCCCTCAACAAAACGCAATCTATTCCATATGAAAAATGGAAAGGAAGAAAACCCAACTTAAAATATTTGTGGGGGTGTCTAGCAAAGGTACAGGTTCCTTTACCTAAAAGGGTTAAAATTAGACCAAAAACAGTAGATTGCGTTTTCATTGGATATGCTACAAATAGTAAAGCATGTCGATTTTTGGTTCATAAATCTGATAATCCCGAGATTCATGCTAATACGGTAATGGAATCAGATAATGCTGAATTCTTTGAAAGCATCTATCCGTATAAAACTGAAAGCGAGTCGTTAAGTGAAAGACCTAAACGACCTCGGGAAGAACCAAAGGAAAATACTCCAAGTATAGAAGATCCAAGGCGTAGCAAACGTCAAAGAACATCTACTTCCTTTGGACCAGATTTTGTGACATTCTTGCTTGAAAATGAGCCTCAAACTTTTAAAGCAGCTATGTCGTCTTCTGATTGAGCATTTTGGAAAGAGGCAGTCAATAGTGAGATTCAATCAATTTTGGATAACCATACATGGGAATTGGTTGATCTTCCTCCAGGAAATGAGCCTTTAGGTTCGATATGGATCTTTAAACGGAAAATTAAAGCTGATGGCACTATTGACAAATATAAGGCAAGACTTGTTGTCAAAGGTTATAGACAAAAGGAAGGCCTTGATTACTTTGACACTTACTCGCCAATAACAAGGATAACATCTATTAGGGTGTTAGTGGCACTAGCGGCCGTGTATGGTCTTGAAATCCATCAAATGGATGTTAAAACAGCTTTCCTATATGGAGAATTGGAGGAAGAGATTTACATGGAATAACCTGAGGGTTTTGTGGTTCCTGGTAAAGAAAAGAAAGTGTGCAAACTTGTTAAGTCGCTTTATGGACTTAAACAAGCACCTAAATAATGGCATGCAAAATTTGACCAAACAATATTGGAAAATGGATTTAAAATCAACGAGTGTGACAAATGTGTTTACATTAAAAATACTCCAGGTCATGAAGTCATTGTTTGTTTATATGTTGATGACATGTTGATAATAAGCAAAAGTATGGCAGATATAAATGCTATAAAGCGCATGTTGGCTAGCAAATTCGACATGAAAGACTTAGGAGTTGCTGATGTGATCTTAGGAATCAGAATTCCCAAGACTCCACAAGGTCTAGCATTATCACAGTCTCACTATATTGAAAAGGTACTTGACAAGTTCAAGTATTTGGATTTCAAAATTTCCAAGACTCCAATTGACGTGAGTTATGCACTTCAAAAGAATGAAGGTGAAAGTGACTCACAACTGGACTATGCAAGAGTATTGGAAAGTTCGATGTATATCATGAATTGTACGCGACCAGATATAGCATGTGCTATTAGCAAACTGAGTCGGTTTACAAGTAATCCCAATCAAATATATTGGATGGCAATGAAACGAGTTTTGGGGTATCTGAAACATACCCAAAATTATGCTTTGCATTATAACAAATATCCTTCCGTGATCGAGGGATATAGTGATGCAAATTGGATCACCGGATCATCTGAAGTTAAATCCACGAGTGGATATGTTTTCACAATTGGGGGTGGAGCAGTGTCTTGGAAATCATCCAAACAAACGTGCATCGGTCGTTCTACAATGGAATCTGAATTCATAGCTTTAGATAAGGCCGGTGAAGAAGCTGAATGGCTCCGAAATTTCTTGGAAGATATTACATTTTGGCCCAAACCTTTGGCACCTATATGTATACATTGTGATAGTCAAGCGGCAATAGGTAGGGCAGGGGCGTTATGTATAGCGGGAAATCTCGCATATTCGACGAGACACAATATTGTTAGACAACTACTCTCTAATGGTGTTATCACAATTGACTATGTAAAGTCAATAGATAACGTGTCGGATCCACTTACAAAAGGCCTATCTAGAGAGGCAGTTGAAAGATCATCAAAGGGAATTGGGTTAAAGGCCTAGGACAAGTCATCATGGCGGTAACTCTACCTAGCAGACTGGAGATCCCAAGAGCTAGGTTCAAAGAGATCAAACAAAGTTATGAATGACGGTTCAACATTGTCAACTAACTCAACCCATTCTCGTGATGAAGACAATGTTCAAAAACGAGGTAAAGCATTAAGTCTTTTTGATGAGTCAATAAAGCTTAAAGTTTTTTAATGATTTGCTAAGTCTGGCAGGATATGACCAGATAGTGTGTCTTTAGGATTACACGTTTAGGAATCATCTATGTGAGTGTGAAGTGTAAGCCGCTTCAAGGAGAATGAAAGTAAAGGCCCATTCTCTAAGCACTCATGAAACGAGGCGGTGTTCATGGATGAAATGAACACAACCATGAGAACCATAGATGGTTAAGGATTGATTGTGTGACTTATGTTGTCTAGGTATGCAACAAAGCTCGACGGTTCAAAGATATCAAATCTACCGATTGACCGAGTATATCCGATATAAGTTCACTACGGAAAGTTCAAAGGGAAACCTACTTATCCAGATGCAATTAATTCTTGCATGTAAAACACACACACGTCCGTGCATTCCTTTATGTTTATAGCCATTCCCCATTCATGTGGGGGATTGTTGGATTTTGTTGTTTAATAACAAAAGAAGTGTGAATGGAAAATGGTGGGAAAAGAAATGGAGGGAAGTGAAATTTTGTATGAGTTCACTAATGCACTTTGTCCCTCATTGGTAGAAGGAAAGAAAATATTTGTGTATATAAAGAGAAGCTCATCTTTTAGCTCTTAAAGAGCTAAGAAGAAGGCAAGTCTCACGCCGTCGTCGTCGTCGCTCGCTCGGCTTCGGCTTCGGCTTCGGCTTCGGATACGGATTCGGATTTGTCAAAGATCGATTGATTGATTAATCTTTTTGGACAAAATTCTTTTCAAATATTTAGTTAAATTAATTAAAGAAAATTCAATCCGGAATAACCCATGACCCGCGACCCGGTCCGGTCCGGCTCGTTTTTGTTTCCCGGATTATTTTAAATCTGTTTTTACATTTCCCGCAATATTTTCAACAGCTATGGCTGTTCTGAAACAGTGTCACACCTGTTCCAACAGCCATGGCTGTTCTGAAATGTTGCAAACCTTTTCAGAAACAGTACCAAATTGGCTACAAATATTCCTTCAAATCCCAGAATATTTACTTACGAAATTTTCTGATAATCTTCTTCTTCTTCTACACAAAAATTTCAGTGTGTTTTACAGCCTTCGAGTGGTTCGCTGTTCATCGGCGTTTTTGGTACCAACACTCAGGTGAGTTAAATCGTTCTATCCTGGGAGGATATATTCCAGAACCTCGGGTATTTGAGAGGAATAATTTCCTTAATGACACACTGTGTATTCAGTGGGCTCGATTTGTTCCTATACCATTTTTTGAAATTTATTTTGAAGTTCAAATACTATTTTTTTTAGAATTTATTTCTACTAACTTTCTGTTTCTGTTTTCAGAAAGATTATTGTTTTTATTTATTTACAGCATTACTGATTATTAACAGCTGATGCTTTGAAATGAACATGTTTGAGAACGTTGTGCAAGTTTTGGTCCCTTCTTGTATTACTAATTGGGATGTGCCTTATGTCATTTGAGTCTGAGTACTATTTGATGAAAGTTTTAATTGTTGATTTTTATCTAATAAAGCCGTTGTACTTATTTGCTTTACTTGTTAGTACAACAATTTGATTTAAGATACCACAAGTTGTAGCAAGCTGAAGATATGAAGAACCTCCTGTTGCATAGTACAATCAAGTAGCACTGTACACAAAATCATCCCAATGGCCAGTAGAACTATAGAATATATAGCAACAAAATTAGGTACTCCATCCATCCCAAGTTATCTGTCGTGTTTCTCTTCACGAGATTCAAACTATGTGAACTTTGACTAACATTTTAAAATGTATTTTTTAATTTTATGATATTGACATGAGAAAAATGGCAAATTTAAGTACTTGTTATTTATTTGAATATCTAAATTTTAATTGGAAAATATTGAGTTAATCTAATCTAATTTAGCTTCGAAGATTAATTAGTCAATTGACGCTCGAGAAGAAACATGACAACTAATTTGGGACTATCGGGAGTACTGGTAAAACAAATTTCTTTTCAATTGGTCACCAATTCCAGTAACTTTTCAGCACATTTCTTCCGAAGATTTAAGTGGACATGACCATACATGAAAGAAGCAATGAGCTCCAAATCTCAGTATCTAGTTGCATATGCATATCAGCCATAAGACTTAAGGCATCAACAAGCATTCTTAGTTTCTTACACATAAGGCTTTCTCTGCTAAGATCACAGGTGATAGCAGCACTCTTAGACAGACAAATCAGTTGATGAAATTCATCCACAAGTTCGAATCCTTAATACATAATCACACACCATTTTTCTAGTAAAATTTTCATGTAGCGCTTAGTTTTGCGCCACCCATTGAATTTGTACCCACTTTTTTAAAAAAAATTAACTGATGCACAATTTTTGGATAACTTCAAATACTGTAACGACCCGACCGGTTGTTTTGAGCTCTAGCGCGTCATTCAGCGGTTTGAGGCCTTGATTAGTTTGACTACATGGACTATGACTTGTACGTGTGCTCGAAGTTGAATTTCGGGAAGTTAGGAGTTGATTTGGAAAGAAAATTCTAATTTCGGAAGCTTTAAGTTGGAAGAATTGACTAAGGTTTGACTTTTGAGTAAACGACTTCGGAATCTGGATTTGAAGATTCCAATAGGTTCGTATAATAATTTCGGACTCGGGCGTATATTCTGGTTGAGTATCACATCACCAAAGGAGCATTTCAGCGCTTATTGTGGAAAGTTGGCATTTTGAAGGTTTTAGAACTTTCTAAGTTTGGTTTGAGGTGGAATTTGGTGTTACCGATGTCCGTTTGGGATTTCGAGCCCTGGAATAGGTTCATATTGTGATTTATGACTTGTGTGCAAAGTTTGGCGTCATTCCAGAATGTTTTGATATGATTCGGATGGGTTCGTCGAAGTTTAAAGTTTAAAGAAAGGTTTCGATCATCGATTCATAGTTTTGATGTTGTTTGGCGTGATTGGAGGCTTCGACTAAGTTGGTGTTATGTTTTGGGAGTTGTTGGTGTGATTGGACGAGGCCCCGAGGGCCTTGGGTGTGTCTCGGATCGAGTTAGAAGGAATATTGGACTTTGTGGAATTGCTGGTTTCTGGGCATCTGGTTTCCTCTTCTGTGATCGCGAGAAGAGGGCCGCGGTCGCGAAGGGTTAAGTGGACTGGTGGAACTTTTGTTCTACGCGATTGCGCTAATGGTGTCGCGTTCGCGCAGTTCATGCTGGAGGCTCTTCGCGTTCGCATTGGAGCCATCGCAAACGCGCTGAGTTAACATGGCTAGCCTGTTTAAGAAGAGATGTTCTATGCGATCGCATAGTGGGGCTCGCGATTGCAAAAGAGGAAGTGGCTGGGCAACGCGATCGCTTTCTGGGCATCGTATCCGTGAAGAAGAGATTTTGGGGGCAGGGTTGTTTGGCCTTCGCGATCGCGAGGGTTATTCCACGATCACGAAGAGGAAGGACCTGGGTAGTGAGTTTTTATTTCGGGACTTAGCCCATTTCTCTCCCTTTTTCATTTGGTTTGACGATTCTTGGAGCTCTTGGAGGGAAGATTTTCATCACCTATTGCAAGGTAAGTAATTCCCATGTATTGTAAGTTAATTATACGGATTCAATAAGGATTTAACATGAAAATTTGTGCAAAATTGTGGGACTTTGAAGAAAACCTAGAATTTGGTGTTTTTGGATTTTTACCACGAAAATTGGACATGAAATTGGGAATAAATCATATATTTGGGTTCGTAACGTTAACATAGAAATTTGTGGGAAATTGTGGGATTTTGAAGAAAACCTAGAATTTGGTATTTTTAGATTTTTACCATGAAATTGGACATGAAATTGGGAATAAATCATATATTTGGGTTCTTAATGTTAGGGTAAAGTTTATCTTCAAAAAATTTTAAAATTCGGGCACGTGGGCCCGAGGGTTGACTTTATTGACTTTTAGAGCGGAGTAGGGGGATTGTTATGAATTGATTAATTTTAAGCATTGGAGTATATTTTGATTGAGTTGCTTAGTGTTTGACTAGTTTCGGATCGTTTGGCTTGAATTAAAGAGTTAGAGAGGCGTTGGAGCCGGTTTTGGAACTTAGGAGCGAGGTAAGTCTCTTGTCTAACCTTGTGAGGGGAAAACTACCCCCAGGTGTAATTATTGTTATGTGCAACTAGTTGTGGGTGCTACGTACGCACGGGGTGACGAGAGTTCCGTACGTAGCTAAAGCATGTTTTGTCCGGGTAGACTTATGATCTTATCCTGTAATATTTGAATTATTTGGGCCCATTCTGCTGGCTTTAATTAAAGTTATAACTGAATTTGATTTAGAAATAAATGTATGTACAAAAGGCCGAGCCCTAACACTTTGAGTTGTGGGCGAGTTGTCTGAGAAGCGTAAAAATTATATTCGTTGTGTGTTCATGTACTGTATTGTAAACACCTGTCTCATAATTCGGTAACTTCCTTCCTTTTTCTTGTGGAGTGGGACGAACGCCTCGGCAATATATAGATGCATCTATGGTTCGTGCTGCTCGGCCCTCGACAGTGTACACATTATTCTGAATCGGGCCGAATGACCTCGGCAGAATCGTGTGTTATATCGCTAGTAGTCAGAATATTTACGAGCTAATCCTTCCACTGATGCCCGGCATTATATATGGTATTCCTTATCTATTTGATATCGAACCTCGGCATGTTCTGAGCCGTTGAGGTAGAAAACAATATTTAGAAACTTATGCTTTGAAAGAAGGAATTGGAAGATATGTAACTTACAGAGTTACCCTATCATTTCCGTATGCCTCATATATGTTTATGTTTTATTATATTGCTTTATAGGACCTTTAGTAAGTGTCATTGTCGACCCCTCGTCACTGCTTCTCCGGAGTTAGACTAGATACTTACTGGGTACGCGTTGATTTACGTACTCATGCTGCATTTCTGCACTAAATGTGCAGGATCTGACAGGTTCATTTGATGATCACCTTGGCGCGGAGGCGCACATGTTGAGGAGACTTTATGTGAGCTACATTCCGGCTACGCATTGCAGGCCGCCGAGTCTCCATTGTACTATTTATGTTATTCTGTCTTATTACATTCAGGACAGACGTTGTATTTTTATTGTACTCCTTAGAAATTGTTCATGCACTTGTGACACTGGATTTTGGGGATCTCTACTGTTGTTCGTTATTGTAGATCATGTAGTTATTATCATTTTACCCCTGTAAATTCCATTTTATATTATTTAAGTAATGGAGACTATAATATCGAAAGTAATGAAATGAGTAAATAAATTGATAAATAAAAGTTGGCTTGCCTGAAGGCGGCGTTAGGTGCCATTACGACCTATAGTAGATTTTGGGTCATGACAAATACATATCCATTTCTCTTCTTCTTTATTGTTGTTTTCTTCTTCTTTGTACTTAGAGTTTTTTTTTCTTCTTCTTAAATACAAAATGGATTTGTTAAACTTGCTGTTGTTTTGACAATTTGATGATTGAGACCTGTTCTTTATGATATTTGAAAGTTATGTTTCAAATTTGAGCTCATTTGGAGTAGATTTGGGCATTGAATCGTGTATTGGATTATTTAAATTCGAAGAACAATTTTTTGTTTCAAAACCTAATATTTGAAATCTGCAGTTGAGTTCAATAGGTAGAACTACTTAAACTTTGAATTTTTGAAGTCGCATTTAAAAGATAGAAAAACTTCAGATTTGATTTCTGAAGTTGCATTGAAGCTATTGAACTACTTCAGATCCGTGCGGGTGCACTTTGCAAAATTTGTGCAATGCTGGTATCAATTTAATGGTGGCTCCAAAAGTGGGTATATATGAAAATGCACCATTTTCCTAATCTTTGTCTGTCCCTCAAACAAATTTTTCTTTCTGTAACACCCCAGACTTTAGACAGAGTCCCACATCGGAAAACACAAGAGTGATGCTGGGTATATAAGTTAACAAGCCTTAGACCATAGTGACGCGTTTTTAGCCCGTGAGGGCCTAGGCCCAGGGCGGACAATATTACTAGGGGGTTGGGCTGTTACAGATGGTATTAGTGCCACTCTTGTGTCAGCCTTGCCGTTGGTGGGTCAGAGTTCAACTGAGTTTAGACAAATCCCGGTTAGGTGGGGCAAATCTCAATGTTGAGTCCACTGAGTCCATAAGAGGGGGTGTATGTAACAACCCAGACTTTAGACAGATTACCACATCGGCAAAACACAAGAGTGATGCTGGATATATAAGTTAACAAGCCTTAGACCCTAGTGACGCGTATTAAACCCGTGAGGGTCTAGGCCCAAAGCGGACAATATCACTTGCGGGCTGGGCAACTTACACTTCTCCTTCTAATATAAGCATTTTACTTTTCTAACTTTTTAAGATGCAAAACAATCTTTTCAAAAATTAATTTTTCAAATGTTTATTTTAATGAAATATAGAAATAGTTGATTCAGAAAAATAAGTTAAATTAGAAACTGAAATCTTGGAGAAAGAAGAAAATGAAGGTGCGTGAAAATAAAATTTAAGAACCAATACAATAGGTATATGTACTAAATAGTACTCCCTCCGTTCCAATTTATGTTAGCATGTTTGATTGGGCACGAAGTTTAAGAAAAAATAAATATTTTTGGAATTTGTGATTCTAAACAAGTCGAAAAGGAGGGCAGAGTATTTTTGTGGTTATAAAAGCTTCTCATTAAGGGTAGAATTGTAAGTTTAAGCTAAATTGTATCTAAATTTAGAAAGAGGCCATTCTTTTTGGAACGGACCAAAAAGGAAATATGTTCACATGAACTGGAACGGAAGGAGTAAAAGACAAAACCTTAATTTACTCATCTCATCTAAACAATTAGTAGCAAAGCCACATCCAATGAAGGGGATTCGATTAAATTCCCTTGACTAAAAAGGAATGGAGTTCATAAATTACTTTATGTCGTATGTTCTATTTTTCCGGATTACCTAGTTAAAATTTATGGGGTCACCTTCGTAAAAGAACTCAACCAAATCTAAAAGAATTGAAACTATTTATTAATGATAATTATAAAAAGGGAAAAGGATCAAAAATATTCCTCTACTATTGTTTATTATTTACTTGTGCCACCCATTATACTTTTCGTTCATTCTCGTCCCTACCGTTAAAAAAGTTTGCAAAATTGCCCCTAACCCTAACGGATCTACACCGTGGCAGCTGACCCCCTCAATTTTCTCCATGTTAGCTGCCAAGTCAGAGTCCATGTCACTATTTAAAAATATATTTATTTATTACACTTATTTACTAAATCAGCAAATTAAAAAAAAATCCCCAAAAAGGTTGCTTCCTCTTCTTCCTCAATGCTTCTTCATCTTTGCTTCAAATATTTCGATCCAAACAAAATTTTTTAACCAAACAGACTCAGATCGTCCACAACTTCTCCACATAAATATTTCCAACAAACTCCAAAACACTTAGCTCAAACTTCAGCAAATCAAAATACCCATCTTATGTTTTCGAGCTCTCTTACAGCTCCTTCGATGGTGATTTCAGCAGGTCCCACACACTGCCAGTTTTGGACTCCATATAACTCTTAAGATGATCCAATAGTTTGAAATTAATACATTAAACTATTAAAATCGAACTTCCCCACCACCACTTTCCAGATCTAAATCTCAAATCTCTTTCTAATCAAAGTCCAGAATCTTCTTCTATGGCGGTTCAAACTCTATACGGATTGGTGTTCTTAGCAACGTCAAGCACTTGCTGCTTCATCTTCCTCTACCTCCTTCTTCAACCTATTTTCTACTTCACCGCCTAATACAGTGGCGCCACTATGAATCAGCCCCGATTTGGAACGGGCGCAGATGAGTCGACGAACCGGAAATATTTTTTTACCTCCATCGCCACCTTCTGCTTCCAAATCCTTACACGACGGCAACACGCGATTCCAGCGGGTTGGTTCGTAGAGTAATACAAGTATGTGAAATGTATAGCGTTTATATTTGGAAAAAATAGAGATATTTGCTTTTTATTTTGATGGATCTGGATTTGATTTGTGTGATCTCGTTTGTGTAAGTTGACCTGCTAGAAAATAGCTTAATTGTGTTGCAGATTACTTTTGACCCTTAATTCAAATGCAGAATATTAGAGGGGTTGGGTGGGGCCTGCTGACTTGGCAGCTGACATGGAGAAAATTGAGGGGGTCAGCTGCCACGGTGTAGATCCGTTAGGGTTAGGGGCAATTTTGCAAACTTTTTTAACGGTAGGGACAAGAATGGCTGGAAAGTGTAACGGGTGGCACAAGCAACCAATAAACAATAGTAGAGGGGCAATTTTGACCCTTCTCCCTTATAAAAATTATATTTTATCTATAGTATTATATAAAGTATGAAACTCTAACACAAAATGTTGATCGACCTTTCTTATATAAGTGCATTACATGTTAAATAAAACTGTAATTACGGATTTTTTTTATTTTTTTATTTTGTATTTGAACTTTTTATAATAGAAAATTATTTATCATGAGAAACTACCATTTTTGTAAAACAGTTACAATTAATTTCTGAAAATATCATTATTTCCTTGTATTCAGATTTTGACGTTTTCAACTAATAAAAAACTAAATTGTTTTCTTGTCTGGTCATGGCATTTTAAATGTAGCAAATCTCCTTTTCAAGTTTTTAAGTTATTATTTTAATTTTATATGTTTTCAATATTATAACTTTACCTAATATTTTAGAACTTTATTAAACTACTCAAAGGTTTTAATAATAAGAATCAAGGTAGTGTATTGAAATAAATGACTAATGCATGTTTATTTTTAACATCAATTCAGTGCTTTAGTGGCATACCCTTATAGACCATGTCTATTTTATGTTTCTTTTTTTTTTTTAGCATTTTCTAATGTCTCTCGTCTAAAGTCCCAATTAAAGTATTAAAGAAGCAAAAATAATATCATATGTTATGATCTACGCACACCATTAGGCTTATTAATGATAGTCATGATATTCTTCTCTTATTACGTGTTGTTTCTCAGCACTAGCTTTCTTTTTCTCAACTATAAGTCCCAATGAAGCACAATTAAAAAAAAAAAAAAAAAAAAAAAAGATGAGCTTAGGTACAAGATTTTTTTCAATATTAGCTTTTCATTGTTTCTCAGCTACAAATCCCCAAAAAGTATTAAAGAAGCATAAAAGGGAAAATATATATATATATATATATATATTATTTGAAATAAATACATATACACGTCGTCAAGATCCATTCTGGAAGAGTCCTTCTTTTGAGAAACAATTGTCAAAGTAAAGAAATTGTAAGTCCGATCATTTTTACCTTCTCCATTAAAAGTTTAAATTAAAGATTGTTGTGGACAATCCCAACCCCGTTAAGGGCTCCTATCCATATAAGTCAATCTCTCTCCACACAAAAAAAATTAAGAGAAAATATTAAAATGTAAAAAGCAATTTCCAAATAGAAAATTTACAATGGACAACAGTATAGAAATTCATTGAAATACTTTTTTGAAGTTGGATTCAGTATTGAAGCGTAGAGGGGCGGATGCATGTTAGTCCAAGCGATGTCATGTGACATCGTTTCTTCGGAAAATATTATATGAAATACACATAAGAATAACATGTTAACTATTCAAATATATATCAGATGACACTATTGATGAAATGCATTGCATAGTCTGATGATTATCTATGTCAATCCTCACACGAAAGTCACTAGTTTCAATATTGTTCTCTATGTGTTTGATTCTTTTTATTGCTTCTTTTGTTTAAAATAGATAGAGGTTGTGACTCAAGCGACTAAATTCACGTTATCTGCGATTAACAAAACTGAATATATCATGACATCCAAATTGAATACACTAGTATAGCAGAGACTGCTTTATCTTTGGTGATGCGATCATAAATTATAAAATAAAAAATAATTATTTTAGTATTATAAACATATTTAGAATCATAATTCTAAAAAATATTACGTCTTTTCTGTAGTTTGCAACTTTTGAGTGATTAAGTTTATTGGTGTTGCTCTTCTCAATTTTTTATCTCTCGTGTCGTTATAGTCAAAGCGGATTCAAGATTTTAACTTGATGAGTTCAACGTTTAAAGCCCTTAGACACTAAACTCGGTACTTCTTAAAATTTATGAGTTTAAGATATAATAATATTTGAAACTTTTGTTTATATATGTGTGTGTGTTCAACTTGTTGTTTCTTTGTTAAACCATATTGAGGTTGCTTTGTCACGACCCGGAATCCCAACCTCGGGGTCGTGATGGCACCTAGCATCCACTTGCTAGGCAAGCTGACTGTCACGACACAAAACCACTATAGGACGTGATGGCGCCCAACGTCGCGATTAGGCAAGCCAACGGTGAACCATCTAAATAATTATCCATTTTAATTTTTAAAATCAGGAATTTCACTAAATAAATAGAATAAAATCTGGCCCTTATAGAAACATATGCTTTTCTTTACCAAATTCTGAATATAAATAAATCATAAAGTGAAATAATAATAATGACGTGAACTACAATAATGAACATCCACTAGGAACCCCCAAAATCCGGTGTCACAAGTACATGAGCATCTACTCAAAAATGCAATAAAAATACAAAATATTTATGGAATACAAGATAGACAAGCTAAAGTAAATGATTATGATGGAGACTCTGTATGCTGTGAATAGTAGCATGGAATGCAACTCACCATAAAGTCCTCTCGGCAGCTGCGCCTGCACGCCCAAATGACCACCAAATGTACCTATCAGATCCTGCTCATTTAGAGCAAAAGTGCAGCATAAATACGTAAGTCAACGCGTACCTAGTAAGTATCTAGTCAACCCCGAAGAGGTAGTGATAAGGGGTCGATAATGACACTTACCAGCGATCCAGTAAATCAAATATAATAAAGTAGACAAGTATGAAATATGGTAAGTAAATAGTGATTACAGATATAGGCAAATAATACGGTCTATAGCTGAATAATGAAAACAGTGTCCTCAATTATCGAAAACCTCCTCAAATGAAAAACGTAATGGTTAATAACAAATCAACGGTCACATCTCAAGTGAGAAAACTCATGAGTATGCGGACTCCTTATCAAGTATTTCGCAGGATTCTGCCGAGGCGAGCGGCCCAATCCCATAAGAGTATTTCATAGAACTGCAGAGGCGAACGGCCCGATCCCATAAGAATATGATACATGATACTGTCGAGGAGAACGACCCGATTTCATAAGAGTGTGTTACAATCTTGCCGAGGCGAACGACTCGATCCCATAAGAGTGTGATACATAATCCTGCCGAGGCGAATGACCCGATCCCATAAGAGTATGAAGCTTTTACTGGTCTATGACCCCACCCATGAATGTACATGTGAGTTATGAAATTCAAGAGGAACTTTCTGATGAATACGCACGACGCGGGAGAAATCCGTAAGAGAAGTACAATTTCTACGGTTATCAAGTAGCTTGTGAAATATCTAAAATAGTGAGTCCATTACTCTATGCTAGTCTAGTCTCAGTTCATAATGCGAATTAAAGTAATTAAACATGGAAGAATAACTGAAGTAGTACAATAAAAGTATGGCGTGATTCTAAGTCTACATGGACATAATAAGGAATAGCGTACGCTGTAGAACATAATGGATATAATACGTATGGGATAAATTCCCCTTTACAAGGTTAGACAAGAGACTTACCTCGCTCCGAAGTTCCATAACCGGCTATAACGCCGCTCTAACACCTCAAGACGATGCCCATCGATCCGAAACTAGTCAAAAAACTTGCAAACCAATAAAAATATACTCCAATACTCATAATTAATTAATTTATAACAATTTTCAGCTCCGCTCGAAAAATCAACAAAGTCAACCCCGGGCCCACATGTCCGGTTTTCAAAAAATTTCGAAGATAAACATTACCCATAGTGCCATGGATTTAAATATATAATTTGTTTCTAATTCCATGTCCAATTTTGTAGTCAAAATCCAAAAACACCATTTCTAGGTCTTCAACGAAAAATCCCACATCTTCCACTTAAATTCTTGAATTTACAAGCCCAAATTTATGTACTTAACTCACAACGCGTAGAAATCACATACCTCATGGTTGATGATGAAAATGGATCTCCAAAATTTCTCCAAAGTCGGCTCTCATGGAAGAAATGAAGTAAAAATTAGCCAATCCCCCGATTTTAAAACAACATTGCCCAGCCCGACCTTCTTCACGAACGCGGCAAGTCCCTCTCATTCGCAAAGCACTACTAGCTTCTGATCCCCAATTTCTTTACGCGAATACGAGACAGGGCCCACGAACACGGAGATTTACCATCTTGCCCATCGGGAACGCGGCTGAACATTCGTGAACGTGAAGACCAAATTCCCCTACCAGGTCAACTTCTCTTATGTGAACGCGACCAGGAGACCGCGAACACGGAGCACCACTGCCCAACACTTCGTAAATGCGTAGAACAAAAGGCCCCTAACTCAAATCCTTCTTCGCGAACGCGTGAGACCCTTCGCATTCGCGAAGAACAAAACTAGATACCAGCACCAGCAGTTGCAAAATAAGGAAAAATAATCCGAAAACACTCCGAATCACACCCAAGGCCCA
Organism: Nicotiana attenuata; assembly: GCF_001879085.1. Classification (NCBI taxonomy): domain Eukaryota; kingdom Viridiplantae; phylum Streptophyta; class Magnoliopsida; order Solanales; family Solanaceae; genus Nicotiana; species Nicotiana attenuata. The sequence continues at coordinate 23,971,500 of NC_032000.1, read as the reverse complement.
TGGGACCCCGTCCAATCACACCAACAAGTCTCAATACCTTACCCAAACTTATCCAAAGGCTCAAAACACCACGAATAACATCAAAATCACAAATTGATGACCAAAATTCTTGTTTCAACTTTTAAACATTCAAACTTCGACGAGCGAGCGTCCGAATCATACTTAAACATTCCAGAATGACGCCAAATTTTGCGTACAAGTCACAATCATGATACGAACCTATTCTCAGGCTCGGGATCCCAAAAGGACATCCATAACACCAAAGTTCTCTTCAAACTTGGAAAATTCTAAAACCTTCAAAATGCCAACTTTCCACAATAAGCGCCGGAATGCTCCCGGACCAACAGCTCGAACATACGCCCAAGTCCGAAATTATCATACGAACCTATTGGAACGTTCAATCCTGATTCCGAGGTCATTTACTCAAAAGTCAAGCTTTGGTTAACTCTTCCAACTTAAAACTTTTGCAATGAGAATTTTCCTTCCAAAGTAACTCCGAACTTCCCGAAATTCAATTTCGATTACGTGTACAATTCATAATACATAAAGTGAAGCTACTCAAGGCCTCAAACTATTAAACAATATGCTAGAACTCAAAACGATTGGTCAGCTCATTACATTCTCCCCCATTTAAACACACAAACGTGCCAAGAACTGTTCCAGCATTTCCCAAAATTACTGTTTAACACCTCACGCGCCTACCCGTGCCGCCACAACCTATGTGAGCACATTAGGTCGAGCCCGACTGGAGATCTTTCCTGCTACCTTAGCCAATAAAGCTTAGAACCAAATTCTAACATCTAGGATTCTCTATGAGACCTGATTCTAGCATACGAACACCATATCAATCTCAACCCGCTGTACCAAATATGATCATGTACCCATACTGAAACCACACAATGCACCGCATAATTCGTATGCCCATAATAACATCCTCCAACCATAGAAGGTGCAAACCCGCTAACATGATGCACGTAGTATACCTCATAACACATATAAGCCCTGTTCCAACCCTCGCAATACTGCGACGATGAAAGAGACGTGTAAAATCTCATAACCACCCGCCAAATCAAAAATCCATGGAATTTACCCGCTCAACAAAAGCCCTTGCCTCATTCTGAATTGAATAGTGACATCTTCCCTCAAATATACCTTATATAAATCTGATTGCACTAACTCCAGGTCCTACCTTCTCATCTTACCCAGTACAAGCTGCTCGACCAACGAGCCACATCAAGAACCACCTAAAATATCCTACGACGACATCAATGCTCCAATAAGCTACAACTCAAATATGACTTATAAGGAAGAATGAACTTTGGAAAAGAACTACTCAGTCAGCATAACAAATAAAACGTCCAAATAGATGGAGCCTATCTTAGAGATGAACGAGGCACACAAAAAAGGTATAAGGAACCGCATTCAACATCCCACTATTGCGGCGTGCAACCTGATCCATATATGATACCCGTGGCGGTGTGCCACCTGATCCACACATAACCATCAATAGGGAAATAACCATCAAGCCATAATGCTCAAACTCACGAAATGCACAAATATCGACCACGAGCACGCCCAATTCCTATATACAACCCTACGGAGATGGATATCACCATGCTCTACAAAACTCGAGCTCGACTAAGGTGCAATAAATGACAAGCTACACAGGAACACAACATACGTGTGAATAATCAAGTCATCTCAAAACTCACGTGGCATAAAAGAGTAGAACTTGAAATAGACGACGCCAGGAATACCATCCAATACTCCCGAAGACCCGTCCATAAGAGATGCAATGCCGAATAAGCATAGATTATCTGGTATAAAATATACATTCACATTAGGCCTACCAACGGACCTCAAGCCGATTCCGACCAATCTCCAAATGGGTCTATAACCTCCCAAAGATCCACAATAACCATATCCATGACATATACGATCAACCGTCAGATCAGGAACAAAATTCCACAGTCCGTAACCAAAGAAATAGAGTGCCTCTATGACAAAAACTCTCCCATCAGTGACACTACTAGAATCCCCATACCCGATTTCAGTCTCTACCACATAAATGGATGACACTTCTGCACTTATACAACTATCCTGCGGGAGTCACTCCACGGCCTTCCACACCAGGTAACAAGGTCCGGATATCCATACCACCAATCGTACAAATTCTGTAATGCAAATCAAGAATCTGCAAATCAATACACCATGCCTCATACACAGAATATCGTTCTCAGGCGACACTAAGATAGCACCAGCATACTCTAAACATCTAAAATCTTCCCCCTGCTCTTCCGAGCTCGAGACATTATTATCAAAACTGAACCGCAACCCTGATCCTCAACTTCCAATCTCCATACCGCTCACTACACATATTATGCTGCTACTTGAGAGTACAAGAATTTCATCATAATATCTTGAACTATCAGTAAAGTTAACATTTCATCGGCTCAAAACCTTTCATTTAACTCATTTCAGAAGAAGAATCGCCTCCCAACCAACTTATCATAACCGCAGAAAATGCAAACCTCAAGTTGCAGTCTAAACCGCCATAACTCTTCAGGGATCCATTTACACATAACCAAGACACCAGAATCAAATACCTCCAAATCAATCGAACCATGACGCCTATCAAGCCCGCACGTATAGCCACAAACCGCTTGTATAGCCTTACCACACCAAAGGAACTGATTACTTCCACAACCCTACTGATTCAAACCATTACTAACTAACTCAACTTTTTCCAATTTACTCTTGACTTGCCTTCGAAGTAATTGTTCTATTTCCACATAACAGGCCTCAAACTACACTCGACTCGAGTGACCCAAATCACAAGACCACATCGTCTCAAAATCCATCAACCATCTCATACCATCCTCATGCACTCAGTAGTTTCTCCAGCTGATACACCCGTTCTGGAAGACCTCTTGTGAATCCGAAGTTGTTTCTCCTATTTCTCTAGCACTGCATCGTAGACCCGATGATAACATAAAAATTCCCCAAGTATTCTTCACTCTGCTGCAAAACCCAGCCCTCAGCCACATATCGAACCCAAAATCCTTAAACACCGTACTTTAACTCTTGAACCCACTAGAACCATTATTGAGAATCACCCACTCTAACCTGGTCCCGAATATATAATCAAACTGTAGTGCTCTGCTAGCACATAAACACTTAGAAAGAAGCAACTAGATAAATTCTTTTCTTGCACATCACATCCACAACATCTGCACATGAATCGATAAGGTGAAATGTAGCGCATATACGTCAAATTCCTTGCCCCAAAATACCTTTGATGATTTTCTCCTCTTGGTCATAACTAATCCACAATGCACCGATAAACAGTAGCTACACATGCACACAACCACGTGACCTGATCGTAGATGGTGGGCTCCCCCACTTAGCTTTACGCTACGATCACATAGATCCATACCCCACAACAACTCCTTCTCCCCAGTTACCATGATCCCACACCATTACTCGGCCAACTTCTCGCAAGATTTTGTTGCACCAATCATAACACATCCCGAATTATCAGCCACCATCACAAACTCAACCTCCTAGGGGTTATACCGTCTTCTTCAAGCGACCCAAGCCCACATCACAATACATGCATCTCATGTTGGGCAGAAAGTCGAACTCTTCGTAGGAACCTCATCAAAACCATGCAACCGCTAACCTACTCATAGGAGAAGCCCACATGTGTAACCTCATATCGACCTCCTCCAATGTCACTGCTATAGTTACATACATCATGAAATTATTTAATCTCCCTAGGTCCACGCTAATCCGCAAGCCGTAAGAACCCTTTCATCCATTAACATCACCCGAAGGTCCAATAATATGTTTGAAACTCGAAGCCTCATTGCATCTAAAATAATAATCGAATACTCACATTTTCCTACATTAAAATCAAGCGCTTCTCGTCACATTCAAAATTTGAAGAACAGAGACTACCCCAAGGATCATCTCCCTCGAACCATCAACACTGGAAATGCCGATTCGATCCTGAAGTCGCAACACATAGCCATCTCTGATAACTTCCTCTTAGGTTCTATCTCACAATATTGTCCCCAGAGTCAAACAAATGAAGACCAACATGTCGGTTCATTTAAGGAAGGCTATACCACAATATTAATAACAATTCCAGTAAATTCAAAAATATCAAATCTCGACCGTAGGCAGTAATACTCCTCTACCAGGCAGCGATAATGGTCCGCCCGCATTCACAAGGAAAATCATCATGCACCGCATCTTTAGCATCTTCAACTTACGTCGTTGCTCACCGAAAATAAATGCCCGACGTCGTGCACGAATGAGTAGGAAGGAACGAAGGAATAAGCTTCAACGAAATCAAATCGCACGATGAGGAATCAAGGAAGGGAAGTTCTCTTGACAGCGATGTAGCCTCTCGAAGATAAGTACAGACGTCCCCGTACCGATCCGCAAAACTCATATAGACTTGCTCATGACTCGTGAGACCTAAGTGAACCTAGTGCTCTGATACCAAGTTGTCATGACTCAAAATCCATTATAGCCCGTGATGGCGCCCAATGTCACAGTTAGGCAAGCCAACGGTGAACCATCTGAATAACTATCCATTTAAATTTGTAAAATCAAGAATTTTATTGAATAAATAGAATAAAATATGCCCTCACAGAAACATGTGCTTTTCTTTACCAAATTCCGAATATAAATAAATCATAAAGTGAAATGATAATAATGACGTGAACTACAATAATGAACATCCACTAGGAACCCCATAACCCGGTGTTACAAGTGCATGAGCATCTACTAGAAAGTACAATAACAATACAACATCTGTCTGGAGTACAAGATAAACAAGATAAAGTAAATGATTATGATAGAGACTCTGTGTGATGTGAATCGTAGCATGGAATGCAGCTCACCATCAAGTCCCCTCGGCAGTGCGCCTACGTGCCCAAATTACCACCAAATGAACATGTCAGATCATGCACATTTAGAGCACAAGTGCAGCATGAGTACATAAGACAACGCGTACCTAGTAAGTATCTAGCCTAACCCAGAAGAGGTAGTGACGAGGGGTTGACATTGACACTTACTAGCGATCCAGTAAATCAAATATAATAAAGCAGACAAGTATGAAACATGGTAAGTAAACAATGAGTACAGATATAGGAAAATAATACGGTCTACAACTGAACAATGAACACAAATTCCTCTATTATCGAATACTTCCTCAAATAGAATATGTAATGGTCAATACCAAATCAACAGTGGCATCTCAAGACAGGAAACTCATGAGTATGTGGACTCCTTATCAAGCATTTCGCACGATTCTGCTGAGGTGAGTGGCCCGATCCCACAAAACTGTTTCATAGAACTACCGAGACGAATGGCCCGATCCCATAAGAATATGATACATGATACTGCTGAGGCAAACGGCCCGATCCCATAAGAGTGTGTTACAATATCCTGGCGAGGCGAACAGCCCGATCACATAAGAGTGTGATACATAATCTTCTCGAGGTGAACGGCTTGATCCAATAAGAGTATGAAGCTTTTATGGGTATATGGCCCCACTCACGAATGTACATGTGAGTAATGGAATTCAAGAGAAACTTTCCGATGAATACGCATGACGCAAAAGAAATCCGTAAGAGAAGTACAATTTATACAGCTAATCAAGTAGCTCATCAATTATCTAAAATAGCGAGTCCATTACTTTATGCGAGTCTAGTCTCAGGTCATAATGTGAATTGAAGTAATTAAACATGCAAGAATAACTCAAATAGTACAAGTAAAGCATGGCGTGAGTCTAAGTCTAGTTGGACATAATTAGGAATTCTAGCATACAAATGGACACTCGTCACTTTATATGTGCATAGCTCTCACAACGTGTAGCGCAAAATAAATAAAACACCTACGGGGTAAATCCCCACTCACAAGGTTAGACAAGAGACTTACCTCGCTCCGAAGTTCCATAACCGGCTCCAACGCTTATCTAACATCTCAAGTCGATGCACATCATTCCGAAACTAGCCAAACAACGTGCAAACCCATAAAGATATACTCCAATACTCATAATTAATAAATTTATAATAATTCCAACCTCTGCTCAAAAAGTCAACCCCGAGCCCACATGCTCGATTTCCGAAAGTTTGCGAAGCTAAACATTACCCATAGCACCACGAACTCAAATATATAATATGTTCCTAATTTCATGTCCAATTTCGTTGTCAAAATTCAAAAATACCATTTCAATGTCTTCAACTAAAATTCCCACATTTTCCACTTAAATTCTTGAATTTACAAGCCCGAATTCATGAATTTAACTCACAACACGTAGAAATCACTTACCTCATGATTGATGATGAAAATGGCGCTCCAAAATCGCTCCAAAGTCGGCTCCCATGGAAGAAATAAAGTGAAAATGAGCCAAACCCCCGATTTTAAAACAACACTGCCTAGCCCCACCTTCTTCATGAAAGAGGCAAGTCCCCCGCGTTCGTGAAACACTACCAACTTCTGCTCCCGAATTCCTCCACGCGAACACGAGATAGGTCCCATGAACGCGGAGCTTTACCAGCCTTCCTATGCGAACGTGGCTGAACATTTGCGAACGCGAAGACAAAATTCCTCTTACATGCTAGCTTCTCTTAAACGAACGCGACCAGGCAACCGCAAATGCGGAGCACCACGAAGATCGATACTAGTATCTGCACACGAAATGCTGAAGTGTAATATGAGTAAAACCGACCCAATGTACTCTGTAAGTGTCGAGCGTAACCTCAACGAGGTAGTGACGGGGCTATGACAGGACACCTACGTAAATAACCTGTACAAGTATATAAAAAGCAGCAATAATAACAGAGAATGGTAACATACAAACTGGGAGTGTACATGCAAAAAAGGCAAATATAACAATTGTGAGAGGTATAAAATCACGGAATAACCAAGTAATCATAAACCAATGAAATCAGATAAACCAATTATATCAAAATGGCACGGCATCCCTTCGTGCTTTTACTCTCATCCTTACCATGTAATAATAAATAAATGAGATGAATGGCACGACATCACCCTTCGTGCTTTTACTCTCTTCCTCACCATGTAATAATGAATAAATGAGATAAATGGCACGCCATCACCCTTTGTGCTTTTACTCTCTTTCTCACCATGTGATAATGAACAAATGAAATAAATGGCACAGCATCACCCTTCGTGCTTTTACTCTCATCCTCACCATGTAATAATGAATAATTAAAATAAATGGCACAACATCACCCGTTGTGCTTTTACTTTTGTCTCACCATGTAATAATGAATAAATGAATTCAAGAAATAAATAATGCGGAGACTATATTTAACGTCAAATATGGTGTCGTGTATCGAGCTTCAACTTCCAAAAATACTCAACAGCTATGAAATAATCAATAATTATGAAACGAATAATCAAAGAACTAATGACCTAACCTAAGCATGGATATCATAATTAACAATGTAAAACAAGTTCCACCCGCATGCTTTAACCCAATTACAACGTATAAGTACTCGCCACCTCACATATACGATGTTCCCACACAGAAAACACGTTGCAACTAGACTAACAAGTCCTAATACCTCAAGTCAAGGTTAATCACGACACTTACATCGCTCCGTAATCAACTCAAAGCTCAACCGGGGCCTTTCCTCTAACATTCGCCTCCAAGCCAATTGAATCTAACCAAATATAGTTCAAACAGTTCAAAATAAGCTTTAGAAACTACCCGCAAGTGAAAAAGATTCAATCTTTAATGATTTTGGAAAAAGTCAACAAAATTCAATCCCGGGACTGCTTGGTCAAAACCCGAGATTCAGATCAAAGCCCAATTACCCATTTACCCCCGAGCTCGATTATGTGATTAGTTTCGAAATCCGACCTCAATTTGAGGTCTAAATCTCAATTTTACAAAAATCTCCAATTCTACCCAAATTCCTAATTTCTACCATGAAAGAGCACAGATTAAAGGTTAGAAATCAATGGGTGTTGATGTAAATGGAAGAAAACGAGTTAAAATATACTAACCTATGAAGTGGGGGATGAAATTCCTCTTCAAAATCGCCTCTAGGGCGAGCTCAAACTTGGAGATGATGAAAAATTAAAAAAATCCTGACTTTGGGATATTTAATTGACTGGCGTCAGGCTTTCTTCGCGTTTGCGAAGGGCCTGACGCATTTGAGATGCTCATCAGGTAGAATAGCCTACGCGTTCGCGGTGTTCCTCACGCGTTTGCGAAGGCTTCTCCCCCCCTAGCCTTCGCGTTTACGAGCCCCAGCTCGCGTTCGCGTAGAGTAATAGTGATGTCCCTTCCCAGGTCTCCTCAACCCTATCCGTTCGCGAGAGGCTGGTCACGTTCCGGAAGACTAAAAAACCCCAATGCTTCGCGTTCGTGACCCATTCATCGCGTTCGTGATGAAGAAATTCCGCCCCTGCCCCAGTTTCCCCTTCGTGATCGCGAGAGTACCTTAGCAATCGTGAAGCACAAAATGTCAGGCACCAGCAATAGCATAACCAGCATATGCCTAAGTCCAAAAATCGCTCTGTAGCCTATACGAAACTCACCCGAGCCCCTCGGGCTCCAAACCAAACATGCACATAATTGTAATAACATCATTCGAACTTGCTCGCGCGATCAAAACACTAATATAACACCTAGAAGCACGAATCAGATATCAAAATGTATGAAATTTTCAATGAAACTTAAGAACTTTCAAGTTTACAACCGGACGTCCAATTCACATCAAATTAACTCCATTTTGCATCAAATTTTACAGACAAGTTATAAAAAGTGAAACAACCTATTCCGAGTTTCAGAACCGAAATCCGAACACATTAGCAAAAAAGTCAACCTATGGTCAAACTTAGGAATTCTTTAAACCCTCAGATTACTAGTTTTCAACAAATCACATTAAATCAAGTTAGGGACTTCTGAATTCAATTCCAGGCACACGCCCAAGTCCCAAATCACGATACGGGCCCACCAGGATCATCAAAGTACTCATTTGGGTCCGTTTACACAAAATATTGACCGTAGTCAACTCAAATCATTATTATGGTTAAAATTCATATTTTTTTCAATTTTTCACATAAAATTTTTCTAGAAAAAGACACGGACTGCGCACACAAATCGTGGAATGCTACATGGAGCTATTCGAGGTCTCGGAACATAGAAATGAAGGTTAAAACTCAAAATGACCTATCGGGTCATGACACTCTCCACCTCTAAGATAAACGTTCGTCCTCAAATGGACATAGAAAAGCACCTGGACTGGCGAAAAGGTGTGGGTATCCACTTTGCATGTTGGACTCGGACACCCACGTGGTTGCCTCGATCGATTGACCTCTCCACTGTACTCTAACTGAAGGATAACTCTTAGACCTTAACTTTCGAACCTGCCAGGCTAGAATGGCCACCGACTCCTCCTCATAAGACAAATCCTTGTCCAATTATGCGGAGCTGAAATCTAACACATGGGATGGATCACCGTGATACTTCCAGAACGTGAAGGCATGGAACACCGGGTGGACTGCTAATGAACTAGGTGGCAATGCAAGCTTGTAGGCCACCTCACCCACTCTCTCGAGAATCTCAATGGGTCCAATATACCTAAGGCTGAACTTTCCCTTCTTTGCAAACCTCATGACACCCTTCATGGGTGAAACCCGAAGCAAAACCCTCTCTCCAACCAGGAATGCAACATCTCGAACTCTATAATCGACATAACTTTTCTGCCTAGACTAAGCTGTGCGAAGTCGATCCCGAATTATCTTAACCTTTTCCAAGGCTTACTGAACAAAATCGGTACCTAACAACCGAGCCTCTCCCGGCTCAAACCAACCAACTAGCAAATGACACTACCTCCCGTATAATGCCTCAGAGGGGACCATCTGAATACTCGATTAGTAGCTAGAAAAACTCCGCATGCGGCAAGAACTAATCCCAAGAACCCTCGAAATCTATAACACAGGTACGAAGCATATCTTCCAATATCTAATGGTGTGCTCGGACTGACCGTCCTCTGGGTAGATTGTTGTACTCAACTCAACCCGTGTGCCTAACTCACGTTGTACGGCCCTCCAGAAGTGCGATGTGAACTATGTACCCTGACCAGAAATGATAGACACTGGCACACCGTGAAGACAAACGATCTCACGGATATAGATCTCAGCCAATCGCTCTGAAGAATAGGTAACTGCCACTGGAATAAAATGTGTTGACTTGGTCAACCTTTCCACAATGACCCATACTGCGTTGAATTTCATCAAAGTCTGTGGGAGCCCAAAAACAAATCGATGGTAATACGCTCCCACTTCCACTCTGGAATCTCAAGCTTCTGAAGCAAACCGCCAGGCCTCTGATGTTCGTAATTTACTTGCTGACAAATTAAAACACCGAGCCATATATGCAACTATATCTTTTTCATCCTTCTCCACCAATTATACTGCCGCAAATCCTAATACATCTTGGCGACACCCGGATAAATGGAATACCACGAACTATGGGCCTCCTCAAGAATCAACTCATGAAGCTCGTCTACATTGAGCACACAAATCCGACCCTGCATCCGCAACACCCCACCATCTCCAATAGTAACTTGCTTGGAACCACCATACTGCACCATGTCTTTAAGGATGAGCAAATGGCAGTCGTCATACTAACGCTCTCTGATGCACTCATACAAAGAAGATCGAGAGACCGTGCAAGCTAGAGCACGATTGGGATCCGAAACATCTAAACTCACGAACTGATTGGCCGAGGCCCGAACATCTGCCGCAAGCGGTCTCATGAACCTCTAGGTCATGAATAGGGTAATTCTTCTCATGAACCTTCAACTGCCGCGACACGTATGCAATCACCCTGCCATCCTGCATCAATACTGCACTGAGCCCAATACGCGATGCATCACAATACACTGTGTAGGATCCTCAACCTGTGGGCAACACCAACACTGGCACCGTAGTCAAAACAGTTTTGAGCTTCTAAAAGCTCAACTCACACTCATAGGACCACCTAATCGGAGCACCCTTTTGAGTTATTCTAGTCAATGGGGCTGCTATGGATGAAAAGCCTCCACGAACCGGCGATAATAACCCGCCAAACCCTGGAAACTCTGAATCTCCATAGCTCAAGTAGGTCTATGCCAGTTCTAAACCACCTCAATTTTCTTAGGATCACTTTAATGCCCTCGGCCAATACAACTTGCCCCAAAAAGCCAACTGAATCCAACCAGAACTCACACTTTGAGAACCTGGCATATAACTATCTCTCAGAGTCTGAAGTGCATCCGAAAATGCTGCGCATGCTCATTTCGACAGCGGGAGTAGATCATGATATCATCAATGAATACGATCACACAAGAATCCAAATAGGGTCTAAATACACGGTTCATCAAATCCATAAATGCTGCTGGGGCATTTGTCAACCCAAATAACATCACTAGGAGCTCATAATGCCCATACCGAGTCCGAAAAGCTGTATTAGGGACATCGGATGCCCTAATTTTCAACTAATGATGGCCAGACTTCAAATCGATCTTCAAAAATGCCTTGTCACCTTGAAGCTGATCAAATAAGTCATCAATCCTCGGCAACGGGCACTTGTTCTTGATAGTGACTTTGTTAACTACCGATAGTCTATACATATCCTCATCAAACCATCCTTCTTCTTCACGAACAATAAGGGCACACCCCAAGGTGAGACACTAGATCTAATGAATCCCTTATCAAGCAAATCTTGCAACTGCTCCTTCAACTTCGGTGGGGCCATACGGTATGGTAGAATAGAAATTGGCTGAGTGCCCGAAGCCAAATCAGTATATAAGTCAATATCTCTATCGGGTGGCATCCCCGGCAGATTTGCAGGAAACACCTCTGGAAACTCGGGCACAACTGGTACCAAATCTATAGAAGGAACCTCCACACTAGAATAGCGAATATAGGCCAAAAGCTAAACATCCCTTCTCAACCATACGTCGAGCATACACTTTAGAAATAACTTTGCTGGTAGAATAACTAGGAGTCTCTCTCCACTCTAATCGAGACTACCCCGGTATGGCTAAGGTCACCGTCTTGGCGTGACAGTCCAATATAACATGATACAGTAACAACTAATTAATTCCAAAAATAGCATAAAAGTCTACCATATCAAGAAGTAGGATACCTACAGTAGTCTCAAGCATCCCAATAGTAATCACACACGAGCGATAGACACGATCTACAATAACAGAGTTTCCTACAGGCGTGGACACATATACATAATCACTCAAAGACTCATAAGGCACAACCGGATATAAAGCAAAATAGGATGACACGTAGGAATAAGTAGAGCCCGGTTCAAATAGAACTGAAGCATCTCTATGGCAAACTAGAACAATACTTGTGATGATGGCGTCAGATGACTCAATCTCAGGTCTAGCCGGGAATGCATAAAAATGAGGCTAGGCCCTACCACTCTGATCTTCGCCCCTCGGATGGCCTCTAGCTGGCTGGCCTCCACCTCTAACCGCCTAACCTTCAGCTCTAATGGTCTGACCTCAACCTACGACAGCCTGACCTGCACCTTTAGCTGGCTGAGCGGGCGATGAAGCAACTGGTGCCGGAACCATGGCACAGAAACCCTGTTGGTGCATGTCGTTCTGTGATCTGGGGAAAATCTAGAAAAGTGCCTCGGATCTCCACAAGTATAACAAGCCCTCGGCTATTGTGATTGTTAGACCTGGAACTGGCCCTGTCGACCTGGATAACCACTCTGATAACTCTGGATCGGAGGTGCATTAATAGGTCCCATCTCCTGACCATAGACCATCGCAATCCATCTAGCAATCTCCACGGCCCTCTAAAAAGAAATATCATTTCCCGTCTCCTTGGCCATCTGCAGCCTGATAGTGAAAGTGATCCCATCAATGAATCTCCTCACTCTCTCCCTCTCAGTAGGGAGCTATATAATAGCGTGGCGAGCTAGATCCACAAATCGAGTCTCATACTGCGTAACACTCATGCTAGCCTGTTGAAGACACTCAAACTGCCTGCGATAATCCTCTCTCAGAGTGAAAGCAATGAACTTCTCTAGAAATAACTGTGAAAATGGATCCCGGGTAAGTGAAGGTGAACCAGCCGGTCTAGTCAACACATAATCTATCTACCATCTCTTGGTAGAACCGGTCATCTGGAACACTGCAAAATCGACCATATTAGTCTCAACAATACCCATGTTGCACAACACCTCGTGGGAACGGTCTAAGTAATCCTCTGGGTCCTCAGAAGGTGCACCGCTAAAATGAATAGGAAAGATCTTGGTAAACTTATCCAGCCTTAACAAGGCCTCAGAAGACATAGCAGGCCTATCACCGGCCGTGCCGCAGCAACCGGCTGAACCACCCCAACTGGCTGGGTTGTTGGAGTCTAATATAGGGGAGCCACCTACTCCAAGGTGTAAGTAGCGGGAGTCTATGCTTCTCCCCCAACCCGAGAGACAGTTGGTGCCACCGGAAATGCATCGAACTAGGCCACACTCTCCATAAGGCTCACCAAGCAGACTAGAGTATCCTGAAGTACTGGAGTGGCTATGAATCCTTCCGGGACCTGAGCTGGTCCGATGGGTAGGGTCCGAGCTAGAACTTCCTCCTCATGATCAATCCGAGGCTCCACAGCGGGTGCTACTGCTCGAGCTCTAGGGTGAGCTCTACCTCTGGCTCGGCCTCAGCCTCTGCCCCTAGAAGTAGATGCCACAGGGCGCTCTGGCTCCTGTCTGGCTGCAGATGTTGTGCGTGTTCTCGCCATCTGCGAGAGAACAAGAATATAATGGTTCAATCATCAATGATAGAATAAAATTGTACGATAGAGAAGGAAAGAAGTGAAATTTTTCCTAGAACTTCATAGCCTCTGCAAGATAAGTACAGACGTCTCCGTATCGATCCTCCAAACTCTACTCAGCTTGATCATGGCTCGTGAGACCTAGGCAACCTAGTGCTCTGATACCAACTTGTCATGACCCGGAATCCCAACCTCCGAGTCGTGATGGCGCCTAACATCCACTTGCTAGGCAAGCCGATGTGAGATAATTAAACAGCCAATTTAAACAGTAAAAAACACAATGATGACATACAACGAGATATTGAAACCCAATATAGCACAGTACTGATATATGTCACATGATAATATCTACTCCCAAAGATCCAGAGTTACGTGTACACAAGCAACTAGAAATCTACAAATAGAGTCTGAAATAATTACACTATTTCGAAGGAAATGAACACTAAAAGTGGAAAAGAGGAGGGGGACTTCAAGGTCTGTGGACGCCAGCAGATCTACCTCAAGTCTCTGTAAGTAGTGATCCAAGCTGATGCACCTCACGCACCACGGGGATTAATACCAGCATCTGCACAAGAAGTGTATAAGTGTACTATGAGTAAACTGACCCAATATAATCCGTAAGTGTCGAGCCTAACCTCGATGAGGTTCTGACGAGGTTATGACAGGACACCTACGTAAATAACATGTACAAGTATATATAAAGCAGCAATATAACAGAGAATGGTAACGTAGAAACTAGGAGGGGACATGCAAAATGTGGAAAATATAACAGTTGCGATAGGTATGAAATCACGGTAGCCAAATAAATCATCAACCAATGGAATCAGATAAACCAATGATATGAAAATGGCACAGCATCACCCTTCGTGCTTTTACTCTCATCCTTACCATGTAATAATAAATAAATGAGATGAATGGCGCGGCATCACCTTTCGTGCTTTTACTCTCTTCCACAACCTGTAAAAATAAAGAAATGAGATAAATTACACGTCATCACCCTTCGTGCTTTTACTCTCTTCCTCACCATGTGATAATAAATAAATGAAATAAATGGCACGGCTACATCTTCGCCGAGACGACTAGCATCCCTTTCCACTGCGCATTTTTTGGACAAAGAAGACGACTGTAGACCCTTTGTGCTTTTACTCTTGTCCACACTATGTAATAATGAATAAATGAAGTAAATGGCACGGCATCACCCTTCGTGCTTTTACTCTTGTCCTCACCATGTAATAATGAATAAATGAATTCAAGAAACAAATAATGCATAGAATATATTTAACGTCAAATATGGTGCCGAGATACCGAGCTTCAACTTCCAAAAATATTCAACGACTATGATTAAGCAATAATTATGAAACAAATAACCAAAGAACTAATAACCTAACCTACGCATAGATATCATTATTAACAATGCAATAAAACACAATAAAACAAGTTCCACCCGCATGCTCCAACCCAATTACAATATATAAGTACTTGTCACCTCACATATACGTTGTTCCCACACACAAAACACATAGCAAATAGACTAACAAGTCCTTATTCCTCAAGTCAAGGTTAACCACAACACTTACCTCTCTCCGCAATCAACTCAAAGCTCAACCGGGTCCTTTCCTCTAACATTCCTCTTTAAGCCAATCTAATCTAACCAAATATAGTTCAAACAATTCAAAATAAGCTTTAGAAACTACCCACGAGTGAAAAATATTCAACCTTTAATGATTTTGGAAAAGTCAACAAACCCGGGACCGCTTGGTCAAAATCCGAGATTCGACCAAAACCCAGTTAGCCATTCACCCCCGTGCCACAATCAATGTTGGTGGTTTGTCCTATTTTCAAGATCCAATGATAATTATTGGGGTGCATAATTGTACGACCACATTCCTTACAAAGAGTTCACACATTCCGTGAAGCCATCCATCTCGTCATCATCAAAGTTGATCGAGACGGCCTCCAACATATGACCAACATTGATTGTGGCACTCGTATCATCAACAATAATATTAGTCACCAAGTCCACAAAGGAGCATACCTCATTGCTATTTGGTTGTCGCATGGACGTACACACATGGAATACCACTTTTTCATCACCAACCCGAAAAGTGAGTTCTCCGGCTTCAACATCACAAACAGCCTTCCCCGTAGCAAGGAAAGGTCCTCCAAGAATAATCGGCACCTCAAAATCAACATCACAATCTAAAACGACAAAATCCGCCGGAAAAATGAATTTATCAACAAGAACCAAGACATCTTCAATCTCTCCCAAAGGTCTCTTCATAGTACGATCGGCCATTTACAATCTCATAGAGGTGGGTCTTGGTTGCCCAATTCCCAAGGTCATGAAAACTGAATAGGGAATCAAATTGATACTCGCCCTAAGATCACAAAGAGCTTTAGTAAACTTGGCGCTTCCAATTGTACAAGGAATCGTGAAAGCACCGGGATCCTCTAACTTATGATCCATTGAATGCATAATTGCACTCACTTGATGAGTGACTTTGATAGTTTCAAAATTCATTGACCGCTTCTTTGTCACGATATCCTTCATAAACTTTGCTTAACCGGGCATTTGTTCCAAAGCTTCAAATAGTAGCACATTGATTCAGAGACTCTTCATCATTTGAATGAACTTTTTGAATTGATTCTCGCCATTTTTGTTTGGCAAGTCTTTAAGGGTATGGAGGTGGAGGCTTAGGCAATGGTGCCTTAGCCTTTTGTACAACCGGCTCCGGTATGTCAATAATGTGATCCCTAGACGGGTTCACCTCCTCTTGAGTCTCTTCCACAATATCATTAATATCAATCCAAACTTCATCATTTGATTGTACCACATTGTTCGAGACCTCTTCTTCTTGCACTACTTGCTCATCATTCACAAGTTGCTTTTGACTTGAAGTGGTTGCATTCCCACCTCTTCCACTTCTTGTAGTAACGGCCATGGCATGCCCTGTGCTGTTTCCACTCTTTGGGTTTATGACCACGTCACTTGGTTGAGCTCCTTTAGGACGAGAATTTAGAGCTTGAGAGATGCGCCCCATTTGAACTTCTAAATTGTGGATAATATATTGTGTGAGGCAAGTTAGGCATCCGAATCGGCATTCTTTTCCATCATTTGTTTGAACATGTTTTCAATATGCCCCATCTCATTGTTTGAAGAACTTGGACCATGGGAAGGATAAGGAGGTTGGTTGCTCGATTGTTGATACATCGTGGGCCTTTAAAAACCCGACCCTCGATTGCCTTGATTATTTTTCCATCCGCATTGATTGTTATTCCCCCAATTTCCTTGATTATTTCCACTCCAATTTCCTTGATTGTTGTTGTTTGCCAATTCCCGTGATTGTTGCCACCACTCCAATTTCCTTCTTGTTAGAATTCCAATTGCCTCGATTTGTTATGAGGTCGCCATTGTTGTTGGTTCGGGCCTTGAAAGTTGTTTCGTTGCTCTTGAAAGTTGTCCACATATTGCACCTCCTCTTTTTGTTCATTGTAAGAATCATCTTGATCAAAACAACTATCCTCTTGCACATAATTCTCCACTCAATGTTAGATTTGCGGACCCTTGGTCCTTCTTTTATTCACCATCATGTTCACTCCCTCCATGGCATTGACTTGCTTAGGATTTTGCACTTGTTGAAGTTGATCCTTTGCTAATTGGCTCATGGTGGTAGTCAATTCGGAAATGGCTTGCCCATAGTCATGCAACTCTTTGTGAAGGCGGATCACGTGGATCACGATCAAATCACCTTGTGGAACATTAGCCCGGGATTGCCACGCCGATGATGTTTCCACTATTTTATCTAAGATCTCACATGCCTCTACATAAGGCGTAGTCATGAAGTTCCCATCGGCAGGTTGATTCACTACACATTGGTTGATTGTGTTAATCCCACGATAAAAAGTTTGTTGAATCATAATCTCTGTCATATTGTTGTTGGGACATTCCTTAACAATTGTTCTATAACATTCCCATATCTCGTGTAGTGGTTCATTTGGCTCTTGCTTGAATGCCAAAATCTCATCCCGAAGTGTAGCCATGTGCCCCGGAGAGAAGAACTTAGAAATAAACTTTTCCGCCAGCTCATTCCAAGCATGAATTTAATGGTTCGGCAAACGTTCCAACCAATCCAAATCTTTTCCTCGTAGAGAGAAGGGTAAAATCCTTAGCCTCAATGCATCCTCGGAGACATTTGTTTGTTTGCTCCCCCAACATGTGTCCACAAACCCCTTCAAAAGTTTGTATGCATTTTGACTTGGAGCACCGGTGAAGAGACCCCGTTGCTCTAGCAAAGTGAGAATCACATAGGTGATTTGAAAGTTGCCCGCCCTAATACGGGGAGGGATTATTGCACTAGAATATCCTTCATTGGGTAATACCCGGTGTGAAGTTGCTCGTGGTGGAGGTGGAGGCGGAGGTGGAGCGAGGACATTATCATGAGGCACTCAGCCTCTTCTATTGGCTTGAGGTTCAAGAGGAACCTCATCAACTTGCTCATTCTCGATGTTCACATCCCCTGAAGCAATATTTTCGAGCTCGTTGTTTGCCATGGTTGTACCTACGATTTCTCAAACAAGTTAGTAACACGGAAGGAAAAGAAGATATTCAAAAAACACACACTTTTTAACTCCCCAGCAACGGCGCAAAAAATTGATCACGTCCAAAGCACACCTCGATAGAGATATGAAACGGTCATATGCAAAAATAAATACCCAACTAGGATTCGGGGTCGAATCCACTAGGAGCTAAGATGGTAGTTAGAGGTATATATTCCAAATGAGCAATTGGATTATCTAAATTGCACTTCCACAACAGGGGTTTGTTTTCTTATTCTTGTTAATAATAATTGCAATATCAAGAAAGTAGACTAGAGATAATTGCTTTTAGGGTTTTTCCAAATCGGTAAAAGGCCTAGGGCTATTATGATAACCTAGGTGTTTGCCTAATAGGATAAAAACGTTTATGCTTGTTTTATTGATTGGGGTATATTATAGCTCTCAACTCTACATTACTCACTCAATACCTCTCGGTCAGAGAGTGGTTTTGACCAACTTAGCTTTCTCACGACCAAATGAGTATCACCTTGAAAAGTTGATAAGAGCTCAAGTCGGGTTATTACTATCTCTATGTACAACCCTTTACTTAGGCTAATCAATCTCTTAATTGACCCAATTCCTTGTCAGCCAAGTTATCTTAGACTAGGTCCCTCTTTCTCAAGTAGAGACTAAGTCAAACAGGCATGAACTAATATTTGCAACCATTAATTCTATAATTAAAGCATGAACTCAGCTAAATAATCAACACCCAATCATAAACAAGCACTAAATTAGATACCCATAAGGTTTACAAACTAGGGTTGGGTCACAACCCTAGTAAAAGTCTAGCTACTCATAATGGGATTTGAAGAAAATAAGGAAGAAAAACTATTTAAACTCATAATGGAAGTTTAAAATAATTAAATCCAATGTAAATACACCAAAGTAATGGTAAACTTCCTAAAGTTGTAAGGAAAAATGGCTACAGCAACTTCAGTGGTTCAAACTTAATTTTGTGAAACTCGTCTATTTATACAAGGCCAAAAATCTCGGACAAAAATACCCCTCGGGAGGTTCTGCGGCCGCATAATTCCATTTGCGATCTGTATATTTCTTCATCTGGCCGGAAGTGAAGTTCTATGACCGCACATTTCTATGCTGCGGCCGCTAAGCAATCTTTTATGACCGCACATTTCTGGGTTGTGGCCGCAAGGCAAATCTTCTATGGTCCGCACAATTAGGACTGCAACCGCACAATTCTTGTGCGGTCCGCAATTCATAGAGGCTCCACGACTTGGTCTTTTTGCATACTCTCTGATCATCGGCTCTTATCCCAGCTTTGCTACCGCACAGTTCATGTGCGGTCCGCACTTTGCGCGTATTTTTGCTGAATACTTCCTCTTGGTTTGTTGCGGCAGATGGAATTGTACAGTTCGCAATTTCTTCTGCGGCCGCAGAAATCCTTTTGCGGATCGCACATTTGTGCTTCTGCGCCCTTTGTTGCCTTATGCTTCAGACTACTCTTATTTGAGTCAGATTTCATCTCGGGAAACCAACTTCCAGCATTCCTGCAATTTCGCACAATTTTATTAGTTTCGGGAACACAATTAAATGTTTTTGGACTAAAACTAAGGCTAAAAGGTGCTAATAAGCAGTTAAAATCCCCACTTATCAACTCCCCCTAACTTAAATCTTTGCTTGTCCTCAAGCAAATAAATTAGTTCCCACCTCCAAAAGTTAAGGGAAATTTCAGCGAGCCAAAGGCGAGCTATTCACACATCAGTTGGGACCAACAATTACCTACACTACTCATGTATTATCAACAAGGCGACAAGTTAAACATTCATGCACATATAGCTCTAATGTGACATTCGAGCTTCAACAATTGACTTTACTCATCAAGGACTCTTGCACTATCATGTAGGTCATGGTGGACTCCAAACTCTTCCTCCTCTACTTTCCATTTGCCTAGCTCACTTAAGAATTTTAGCACTCAATCCAAAGATTTATGAAAGGTTCACTCATCTCTCTCAAGAGAATATCACAAGTACGGCTTCAAGTACCATAGGCTTGCCCCCATGTACATCGCCACTAATGTAAGTTCACTCGGCTTGAAATCAAGTAGGACTTTTTTCAGGATGTAATGAAGGCTTTTGGATTAAGGTTGGATACAGTATGGGTGAGTGGTTACACCTTTCCTTAAGCACTCCATTTTTTCATTTTTCGGATCACACTTTGCCAATTCTTAGAGGCACTTTCTTTTCATTTGGGACTAGAGAGACTTAACATCACTCTTTCTTGATCATTTCATTCTCTTTCTCCCTTTTTGATTTCTCCATGTTTGGGATCATTACCTTTTTTGAACCCCTTCAACCCTTTCGCTTATTCCCTTTTTTGAATTTTTTTTTTGTTCTTTTCTTTTCTTGCCTTCTCTTCTCATTGAGATCATTTCTTTTCTCTTTTTGTGCCTCCATACCTTTTTCAAGTTCCTCGTTTCTCCCCAAAACTTACGTTTTCAGCCCTTTGTTAAGCAAGAGTGTTAAGGAAAGCAGGGGTGCCAAGAGAGGGTCACGACAAAATGGGTAAAGACTTATAACATGGTTATCAAATGAGAAAGGTTAGAGGCTCAAAATGGCTGACAAGGGATAGTGACGTTGTTTATCAATAGATGATTCAAAAGGTCCAATGAGGGCCTACAATCAATTTTCAAACCAAACAAACATAGGATTTCGCCTTGAAACACATTCAGGGCAAGTTCTAGACCCTTTGCACGGATACTTGGACTAGCAACAATTCATATCACCCCTCACGCAACCAGATTGTTAAAGAGGACTGAGTCGAGGGCCCACAACGACTACATTCAAGTTTAAAAATCACTATGGTCCAATTAAACCACTCGATGATTGCCAAAGTCAGCATAAGAGTCACGAAGTCACTAACTAGAGCTATTTCTTTCAGACACCTTATTTTTAATCATAAGCACGTAGTTAAGTGTCTCGGTACCAATTGAAGCATGTGTGACTCTTCTAACATGACTTAATTCGGGTATTTTCATTCATTACTACTACTATTATTACCTAAACACCAAAAACGGACTCATTCCCTTAAGAAGGTTGTCACGCCATCTATTGTTGGGACGAGTTACCCGGTTCACACAACAACTACCTTTGGAAAGAACCGTGGAATTAAGAAACCCAAAGGCTTATTATCTACTAAAACATAAAAAGAAGCTACTGAATTTAACAAAGAAGCTACTAAATCAATCAAAAAACTAATAAAGAAACAAAAATAAAGAAGCTACTAAGAAAAAACTACAAAAGATAGAATGAATGTACATAATGAAAGAAAGAGAGAGAATATATACATAATAAGAAAAAAAAGGATAATATCAAGTTATTGCAGGCCAATTGTCTTAGAATGTATCAAATATGATCAATAAACTCCACTACCCATCCCCCAAATAAATATGAGCATTGTCCCCAATGCTTAACAAAATAAGATTAAAATAGGGGAAAGAGTGAAGAAAACTTCCTATGGCTCCTTGGACATCTCTGTGTCCCCAGCAATGTCACCGCCCTCAGTCTCATCCAACTAAATCTCATCATCCTCAACTATGGGTGTGGCTGGGTTGGTGAACATCTGACGCACTACCTCGGTAGTGTCGGCAGCAAGGCTTGACTCCTCAGATTGGCTAGCTGGTGCCACCGGTGCTGTTGGTGCTGTAAGATCTGGTCCTAAATGGTGTAGGTCAATCAGCATGCCAAATAGTAGATCTCCAGCTGCAGCAATCCTGGTCACCTGTCTCTGGAGCTTGTCAAATTACTTCTTGCTAGCTTGGGACTTTCTCATCTTTTTTACTTCTTTTCCCAGCTCTTCGATCACTGACCCGTGCTACACCAAGGTTGCCATAATAGTGTTCTGGTTCTCTAGGATCTTCTTTAATGTCTCCTCAACTATCGGGGAAAACTAAGATGCCTCAGCAGTAGACTGTGCTACAACAGTAATGGATAAGTCAGATAGCTTTATAGTTGTTGTCTGCATCCAGTTGTTGAGGCTCGCCAATGTCTGGGTGACTTGCAGCGTAGAAAGTGGGTCAGTAGGCATGGACACCGGCTCCAAAGCCAAAGTGGAAGCTATAGCAGAAGCTGTAGAAGGGGTTGTGGATGATCACGGAGGCATAGTTGCGGCACTGGAAGAAGGCTCGGCCGAAGTGGATGGAACAACAACTGTATCAAGATCTACTATAGCTGGCTCATCAAACTGGCCCACAATGGTAGGAGGCTGAACTTTCTTCACTGGCCACCAATTACGAAAGATGGTGAAGGCAACCAAGCTGACAAAATAGTCCTTCCAGGCCTCTTTCTTTTTCAACCTTTCAAGGCCGGTAGCTGTAGCATCTCCTCCTCTGTTATCATCGGGGATGTTCTAAACTGATGTATCTTGTGCCTCAGGGACAGGTGTAGTGGATGGCTCAAAAGCCTGACTAGCACTTTTCGAACCCTCGGAAGTGCTATGAGATAAGGACGACTCATCCCTGAGTTGATATCTCCCTACGGCCTTGACTGTACAGCCGGTTGCTCTTGAACAGAGGCTGAGTTGCCCTCTGATTTTTCCCTAGACGGGACATAAGAGCTTGTCTCGGAGAGATCTACACCTCTCCCTCTGCCAGTTGTAGCTTTCTTTGTTATTATCCTTTGTTGGCAAAGGGGTAAGGCACTCTTGCCTCGACCCCTAGAAGGTTCATCCCTCCCTTTAGAAGTGTCGCCTCTGCCTCTAAATCGAACCATTATCTGTATCATGCAAAGGCGATTATTAGTTGCAATTCAATGTTTAGACGTACAAGGAGATATGCAAGTATACACCAAGAACACAGTGAGGTTCACAGTTAAATCATGCTTGAAGTAGAAGGATCCGCGTTCCGCATAATTTTCTTGTGGCCACATATGAGGCCTTGCGGACCGCACAAATTTGTTTGCGACCTGATGACAGAGGATTGGCTGATGTATGGCCACAACCTATTTTCTACGGTCCGCACAATTAAACCTACGACCACATAATTTAGTCTAAAAGTGTAGACTCTCTGATGACAGTAAAAGGGTTGTCTTGCGGCCGTGATGAAAAATATGCGGACCGCACGTTTATATTGCTGCCGCATATCCCTTTTTCGCTATGTTTCTCTAAAAACACTATCTGCTGACTGCACAATTTCAGGTGCGGCTGCATAAGGCAAAAACTACGAACAATTAGTTTTTCTATCTAGGTTTTGCAATTTTGTGCAAATTTTGACATGGCAACAATATAGAGGCATGACAATATGTTGACCCAGTCCCCATAGAGCATGTCTTAGTTAACCCACTATAGATTTACTCCCACATGAATGCACAATTGAATTTTATTGACAAATGGCCTAAAAATGACTAAAAATCTGAAAAGTAAAAGAAAAAAGTAACAAGAAATTGAAGCATACTAGATGAATGAGTGTGTGGAATGACTGATCAAAGATGTTGTATGTGTGTACTGACAGATTCACGAAGAAATTTCAAAAGATTACTGTGTTTGTGCTCAGAGAGGGAAAAAACGTAACAGTTGCCCTTAGCCCTCTATTTATGCTACTTGGTTTTCTAAGGAAAGTGGGGCGAGTGCGGATGCACAATTTCATGTGCGGCCCGCACTCTGTTATCTGGTGAGATTAAGTTCGCATCTTGTCTGCGGTCTGCAAAATTTTGTTCGCTATCGGAGATTCCAGTTTGCGGCTGCAGATTACCTTTTGCGGCCGTAGATTGACCTTTTCTATGACAGACCAAACTTCAGAGAGTTGACATTTTCCATGTAACACCCCATAAATTCGGCTTAGTTATGAATGAGTTAAAGGAGTATTAAGGTTATATTTTGAACATGTGAAGTTCCATCGGGATGATTATGGGTGAAAATAGTTGTTTCAAAACCAAGTTAGAAAGTGAGGTGCATAAGATTTGACAAAATCGACTAAGTTTGCAGAAGGTCTGTCTTGCAGCAGAGTTTAGTGAAAATGTATAAGGAATTTGGGAAAATTCAAAGCATGAAATTGTAGGCCATTAAAATAGCTTTCCAACGATATATTGTGGAGCCCAAACGGAGCTCTATGCAAGAGTTATGCCCGTTTTACAGAATAGTGTGTAACCACCGCGTTTTTACCGCGACCGCGGTGGTGAGGCAGTGTCCCAGTGATTTACCACGGTCGGGACCGCGGTCACGCCTACTGGAACGTGGTGGCCAACTTGGGAAGTCATTTTTTAGCCCTATTTCGTCCCACACAGCCCCAAAACATAAAAACTCGCTCTAAAAAGTAAAGCTCTCAAAAACCTAACTCCTTAAGGGTCACTCCACCACCCAAGGTAAATTCTAATAGTGATTGTTAGCTTGTATGGGTCCACCAAATCGTAGAGTACCTGGTCCTCTACAAGTTTCTGTTGAGAGCACTTAGTAAGGCAGTGAGTAAATGAGGCAGAGGATTTTTTACGTGGAAAAATCCCGCACAAGGGGATCAAAAAACCACAACCTACCCTGTAGGTTTTTAACTTCACTAACTTGTAATCTTACCTATTACAAGCCACTTTACAATGCTTCCGATTGTAAAGACTTCAAACTAACTTGTGGCACCTTTACCACAAGCCACTTTGTGACTATCCTAGTTACAAAGGCTTTTTATAACTTGTGGTGCTATCACCACAAGCCACTTTGCAATACTACGATTACAAGGACTTTTCTTTATGACTAAATCTAGCTACAACCTAAACTCAACGAGTCTGAGGATTTACAAGAGAGTTCCTAATCAGTAAACTTCTAAGTAAGCAATTTAGGAGATATTGTAAGTGCAATAACAAGGTTACAACTCAACTAGGATAGCAATAATCGATCGTTTTGGAACTGGTCCGTAGTGGCGTTCAACCTTGTTCTTCAAGCTTGAGAGAATGATCTTTTCTGTTTTTGCTAAAGGCTTGAATGAATGAAACTAAAACCATTCAGTGATGTTTTGTATAAAAACCCCTTTGGTACATCTTGGTCACATCACTTGAAATGATGTGAGTACTTTGTTTGGTTAGAGAATGAGTGGGCTGACAGTGTGGTGCAGTGCGGTAGAAACAGTGCCGCCAGTCACTTCAGTTCCAGCTGTGTCCAAATGACTTGTGCTGCTATATAGGAACCTCAGGAGCATCAGGTCCTTGTTTGGTTCCTAGCTCCTATAAGTGTAGCGATTCATCTTTTACTGGAGTCCGTTGGAGTTTGCAGCAATCCAAGGTATTCAGGTTCCCTAACTGGTTCTTGTCAGAAAGTTTGTTAGATCATCAAAACATAAGGTAAGAATATATAAGACCTATCAGTTTCTCCCTTTTTGATGATGACAAACTTAAACAGTTATAAGGTTTGAATTAAGGCATCAGAGAGCAGTGTCAAAGAGTTCCCC
The DNA here is from genome assembly GCF_001879085.1 of Nicotiana attenuata. Taxonomy (NCBI): domain Eukaryota; kingdom Viridiplantae; phylum Streptophyta; class Magnoliopsida; order Solanales; family Solanaceae; genus Nicotiana; species Nicotiana attenuata. The sequence goes on along the minus strand of NC_032000.1, from coordinate 23,945,681 downwards.
CTGAGACGATGCCTTCAGTTACACAAGAACCAGTTCCCCCAATGTGGTTCCCCTGAGTCCTATATTAGTCTTTCTTTTTCCCCCTTTTGACATCATTAAAAAGAATAAAAGTGCAAAGATGTCCAGCCAAGCTAACCCATGCCACATATGTGCACACAAACATGAGGAAACATAGAAGACAAAGAGGAAGCACTAGATAAAATAAAACGAGAATGACATATTTAAACAAATTTTTTAAATATGCCCCCTTCA
>NC_032000.1:23938764-23945409 GCF_001879085.1 Nicotiana attenuata | reverse complement strand
AGGTCGACTGGCAGTGAGATAGAGGAGAGACCCAATGATGCCTCTATACATAGTTTGATTCACAGGAGTTCCAGCTTCATCCATGTCCAGTCGAGTGGCAGTTGCAATGGGAGTGTCTATCACCTTCGATGCTTCCATGTCAAACCTCTTCAGAAGTTCCCTAATGTATTTTTGCTGACAAATGGAAGTACCCTTTGAAGACTATTTTACTTGAAGACCCAGGAAGAAATTTAATTCTCCCATCATGCTCATTTCAAATTCACTTCCCATAAGTTTTGCAAACTCTTCGCACGGCGAGTCAGCCGTTGCCCCAAAAATGATATCATCAATATAAACCTGAACAATGAGCAGGTTCCTTCCTCATTTCTTTAAGAAAAGAGTATTGTCAATTTTTCCTCTCTTAAAACCATTTTCTAGGAGAAATTTTGACAATCTTTCATACCAAGATCGAGGAGCCTGCTTTAGTCCGTACAAAGCTTTGTCCAGCTTGAACACATATTCAGGGTGCTCATGACATTCAAACCCTGGGGGTTGCTTTACATAGACTTCTTCCTTAAGGATTCCATTCAAAAATGCACTTTTGACATCCATTTGGAACAGGGTGAATTCTATATGAGATGCAAAAGCGATTAGAATTCTGATATCTTCCATCCGGGCCACTGGAGCAAACGTTTCATCATAGTCAATCCCTTCCTCCTGATTGTAGCCTTGGACAACTAGCCTTGCCTTGTTTCTTGTGGTAATTCCATGTTCATCGAGCTTGTTTCTGAACACCCACCTGGTTCCTATAATGGTTCTATCTGGGGGTTTGGGTACCAGGTGCCACACACTGTTTCTCTCAAACTGGTGCAGTTCTTCTTGTATGGCGATAATCCAGTCTGCATCTTTCAAAGCTTCCTTGATGTTTTTGGGTTCTATCTGGGAGAGAAACGCTGAGAAGGCAAGTGAATTTCTGGCTCTTGACCTGGTTTGTACTCTAGAGTCTAGAGGAGTGATGATGTTGTCTATAGGGTGAGAGCTTTGGTGTCTCCAATTAGACACCTGAGGTTCACTCTGAGAGGAGGGAAGTATGTTTGGCTGGTTTTCCTCTATCCTTCTTTCAGGTGCTAGTGGAGTTCCCTGAACTGCATCAACCACCCTTTCTTCAGCTTCTGTGGTCGTGATTGAGGTGCTTGGTTCTGTTGATGATAAGGCAGCATTGTCTTCATTTGGCTCTTTTACTTGACTCATCATGTCTGTCTTTCCATTTGTCATGTTAATGACTTCACCAGGAACAAGTGAGAGTTCTCCATCTTGATCTTCCTCAACACTCTTCTCACATGATGGATAAGATTCATCAAAGATAACATGGACACTCTCCTCAACACATTGATTTCGCTTGTTATATATCTTGTAAGCCTTGCTTTGAGAAGAGTACCCAAGGAATATTCCTTCATCACTGTCGCGCCCCCTTTTTCTCGCGAAATCGGGTTTATGACATTTGGGAGAACAACTCATTCCTTTTGGGAATTGGGTTTGATTTAAAGAGTTGCCACCTAATGATTAGGGTGCATTAGGACACCAAGGAGATTTGATTTGAATAACCAGAGATTGAGTAAGGGCTTGAAATTATTCTAAGGGGAAGGTGTTAGGCACCCTCAGAATCCACTAGTGTGGTTCCCGGCCAGACTATTATTGTGAATTTGGGTACAATTATCATATAGACAAATAGGGCCAAATAAGAGGGGATTTCATCATATAAAGGTTTGAAAGTAAACAAGGTTTGAAAGAGTAATTAAAAAAACTGATTTTAGAAATAAAGAGTTAAAATGCTGAAAAGAAAGAAATAAAGGGAGAGGGGTCCTAGGTTTATTAATAATATGGATCACCCCACACAATGCCCGGTAATCACTCCTCAATGATGGGCTACACGTGACATTATCGCGTGGTCATCATATCCATATCTACCCTTCCCACCCCGTTAAGGTATTAAAGCGCGGAATGGTCTCGTTTACCTATTGCATGCTACTACCCATCCCAATCCTATCAATCCCGGAGGCACGAGGACTACTAATCCTAAAGGGAAGGGATGTTAGGTTTATTTGTGGTTTCAAAGGCAAAAATTCTAAGGCGACATACAAAACATGTATAGCAAGTTGGGGGAAAGCACATAACAAGAAGAGGCTCAGATATACCTCCTTGAACAAAGGAACACGTAATTAGCATGACTTACACATACTAGTTAAGGCCTGATTAAGTACTGAACATGCAAGAGCTTAGAGGTTGAGGCAGACTGATTTATTACATGATTCAGATAAGAAGCCCGAATCAAGCCTGCCAGCTGGTTGTATTTATTAACAGAACTAATTTAATTTATAACTTTACCCTAGGGCTTGCCTAAGTGTTGGACAAGGATCCTATAGGCATGGTATCTATTGAATTCAAAAAGCAACGAAATAACAGGGTTTAAAGTAAATTGGACCTATACTGATTAAAAGAGGAGTCAGATTGTCAAAAGAAAGGCCAGTTTTTAACGAAGATTATAAGTTCTATAGCTAACAGTACCCGTTGTTACTGATTTTAGTTCCATATGTGAATGAAACGATTCAGAATCGATTAGGAGTTCCTATAGACATGCTTTCTACGCGTAGTTGATTTTGAACATGGTATAAAATGCAGAAGACTTGTTTTAAACTTATGAACATGATATCTAGGTGTTGAATTTTGTTTAAGACCTATGAACATGATATCTAAGTGCAGAAATTGTTTAAGAACTATGAATATCATATCTAAATGCAGAAATTGTTTAAGACCTATGAACATGATATCTAAGTGCAGAAATTGTTTAAGACCTATGAACATGATATCTAAGTGCAGAAATTGTTTAAGACCTATGAACATGATATCTAAGTGCGATTGAATGTACAGATTTAGATAATCCTGTAAGCATGATTTCTATATGAACGTAGTAGTCCTATGATCATGATTTCTATATGAATGATGGCCATACAGAATTCAGAAGGACCTATAGACATGATTTCTATGTGCATATGCAGAATTCAAAATTCCTATAGGCATGGTGTCTACCCTTTTTGCATACATAGTTACCCGTCCCTTTTCACTAACCATCCCCAAGAGTTTATTTCAAATTATTACAGCCCGGAATAAGGTAAAATACATCAAAAAATAAATAAAAGTAAAACCAAGGAGAGCCTGATTCAGACTTCATGTCTGAAATATGAGGTAAACCAACTCCAAGAGATCATGATCCAATGCCTTTCTCCCATTTGGGTGTGTCAAAGTTCCATAAGAGCCTCAAAGGGACTCCGGGCAATGCTCACACTCACATGTATTATCAGATTGGGGATGAGTGCAGTATGGAAGGGCCAACCCTCAAGTGTCCAAGTTCAGAGGGAACTCAAAGGGTCCCAAGTCAAGGCTCACAAGAGGGGGGCAGATCTTAAAGGCTAAGAAGGTGGTGTGCAAGTGCAGAACAAAATGCTAAAGGGGAAAGGGAGATGGAACAGCTACAAGTAAGCACACATAAGGGGTTCAGGGGAGAAAGGAGATTGTAAACAGCCTATTGCTTAGGCAAAGGCAGACTTTAGGCATGCCCAGCAATGGAGAGTGCTAGCACACCTATAAGCCTGCTATAACACATACTATTAGAGGCTAGGATCCTAGGGGATCAAGTCTGATTCATGGAATAACTTGCAGTATTGCCATGCATCAAACCATAGCTTAAACACATAGGGAGTAGGGATTTTGGATTCATAGTAGAACATGCAGAAAGAAATCAGTATGCTAGAGTAAGTGTTGGACTATACAGAAGCAGTAAGTAGACATGGATATAAAGATAATAAATAAACACATTGTTGTGGTGCTGAAACTTAAATCAGGACATACCAGTTTCAAAGAAAATAGAGAGAAAGCAAGCAAAAGGTCTTGTAACCGGCCACAGTATAAGCAAACAAAAGAGAATAATTTTTGAGTGTAAGTATAAGTTCAAAAAGACTATGAGTGATGGCCCCTTGTATTAATGAAAGAGTCGTGTACATATAGTGTGAAAAAACAGGCAGAAATAAGGTAAGAAAACAATTAAGGAACTGGGTATCAATTAAAATCAATCAGTACAAGACTTCCTTTAATTAAGGAATTCAGACTTAAACGGTAATGAGTAATAAAATTGTTTAAGGAAAGAGATCAAACNCTGAAAACAATATCAGGTCGACTGGCAGTGAGATAGAGGAGAGACCCAATGATGCCTCTATACATAGTTTGATTCACAGGAGTTCCAGCTTCATCCATGTCCAGTCGAGTGGCAGTTTCAATAGGAGTATCTATCACCTTCGATGCTTCCATGTCAAACCTCTTCAGAAGTTCCCTGATGTATTTTTGCTGACAAATGGAAGTACCTTTTGAAGACTGTTTTACTTGAAGACCCAGGAAGAAGTTTAATTCTCCCATCATGCTCATTTCAAATTCACTTCCCATAAGTTTTGCAAACTCTTCACACAGCGAGTTAGACGTTGCCCCAAAAATGATATCATCAACATAAACCTGAACAATGAGCAGGTTCCTTCCTCGTTTCTTTAAGAAAAGAGTATTGTCAATTTTCCCTCTCTTAAAACCATTTTCTAAGAGAAATTTTGACAATCTTTCATACCAAGCTCGAGGAGCCTGCTTTAGCCCGTACAGAGCTTTGTCCAGCTTGAACACATATTCAGGGTGCTCATGACATTCAAACCCTGGGGGTTGGTTTACATAGACTTCTTCCTTAAGGATTCCATTCAAAAATGCACTTTTGACATCCATTTAGAACAAGGTGAATTCCATATGAGATGCAAAGGCGATTAAAATTCTGATCGCTTCCGTCCGGTCCATTGGAGCAAACGTTTCATCATAGTCAATCCCTTCCTCCTGATTGTAGCCTTGGACAACTAGCCTTGCCTTGTTTCTTGTGGTAATTCCATGTTCATCGAGCTTGTTTCTAAACACCCACCCGGTTCTTATAATGGTTCTATCTGGGGGTCTGGGTACCAGGTGCCACACACTGTTTCTCTCAAACTGGTGCGGTTCTTCTTGCATGGCGGTAATCCAGTCTGCATCTTTCAAAGCTTCCTTGATGTTTTTGGGTTCTATCTGGGAGAGAAACGCTGAGAATACAAGTGAATTTCTGGCTCTTGACCTGGTTTGTACTCTAGAGTCTAGAGGAGTGATGATGTTGTCTATAGGGTGAGAGATTTGGTGTCTCCAATTAGACACCTGAGGTTCACTCTGAGAGGAGGGAAGTATGTTTGGCTGGTCTTCCTCTATCCTTCTTTCAGGTGCTAGTTGAGTTCCCTGAACTGCATCAACCACCCTTTCTTCAGCTTCTGTGGTCGTGATTGAGGTGTTTGGTTCTGTTGATGATGAGGCAGCATTGTCTTGATTTGGATCTTTTACTTGACTCATCATGTCTGTCTTCCCGTTTGTCATGTTAATGACTTCACCAGGAACAAGTGAGGGTTCTCCATCTTGATCTTCCTCAGCACTCTTCTCACATGATGGATAAGATTCATCAAAGATAACATGGACACTCTCCTCAACACATTGAGTCCCCTTGTTATATATCTTGTAAGCCTTGCTTTGAGAAGAGTACCCAAGGAATATTCCTTCGTCACTCTTGGCATCGAATTTACCAAGTTGATCCTTTCTATTGTTGAGAACATAGCATTTGCATCCAAATGTTCTAAGATGAGTCAGCTTGGGTTTTCTTCCATTCAACAATTCATAAGGTGTCTTATTCAGAAGTGATCTGATCATACACCTGTTCACTAAATAGCAGGCAGTGTTGACAGCTTCAGCCCAGAAATTTTTTGCAAGTCCACTGTCAATCAGCATTGTTCTTGCCATTTCCTCCAAAGTTCTGTTCTTCCTTTCTACTACTCCATTTTGCTGGGGAGTTCTGGGAGCTGAGAAGTTGTGAGTGATTCCATTTTCATTGCAGAATTCATCGAATTTGACATTGTCAAATTCTGTTCCATGATCTGATCTGATACAAACAACTCTAGACTCCATCTTTACCTGGATTTTCTTCACAAANGAGTGGCAGTTGCAATGGGAGTGTCTATCACCTTCGATGCTTCCATGTCAAACCTCTTCAGAAGTTCCCTGATGTATTTTTGCTGACAAATGGAAGTACCTTTTGAAGACTGTTTTACTTGAAGACCCAGGAAGAAGTTTAATTCTCCCATCATGCTCATTTCAAATTCACTTCCCATAAGTTTTGCAAACTCTTCACACAGCGAGTCAGCCGCTGCCCCAAAAATGATATCATCAACATAAACCTGAACAATGAGCAGGTTCCTTCCTCGTTTCTTTTAGAAAGAGTATTGTCAATTTTTCCTCTCTTAAAACCATTTTCTAAGAGAAATTTTGACAATCTTTCATACCAAGCTCGAGGAGCCTGCTTTAGCCCGTACAGAGCTTAAGAATGTCAGCAAGCACTTAGGAATTTGAAGACATATTTGTCAAACACGCCGTTACTTGCAAAACCAAAGGTAGGGGAAAGGTTGCTTATTTATCTTGCTGTTTCAGAAGTGGCGGTAAGTGCTGTTTTAGTTCGAGTAGGACCAAGGTAACAATCCCCTATCTATTATGTTAGTAAATCTTTGTAAATGTTAG
>NC_032000.1:23933475-23937057 GCF_001879085.1 Nicotiana attenuata | reverse complement strand
ACAGGACTTTGTTAACCAGCTCAAACAACAACTGGTAGACAGGAAGCAGTGCTTTCTTGTGAATCTGGTCCCCTTTCTGATTGGAATTATCTTTCACCACTGCATTTCGGAAGTTGTACTAGCAAACATCTCGAACACTCTTCACTTCAAATGTAGGAACTTGCAAAATTTCCCCAAGCACTTTCACATCAAATACAATGTCCACACCATTTACCAAAGCACAAATATGGTCAGTATCCACCGGAAACAAGCTGGCAAAGAAACTCTGGACCTCCTCCTCATACACTTTGGGGGCATCCATGTAGAAAAGATGCGTCCACTGTTGAAACTCCACCATTTCCAGGAGTTGACGCATCCCGGTCATTTCTGAGATGGTGGGGTCAAACGTACGCCCAGCAGAACTTTTTGGTGCCTCAATCGCTCAGAGCCCAGGCAGACCTCACTTCGTGCTTTCTTTTCAGAACTAGGTTCTTCAACTGTTTCATATTTGCGTTTCCTATGTTTTTCTCCACTGACTTTACTTTTCCCTTTGGACTTGACATGAATATCCTCATCACTCACTACCTTCTGCATCTTAGACTTGGAAATAGACCCTTTCTCCAGAGAAACAGACTCAGCCTTTTTCGAGGACCGCCGTACAAGGGAACCGGGTTCCTCAGGAGTTTCTTCTTCCACGTCAACAACGGGGATAGCTTCATTTCCTACAGGTACACCATCCTTCACCAGCTTTCTTCTTTTCTTCTTACTACTTTTCTTGCTCTTTTGGAGAGCAGAATCGTAGGCCACTTTGACTTAGAGCCTGGTGGTGGGTCGCTTGAGTTCAGACTCAGGTGTCGAAACAGGGCATCGCTTACTGATGAATGCGTCAAGGTCCACATTGTCAAGGTCTTCGCATCACTAGAGTGCATCTCTGGTCCTTGAATTTCTAGAGGCACAACATCAAAAGCAGGAACAGCAGTATCCTGGGGTTGAGACTCCTGACCTGGGTTTTCCTGAGAGAGATCAGGTTCTTCATGTGAACCCCCAGTAATGTATGCTACTACATCTCCCACAATGGTCTCTTCGTCCCTTACACTTTGTGACGCGTAGTTCTGGGAAATGACCTCATGCAATACCCCATCAGCGGATACCACAAACACCGTCTTTTCTTCAACAACAGGTGCTGCCACGACCAATGAGTCGACTGTACCAATGGTGGAGTCCTTCGTGATCTCAGTAATCTGACCTTGTTCCACACTTGAGGTTTGACTGGTGTGGGCAACAGAAGACGGGGAGAACAAAATAGTAGTTTCTGAGTTGGAAGGAGGTTGGAAGGCTAGGGAAGAGGTGACTGTAGAGGTAGGGTTGATAAAGGGTGACATTGACTCAGAGACGCCGAGAATCCCCATAGACGGGTCGGAGGGGGGTACAGATGATGCAGAGAGATTTGAACTTTTCTCGGCCATGAGAGAGGTGATGTGAAGATTCTTTCCCTTTTTGGGTGAAGTTAGAAGAGGGCTTATGCTGAAGAGGGGAAGAAGAGAGGGTTTTTAAACAGAGAGGATAATTATGAAGGGAGAAGAATAGGCACCGGTTCTGAAACGGCGGTTGGGCGTGGAAAATTGTGATGTTTCAAATGGAGATGGAATGTTTGAATTGAAGAGACGTGACAGGTGGATCTGAAAAGTTGATGAGAGGGCAACTGTATTTTGTACCTTTTAAGACGTGAATGAAGGGATGCACAGAACTACTAACCTTTTGCACATTTCCGTCTTCATGCTCCCTTTTTAAAAAAAAAAATCAATTCTCTTTTATCAGTCATGTACTGCATCTACTGCTTCTATGCTCATCATGCGTGTTTACCTGCGAAGGTATTGAAGGGAGTTAGACAGGGCCAGAAAACACTTTGAACCCATTATTTCTTAATAACACGAGCCAACTCAAAAGGAATCTGGTCCTCAATTTGGCCTCAAAAGTCCCAGCTTTACTCTGTTTCTTTCAAACTGTTCCCTACTTAGTGCCTTGGTGAAAATGTCTGCAATTTGATCTTCTGTGCTGCAGAACTTCATGCATATCAATCCTTTCTCCACATTGTCTCTTAGAAAATGATGCCTCACATCAATATGTTTGGTCCTTTTATGTTGAACTGGATTTTTTGCCATGTTAAGTGCGCTAGTGTTGTCACATAAGAGGGGAACACTCTCAGTGAGAACTCCAAAATCCTCCATTTGCTGCTTGATCCACAGAAGCTGAGCACAGCAGGATGCTGCAGCTACATATTCAGCCTCAGCTATTGAATGAGCCACTGAATTTTGCTTCCTTGTACCCCTAGAGATAAGACATGATCCTAAGAAGTGAGCCATCCCAGAAGTGCTTTTTCTATCCACAAGATAACCTGCATAGTCTGCATCAGCATACCCAACTAGATTAAAATTGTCACCTGATGGATAGTATAGCACCAGGTCCTGCGTTCCTTTGAGATATCTTAGTATTCTTTTAGCTGCCTTCAAGTGAGATTCCTTAGGATTTGATTGAAACCTTGCACATAGCCCCACGCTGAAAACAATATCAGGTTGACTGGCAGTGAGATAGAGGAGAGACCCAATGATGCCTCTATACATAGTTTGATTCACAGGAGGTCCAGCTTCATCCATGTCCAGTCGAGTGGCAGTTGCAATGGGAGTGTCTATCACCTTCGATGCTTCCATGTCAAATCTCTTCAGAAGTTCCCTAATGTATTTTTGCTGACAAATGGAAGTACCCTTTGAAGACTGTTTTACTTGAAGACCCAAGAAGAAATTTAATTCTCCCAACATGCTCATTTCAAATTCACTTCCCATAAGTTTTGCAAACTCTTCGCACAGCGAGTCAGCCGTTGCCCCCAAAATGATATCATCAACATAAACCTGAACAATGAGCAGGTTCCTTCCTCGTTTCTTTAAGAAAAGAGTATTGTCAATTTTCCCTCTCTTAAAACCATTTTCTAAGAGAAATTTTGACAATCTTTCATACCAAGCTCGAGGAGCCTGCTTTAGTCCGTACAGAGTTTTGTCCAGCTTGAACACATATTCAGGGTGCTCATGACATTCAAACCCTGGGGGTTGCTCTACATAGACTTCTTCCTTAAGGATTCCATTCAAAAATGCACTTTTGACATCCATTTGGAACAGGGTGAATTCCATATGAGATGCAAAAGCGATTAGAATTCTGATAGCTTCCATCCGGGCCACTGGAGCAAACGTTTCATCATAGTCAATCCCTTCCTCCTGATTGTAGCCTTGGACAACTAGCCTTGCCTTGTTTCTTGTGGTAATTCCATGTTCATCGACTTCTTTCTTAACACCCACCTGGTTCCTATAATGGTTCTATTTGGGGGTCTGGGTACCAGGTGCCACACACTGTTTCTCTCAAACTGGTGCAGTTCTTCTTGCATGGCGGTAATCCAGTCTGCATCTTTCAAAGCTTCCTTGATGTTTTTGGGTTCTATCTGGGAGAGAAACGCTGAGAAGGCAAGTGAATTTCTGGCTCTTGACCTGGTTTGTACTCCAGAGTCTAGAGGAGTGATGATTTTGTCTATAGGGTGAGAGTCTTTGGTGTCGTCCA
>NC_032000.1:23916468-23932471 GCF_001879085.1 Nicotiana attenuata | reverse complement strand
TGTATATGATTTAACTGCACAGGTTTATTTGGTAGTCTGGTCCTAGCCTCGTCACTACTTCGCCGAGGTTAGGCTAGGCACTTACCAGCACATGGGGTCAGTTGTGTTGTTACTACACTCTGCACTCTTTTGTGCAGATCCCGCTGCTATAGCTTTCGGACCGCAGTGAGATTGTTGCTTCTTGTTCATCAGGCGACCCGAGGTAGTCCTGCAGGCATCCGCAGGCCTTGGCGTCTCCTTCTATCTTTTATCCTGTTTCTTTCATGTATTCCAGGAGGCAGTATTGTATTACTTTTTTAGACCTTTATTTGTAGTATTCTTAGACAGTCTATGAAATTGTGACACCAGTCTCGGGTAGATTGTTATGGATTGGTATTGGTAGTATTATTAAAACATTGCAATTCAGTCTTTCGCTTATTAAATTCTGTTGTTTATTAAATGTTGGTTCTTAATTGTTAACGGATTAAAAATGGAAACAAGGTAAATAATTTAATTGGTTGGCTTGCCTAGCTTTCACTAGTAGGCGCCATCACGACTCCCGAGGGTGAGAAATCCGGGTCGTGACATATTATATCCGATTTTTACTTAAACCTGGCATGTATAAACTGATTTGACTTAATTGTCGGATTTGAAAGCATGCCTACTTTCTTGTTGAGATTACTGAAAATGAACTATAACTATGTAGCTCGTCACTATCTTTCAGCTCCTTATTTATTATTGTTACTTACTGAGTTGGATATACTCACGCTAAACCCTGCACTTCGTGTGCAGATCCAGGTGTTTCCGGACACGGTGGGCATTGATATCGTGCACGGTTGATCTTTGGATATTTACGAGGTAGCTGCCCGGCATTCGCAGTCCTTGTTTCTCCTTCCTTGTCTTTCTCTTATTTGTAATTGATCCAGACTTTCGTAGACATTTCTTTTCTAGACCGGTGATGTACAGATGCTCAGAGCTCAGTGACACCCTGATTTTGGAGCTATTTTCCCCACTTGTGTTTTGAGTTTTTACCCCGTTTTATGAAAACTTTACTTATTTAAAATTTCTTGATTCAGTTTTTGTTAAAAGTTGGCAGTATTTGGAAAATATCGGCTTGCCTAGTACCACAATATGCGCCATCACGACAGGTTAGGATTTGGGTCGTGACACCATTGTTGAAGCTTGAATAGTTAAAATGTCTCGGCCATCCTTGAAAGAACCGGAAAGTATTTTTCTTTGTCCTTCCACCATTGCAAAACATTAAAGGTGTCATCGGGATTCACTTCCTCAAGTTGCTGCGATATATAGACTTCAAGCTCATTTAGTTGTGAAAAATCATTACTACTAGAACCACAAGAACCCCTAAACCCCGCCCAAACACTAAGTCCTCTTACTCCCGCAGTTCTTTTAGAAGATTGAGAATCAGAAGAAGAAGGAGTTGGAACATTTGATCTAGCATGATTTAATGCAACTTGATAAGCATTATAAATAGTTTCAGCATTTGTTCTAATTGAGGCTATTGCTTCCGGAAGTTTAGGTAACTCATCATCTTCAAGTGCTAAACCATTATAAACAGTACCAAAATTGAGGACCTCCTAATTTCATACAAGGATTTAACAAAGCAACAACACCATAAATAGGGAAAATAGGGAAAAAGTATTTTTTAAATTTTTTCTCATAGAATCAATACCAAGTTGATTAATTTTCCCATCCTATGAAAAATGAGCAAATAAATTTACAAGTTCTGCAATATAAACTAAACAGTTAGAAATAGTAGGATAATACTGCCCAGAAAATTCTTCTGTAGCAATATGAAAAAAAAAATTAAAAATCAACAAGCATTTTAACATTAGCCCAATCCCCATTCATAAGGTAATCGTCATCATCACTTACATGTGCATTAAACGTTGAGTTTATGGGATTTCTATTTTCATATGCAATAACCAAACTTTCAAACATGTAATTCCATCTAGTTGAACAAGGTTTAGGAACCTTTCTTTCACTTAGTCCACATTCATCGCATCTCTTAAAATATTCTCTAAGTCTACTTCTACGGTTTGAATGAAAAAGCTAGTTAAGGGCCATTTTAACCTTTTAAATTTGAATATTTAAAATTCTCATACCATCACCCACAATTAAATAGTAAATATGGCATATACATCTAACATGAAAAATGTTACTAAATGCAGGATTTAGCGTAGCGGTAAGCAAGTCTATAGCATTTGTGTTATTAGTAGCATTATCCATTGAAATCGACATTATTTTATCACTAATGCAAAAATATCTGCAAATACTCGTAAGTGCTAGCAATAAACTGCCCTGTGTGACGTGAAGCAATTATTCTATAAGCAATTTTGCGCTTTTGCATTACCAATCCTCATCAATCCAATGACATGTAACAGTAAGGTAATCACAGTCGTTGTTACTTCTACCAATATCAGTTGTAATAGCAACAAGACAATAATAAATAAATAGCGCAAATATTGTTCATATTCATGCTTATATTTATAAATATCGCTCTTTACGGTTATGCGAGGAAAACTTTTATAAGTAGGATTAAAAAAAATTCTAATATAATGCACAAACGCAGAGTCAGAAGGAAAACTATAGGGCAGCAAATAACAGTTAGCATTTTCGCCAATTCTTCCCAATCTTTTTTTGGATCATAATATAAAATATCACTGGTAACAATGTTAATTTCTGGTTGAAATTAATTTGAATCGGTACTAAGGTCAGCCTGACTAGTACTAGGTACACTTTTCCCCTTGGCCAGAGCTTTCAGACGTTGATATCTGACGTTATCTTCAGGGTATTTTTTTATGTGTCTAGCCAAAGATCCCGTCCCCGACCGCGATCCAGCATATTTAAAAGCTAACTCCATACCACAAGTTTTATACTTAGCCTATTTTTGGAACTAGTTGAGTAAAAAATGGCCAAACAAGAGATGTTTCCTGTCGTTTGGTAGGTTCTCTAGAAAAAGTAGGGGCAGTAACGGGAGTATCATATGGGTTATCATTTGGATTAGCAGCGTTATCACTTGTTGGATCAACATCAGGAGCAGGATTAATGGGTGTATCATCGTCCGGTTGAGTTTCATCAAGATCAATTAACTCATCATCAATAGTATTATAATTATTAGAATAGAGAGCATTCATTAATTCATGATCTAAATGTTCACCGGGTGCAATATCATGGCAAAATTCAGTCTCGCTAAATTATAATAAACTATTATCGGTATCAAGAATAGCAGGTGTAGCACGGGTATGGGGTTTGGTTCGGGGAGCCGGGGGCATGGGAGGAGGAACAGCAGTACCACTAGATTCGCCAGTCTTGGATTTTCCCTTATTCTTGTTTTTACCAAAAAATATTTCTTAAGGAAGACATCTTAATTAATCAAGTAATAGCAAATAAATAAGACAAACAAAACTATAATATTAAGACTTAAGAGTTAGAACGAGTTTACCGAATTGACGAACAACTTGTTGAAAATCGATTATCGTTGAAGACTTGAAGACTTCAATTCAACAACTTTGCAGTTTTTTCACAAATTGTAACAACCTCGATATTTTTTGACATTTTTTGGAATAAAGTAAGCAATAGTAGCAGCCTCACAATTTTTTCACTTTTTCTTTTTTGATAAAGTAAACAATTGTAGCAAGTATAGAAGAAAACTAGAGAGAGATTGTGATAGATTGATATTGATTTTGTAAGAAAATGAAAGAATGGGGGGATTATTATAGTAAAAAATAGGGAAAAAGTGTAATAATAAAAATTTTGAGGTTAAAATTAAGTTGGGAGGGTTAAATGACTATTTTTTAAATAGCCAACGGCTATTTTTTAAACCCCCAACAACTCTTTTTTTCAAAAGCCAAACGACTATTTTTTTTAAAAGAAATATCCGAATATTACCACTTCTCCTTGCCAGAACATTACGAGTCTCAACCCGAAGCTCACCACAAGAGATCCTAGCATGAAAATATATATTTTTTTTAAAATATCCGTTTGGCTCGCCAAGAGACTGGTACGGTCCTGGTCTCTTAGCGAGCCAAATGGGCCCGGTCCTAATAGTTCCTATAAGAACCGGCCCATGAGACCGGCACGAGCCCACCTCTAGCGGGCCTAATAGTCCCAGCCTGTTTAGCCCCTTAGTGTTATGGAAGAAAGTTTCAAAAGAATGGTTGCGACAAAGTCTCCTAAGGTACTAAGGACGGTGATATAAGGATCTAAAAACAAAAAAGAGAGGAAGAGATAAAAAGAAAGAGAAGGGAGGGAAGAAGTATAGCTTAAATCTGGAATTGTCCTGAGATTTGGTTTGCCCTTTGAAAGGCTGAACAGGTTTAATTTGAGATATTGCCAAAAGTCATTAGTGGCTACCCTTTGAGTATGAAGTAGTTAGTTTTTGTTAGAGAACATTTTATCCTTAAATATGATATACATTTTTCCGCACATGAATTTTATCCGGATTGAAACACCGTGTAAGATACCAAGAAAAAGTTATAGTTCAAAGTTATCATGGTAATCGTTTCATCATGAGAAAAAGAAATATCTCACGGAGTTGGAAGGAATCAAGCATTAAGAAGTCTGTACCAAATGAGGCAACTACCGCTATTTTGCTGGCAATCTTTCTGCTGCTCCTCTTCCTTCCTCCTCCCTTCCTGAGTTCCCATTTCTTTTCTTTTTTTCCTTAAGATAGTTTTGGAATTTCTAATTTGTCCATTAAGAATTAGAATCTTTGATTAAGTTGTGATGAACATAATGGAGGGGGGTCAAGCAGGACTGACAGGCTTTTAGGCTGACAACTTTTGAAAAAGTGGTGCACATGTCACCTTAGGCAAGTCCATCAGAATGGGAGAGGAAAGTGAAAAACTTTATAAGGCATGACTAAATTCACATGGTACCCTCGCATTTGGGGCTCGAGATAATCCCAAACAGACAAATTCATGTGAGCCTAGGCCCAAAGCGAACAATACGTGTCATGGGATTGAATCGTGACAAATATGGTATCAGAGCCGAATCTCCCTCAGTACGATTGTGGGGCAAACCTCAGCGGCCAACTGTGTTTAGGGGAATCCCACATCTTTGAGAAGGTGGTGGGACAAACCTCAACGAGTACGCTAAGTCCCAAGGGGGTGGATGTGATGCTTATGACAGAGGGCGGGCCAAGCAGGACTAACGAACTTCTAGACTTGGCTATGAAGAAGGGGTGCACATGCCACTTTAGGCGAATCACACATCAGAATGGAAAGTGAAGAGTTGTATAAGGGAAGACACAAATTCATATGGTATACGCGCTTATAAGGCTCGAGGTGGCGTAACCCAGAAAGACAAATTTGTGCAGGCCTAAATCCAAAGTGAACAATATGTGCCATGAACTTGAGTCGTAACCGGCACTTGCAAAAAAACGAGCAAAGTTAAGGATAATTCGTAAAAAGTAAAAGGATAAAGTGCAAAGTAAATTAATAAATAATTAGTACGCAGATTAGTAGTGCAAGCGCAAAGAACTTTGAAAGTTACATATAATTGGAATATATGGTGTCATTAATTTTAGTACATCTAAAAGTGCAAAGAATATCACACAAATTTAGGACTAGCAGAATAGTATTTGTTTGTTTTCTTAACCAATATTCACCTCGGAATTTTGTGAACTTATTCGAAGTGGGGATGATGCAAAACGGGATAGTCAGCTTAGTGAATTGAGATACCAAATGGATAAACAAAGAAATATTTTAATTTATCAGTTAAGCCTTATATTTGGTTGAAAGGGAGTCTTAGAGCAACGGTAAAATTGTCTTTATATGATTTATTGTCACAAGTTCGAACCGTGAATGCAATCACTAATACTTACCTTAGAGTAGGCTGTCATCATCACACCCTTTGAGGTGCGGTCCTTCTCCTCACCCTGCGTGAACGTAAAATACGTTGTACATCGGGCTGCCTTTTTTTAAAGCCTTATATGAGTGCTAAATATTTCAAACAACGTTAATAATTTTTCTTAATCAAGTGTAAGACGTTAAATCCATATATTTTGAAATGGTTAAGAAGTACTAAACGAAATTTCTCCCAAAAAAACGAATTTTACTTTAAATATATCTACTGTAGCAATGCTGGCCCAATTTTTCCCGCGATTTGATTAGGGCAAATAACTCTATATATTTACTCTCAAAATAATAATCGAAAAATATTATATATATATATATATATATATATATATATATATATTATATGCAATACTTATACAATTTTTTTGGGTGAAATTCAAAAATAACCAGATTTACAATTGGTCGTTCTAAAATTGCCCAGTTTCAAAAGTAATCGAAATTTAGCCACTTTTCATGTAAAGATAAATCTGAACGAAAACACTGTTCAAAACCCGGAAAAATATGCCAGTATATTATGCTGGAGTTTCAGCATAAGTATACTTGAACTCCAACATATTATATTGGAGTTCCAGGATAAGTATACTGGAACTCCAGCACAATATGATGGAGTTCCAGCATAAGTACACTAGAACTCCAGTATAATATACTGGAGTTCCAGCAAGTATACCGATCCAGCATAATATACTGGAGTTTGGAGCACCGGTGCTCCAGTATCTTGGAGCCAGCAAAGTATACCGGTGTAGCATAATATGCTGGAGTTCATACACAGGTGCACCGAACTCCAGTATATTATGCTGGATCGGTCTCTGTTGCAGCAAAATAGTGGCTATTTTTCATTGACTTGTAAACGCTGGCTATTTTTGAATGACCAGTCCGAAAATTGAATATACCGTGCTATTTTGACAATTTTTTTAGTTACAGAGCTAAAAGCTATATTTGCCCATTTGAATAGGCTAAAAGCGTGTGTGAATTGTTTAGTTAGATTATTAAAATCTTGATGTCAAGTGGGACCTGATTATCTGAGTGCCACGTATGTAGTAAATCTGTCAGCCATGAGTGTATCAGACGGCAATAAAGAAGAGTCAAAAACTCATCACTAAGAGTCTCTTTGACTACAGAAAAGAAAATAATAAAAGGAACCATCCTTTTCTTTTTCTCAATTAAAGTAAACAAAGAAAATCCATTACTAGTACTACTAGTATTAGTAGTTGTACTACTAACTTTTCTAATACTTTGACTGAGCTGTCTCCCCATTCGAGGCCCCTCTTTGTTGAATTTCGAGCTACTTTATTTAATTACTAATCCTTGCAATTTAGCCCAATAAATTGACCATCATACCCCTAATTCTTATTATACAAGTTCTTTTTATAATATTTTCTTTTATTTTTAATATTGAGTAATGAAATTCACGAGATTACTTATAGGGGTGGGCATAGGGCAGTTCGGATTAGATATCAAAACTTCGGTTTGGATTTTCGATTTTCGAATTGAAAAAATGACAATTCAAATCCAATCTAAATAAATTCGGATTGGATCGAATTTTTTAAGTTCGGCTCTGGATTAATCAATTTGGATATTTTGGATTTTCGGTTCTAAACCTATAAGTTGGGATGTTACTTCTTCTTACAATATGAAAATCCAGATAAAGTATTCATGTTAAATTGCCTAAAAAGTTCATCATTCTTACTGCAACCATCTAAATAAAGTATTCAAGTAATGAAATCATCATCAAAAATATGCAACAACGAAATTAGTAAGGCCGATAAGAAGTAGCAATAGTAAAATCATGTCCAAATAGAAATTATTCGGATAGTAACCTAGTAATTAATATATTTAATATATAAGATTATGTCTAATGGGTAGGGTATTTGACTTATTACTATTGGCATATGAATAATGGACTAAACAATAGTATAAAAAATTTGAATTTCCTGAAAGCAATCCGAAATCTAAAAATTTTAAAAACTAAAAATCCAATCCGTAATCCGAAAATCCAAACTAAAAATTCAAAAAATTCGGATTTCGATTTGGATTTCGGATTTGCCCAAACTATGCCCATCCGTAATTACTTATTCTTATAATACTACCATATCGGCCACTACATAAGGCTGTTTGGCCAAGCTTCTAAAATCATCCTATCTTAAAAAGTACTTTTAGTGAAAGCAATTTATGTTTGGCTAATTAATTTGAAAAGTACTTTTAAGCAATAATTAGTATTTAGTCAAAATTTTAAAAAACTGCTTTTAAGTATACTTTTCTCAAAAGTAATTTTTGAAAAAAAATGCTTTTTGAGAGAAACTACTTTTTTTTTGTTTCTCAAAAACTGTTTTTGCTTCAACCAAAAGCACATTTTTCCTTCTAACAGCTTGGCCAAAGCCAAACACTATTAATTTTTTTTTTAAAAAAAAACACTTTCGACGAAAAAATACTTTTGGCAAAAAAAAAAAAAAAGGATAACTTCTATGTATAGCAAGACTTAACTCAAACATTTCATACTATAACTACCGAGCTTTCAACTAAAACTGCTAGTTAATGAGCTTTCAACCATTTGGCATAAAAACTTAAAATTGTTTTGAGGACAAAAATGTCATAAAGCTAACTAAATTAAATTTGCCTTGTTGTTGGAGATGATACCAATGTTATCTTTTCTTAATAATAATGGAAAATTTTAATCGTGTGGGTTTTGTTTAGTTTGACTAAATATACTTCTTTACTCCTTTCCTATGAAACCACCCCCACTTCTCTTTTTCCTCATTTCTTAGCCTTTTACTCTTAAAAGTCTCATCTTTTTGCCTTTCCACATTTATATTTCTATACTAAGACTTCTTGTTAGGGTTTCTTTGCTTACCAAAATTAAGTCATTCAACAGATTTGAATGAAAATTCGTTACATGGGTTGTTTTATTATTCCAAGAAATCATTAAAGATCCAAACTTTGAGCTCAAAAAAGCAAACCAGGTTGGTGTTTAACTATTCTTGACCTTACTCTTTTTTTTTTTAATTTTAGAAATTTATTGTCTCTAATTGGTAACTCAGTTGAAGAATTTGGATTTGGGGGCTTTCCAACAAGTAAGTGGATTAAGGAAATCTTTTATTAGTAGTTTAGATTGGTTGTATTTTGTGAGGATTCATATAGTGACTGAGGCATAGTTATTATCGTTGTTATATTATGCCTGAAAATTCATCAGCTTGTTTGTATATATACTATATATCGACTCCCCTTGGCTTTTTAGTAGGTTTACTTCTTCATATTTTGGCCCCCTTAGTGAAAATTCTGATATGTAACAAACCAAGAAACTTGACTGATTCCTGATTCTTTATTGCTATTGATTGGTTGATTGTTTACATTTAAACTTATACTGCCTAAGGATCTATATACACTCTTTATGTAACTTCAATGGTATAATACTATAGATTTAATCATTTTGACTACTTAGAGTTAAAAGAAATTGATGCCAATTGGCTATGTTTTAGGTTGATGAGAAAAGTAGAGCTAAAGTTACTCAAATTCTGTTTTGAAAAATAGTAGGAAATCATTCAATCTCTTAGTTGCTAAATCCAGCTTGATTGGTGGAGGAAAGTGGTGATACAATTTCTTGATTGTAATTTCGGCGGTGATTGGTTTTACTCTGTGATCTTAGATAAATGTTATTGGTTTGATTCCATGATAAGCCTGTGTTGCTCAATAGTTTAGGTTGTAAAGTGTTTTGCAATGGTTATCATGTATTTCATTCTTACTACTGATTTGGCAGGACGAAATAAATCAAAGGGCCGAATTATTTAGACACCGAGATGGGATGTTTCACTGTTTCAAAGAGTAAGAAGAAATTGTCCGAGCAGAGTATCCACATCAAACGTGTGAACCCTCAGGAGCAGTCACCTACCGCACTGCCTGAACCCCAGATACGCACAAGATCATTGTGCTCCGCACCACCTAGTTTTAGAACAAGAGTGAAACCAGTGCAGTCAAACAATGGAGTAACAAGCAGTAGGACACGAGCTTTATCCGCCCCATCAAGTCTGGACTCAGCGGAACAAGATGCTCTAGCGTCGAATGAATGTGAGGAACATGAAGAGTTGAGGAGTCGTGTTGGATCAGCAAAGGAATACTGCTCACCAGTTCCTCAGCCTCTTCCTCTTCCATCACCTCAGAATGCTGCTGCTTCTCTCAGGACTATGAGAAGCTTCAAAATAGGGAATACAAGTGGCCCTCTCAATGCCTCTGGACCGTTGCCGCTGCCTCCTGTGTTGCCTCCTACATTGCCTTCTACTGGAATGCTGCGGAACTTTTCTTTTGATGAAATTGCTGCTGCATGCCACCATTTCTCTCCGGAGCGTTGTATGTCAGAAGGTCTTTCTTCTGTCATTTACAGAGCTTCTTTTGGGGATGATGCCTCTAGTTCAAAAAAGCTTGAAGCCACTATAACCCGCCTTCACCCTTCTTCACAGGTAATGTTCAATTTACATTGGCATGTTGACTTTATATTGTGCTAGCTGTGTGTCTTCTGTTGATTAGTCCCTCTCTTTCTGTCCTATATCTGATGTCGCAGTAATTCTGTAATGCCAGTCCACTTTGGTGTCTAAGCTTGGCAAGGTTCATATTTGGCCAAGTTTAGCAGCACTGTTTCTCTGTACTTGTTACCTTTTCTGTTCTGCAGCTGCAAAGAATAAATATTGTCCAACTCAGGAATTAGCAGTTGCAGGACATAAGTCTGCTTCAGATTGCACTTATAAGTTTCATTTGTAGATCACACATTATTTACTGGATGGTTTCATTTCCCTTGTTGGTTTTAGCAAGTCTATGATAGTTTGGAACCACTCTAACTGTCTTTTCGACCTTTTCAGGGTTTGAAGGAATTTGTCAATGAGGTGAACACCCTGGCGTCTTTGCAACACTCTTCACTTTGTAAACTGATTGGTTTTCATGCTCGCGAAGGTTCTGAGCACAGGATGTTGGTTTTTGAGAGACTTTTCCATGGAAGCCTAGACCGGCTTTTGTTTGGAAGATCAGATGGCCCCCCTATAGATTGGAATGCTAGAACGAAAATTGCGTTATGTGCTGCACAAGGTCTCACATTCCTACATGAGGAGGGACCTTTCCAGGTATCAACACTGTCATCCGTAATATGTAGTCTAAGCTGTGTGGCCATTTTTCCCATCATGCAAACTTGTAGTTTTGTGTGTCATATTTTGTGTTTCTATAACAGGGAAGTTCCTAGTTTTTATATTGTGGCTTGACCTACGATATTGTCATTTTTTGCTGAATTTCTTATTTCCACCAACAGGCAATGTTCCATGAATTTTCAACTGGAAATATACAAATCGACAAGGATTTTAGTGCAAAGCTCTCAGGGTATGGATGCATTACGAATATACAAGAGACAGAGATATCTTGCAATTCAGTCGTAAGTTCTCTTATTTACTGTTGCAGTCACACAACATTTCTTTTATCTCTGCGAAATGCTGATCTTAAAATTCAAAATTTACCCAAATTTTTGGGAGGAATAGCAGAGGTGTCTGGGCTGTGTTGTGCAGTTTGATCATCAGCAAGCTCTGTTTTCCATGCATTTAAGATGTATGTCAATAGAGTCTTAGTTTTGGAGCATGTCTTGATAAAAGTTGTGACTCATAAATTCAGCTGATGTGGCTCTTAATAGAAGAGACAACAATGCCTCATAGTACTATTTGTTGCATATTTTGTGTTTCTGCTACTCTCGGTCTAATGATGAGTTCGGTTACATTATTTGCACCTTCTTACTTAAAAGATTTTAATTAGCAGACAACGCTCATTTGTTCAGGCCCTGGCAAATCTCTCGCAAGAGACACTAGAGAGAGGGTTGCTAACTCCTAAGAGCAATGTTTGGAGTTTTGGGATTGTTCTTCTAGAACTGCTCACCGGCCGGAAGAATCTCGATGGTCGGCATTCAAAGGAAGAGAGGAATTTAGTCAAGTGGAGTAGGCCTTTCCTCGCTGATGATGGTAGATTATCGCTAATCATGGATCCTCAGCTAAAAGGCCGGTTCCCCCCTAAAGCAGCCAGGACAGTGGCTGATATTGCTCAAAGATGTCTGCAAAAGGATCCGTCTGAAAGGCCCACCATGAGAACCATCGTCGACCAACTCAAGTCTGTACAAGTGATGAAGTGTCCTTCACGGTTTCCTCTGCAAGAACCAGCGGCAGTTGGTGGTAAACACATGTCAAAATCTCCAAGTATGAATGGAATCATCACCCCTGCGCCAAAGTTGAGTTTCTCCCCTTCCTTACCAATCACCCGAGCATCGGCTTCTCCCTCGAAGTCTGCTACGCAACCCTCGTCTCGTCCTTCATTAACATGTTCCTACTCTTTCTCTTTGGAAGACCTTGATCGACTGGAAAGCCGAAGGTCATCATCTTCATCTTTTCGCAGGTCTAGTGTTGAAGGATTTTGAATGGTTATTCTTTGATTGGTTACTTCTAGCCCTCTCCCTTTGACAAGTGATTACATGAAAAGATACAGAGGATAAAGATGTGGTTTTCCACCTTCCCATTGTTCAAGGAAGAAGACTTGGGAAATAACATTTTGTAGATAAGGTTTGTCCCGTTTATTTGAATAGTGTTCTGTGAATCAAGATGTGTGGGCAGATGAAGATGTTCTTTTAACGTTTTATTCGTCAACCTCCGGCCCCTGCCAAGGAAAAGAAAATCCCCAATTGGCCGGAAAGAAATAAAAAGAAAAAGGTAAGGAAAGATAGAAAAGAAAGAAATCCCCTTTTGCTGCTTCTTTAAAATGATGTATATTTGTACAAGTATTTTTCTTATTGTATCAAGAAATATTGTATATTTGAAATTTGGCTTGGTGAGAAAATATGGCTTCAGTTGGCCTGACAGTAGTGAGACTGATGCAATCTTGATATTTAATAGATAAGTTAATCTTAGTGTTTCATGTTATCTGGAAAGTTTTGTAATCTAATGCGTGGCTATCTTGAGTGAAATACAAGGTTGAAATGCATTAGCACCAACTGAAAGTGGCAGCTGTGTATAAAGTTCTGCCCACTAAAGATGCAGCTATTAGCAGCTTGTGAACAATATTGGCCTATAACTTTCTCTCTGATGAAATGCATGATTTTTCTGTTTGTGGATGGTCGACGAGTTTTTTTGTTTCTCAAGCTAACTATCGGAAATAGCCCCTCTACCTTCCAGGTAGGAGTAAGGTCAGACCCCATGGGATTATACTGGGTTTTTTGTTGTTGTTCAAGCTAACTATTCAATCTCACTGATCTGGAGTCCATGCACGAGGATTTCTTCACGTTGAACTCTTTAATCTTGAGGGAACGTATTTAAATACAATTATCAAGGCACACAGCAGCAAACTATATACAGAATTATTTAACAAACTACTTGACATACTCCTAACTACAAGAGATCAATAAGGTGGGGGGTTTGTGATGATATGGGAAAGGGTGGTAATCTCATATGCTGTTGGTCCATTAAGAAAAAGAATAGAAAAAAAGTAATAGCAAGCAAAAGGATTCATGTTTCATGAATTGTCCTTTCCACTTTGGTCTGGTTCAGAGTTTTCCTTTGCGCCCTCCTGTTCTTGCTCTTGAGTTGTAGAAGCGAAGCACTGGTCTTCGTGGATGTGTACCTCACTCTCTCTGGTGTCTGGGGGCAACCCTTGGGACCCTGAGCTCCCTTGTTGTTCAGAAACTAAGCTTGTTAGACCATTCTGCCTCAGATATGTCTCTAGCGGAAGACTTGCTTGCTGAAGAAGAGACATCATGCTAAGATGAGATGAACCTGTATCTTCCCGATTTGGGTGACAGTTTAAGTCTAATTGCGACTTACTGGTTTCAGGAAGCTTCTGCAATTGATTGCTGCTATGGCCCCTCGGCAGTGTCTCGCTTCCTGATCTTTCTTTGTCTGAAGGATCGACTTCTGGTTTCACCTGTCTAGAGAAGCTGTCCACTTCCGTCTCTTCCTTTGAACTCCACATAAGTTGATTCCTCTGGCCAATTTCCGCTTCACGTTCTGATTGACGCTTCTTTTTACGCATCATAAGTGTCTTGAAACGACGTTTGACTGTCAAGCAGACATTGCATGTACATGTTGGATTATGTTTGCCCTTCCCGCTGGGAGGCTGGATGCACACAATGCAAGAACAGCCAGGTCGATGCCTTGGGTGTTTTGTTGTGGTTGCAACTGACGTGGCCCCAGGCTCTCTAACGTCACCAGCAACACCGGTCCCATTTGCTTGAGAATCTAAGTCAGAAGAATCATGGGCATGCATTGTCCTTTGGCCTGCTGCACTTCTCCGTTTCTTTAAATCTGTGCAAAAAAGAAACATAGATTTTCAGTTCATATGTGCACAACTGCTTACAAGCATAACTACGCACCTGGTAATTGACATTAGAGTTAGTGTAACCACAGGCTTACAACAAATAATGATGGCATGCACGAGATAAGTATATTAAAATCCAGAGTCCATAAATTTTAGGGCATGATTCGTATGAGAACCAGCTGGTGCATAGATGGAAATATAGACTGAAACTAAAGCAACAAGTTACTCACCCTTGTCCATTTTGAGAAGATATTCAAGCTCTCTGGGTGTTAAATCGTCTGGGACAGAACAAGAGCACCTGAGAACACGAGCATCACAAGTATAATGTTAAGTCACATTAATGCGCTGTTGCGCAAAAATTTATTGATATTGTGAACTCCCTGACCTGCTATGATCAAATATGTTGTCCTGACATGTCCACTGAGGAGGTAGAAGATAATCAGCTGGCAACCTTCGCCACTTAAAGCAATTATCGCATTGAGCCCACTGCTCCTGCTCCCTGAGATCAGTGATGTAGCAGTAAACTTCCAATTCGAGCAGTGTAGGGATCACCAAATGTCAAAGAGATGGGCATGAAAAAGGATGTTTAGAAAAGCAAAAAAGTATGCAAAAAGAATATTTTGCAGTTGAATATGTTGGTGCAAATTACAGTCTTTAGTTCAATGGTGATGCTATACTATTCAGCGCCAAATATAAAGCCACATTCTGTCTATGCCTCCATCCAACGTCTTACCACTGTTTTGTCATTCTCACCCTCTATTTTCTCTTTTCTTGCTAGTGAAAACAATTCAGAATAGGTATTTAAGACGGGTTGCTTATTGCTGATGTCCTCTTTCATCTTTTTTTTAAGCAACAAGTTGGTCTATTGGAATACATTCTGATGGATTAGTCTTTCTTACCCAGATGAGCGGACAGTAAATATGCTCCTCTTCCCAAGAACAGGTGGTTGCTGCATTGCGTAGAACAAAGACATCAAAGCAAAGTCAGAGTTCTCTAGCGGACTGATTAAATCTTAACTAGCAAGTTCATCTAGTTCAACCATAGAGCATGAGCAGCACAAATTAATTAAAATATAAAGCTACGTACTTCATACTCTTCAAATTCGTGGTCCTCAATTGTGACAGTGGTCGGCTGAATACTCAGCGGTGGTCGGAGCATATCCTGTAACTCTTCCCATGAAAGTTTCAGCTCCAAAGCCTCATCGGAATCAATGAGCAGTCTCTTACTTTTTGACCCAATATTACGACTCCTTTTACGGTCTGAAACAGGCAATGAAGGGGAGAATGTGCCATCTGCATTCCTGCCTTCGTTCTTCTCAGTTAAGTACCAGCTAAAATCACCACTATTGAAATGCTTAGAAGACAAATTCACAGAAGACTCTCTGCTTCCTTTGAACGACTGAAGAAGGCCAGAGTAACCACTCATTAAAGGTAGATTCTCAGGCATCGCTGAGAAGGAGGTGGGTTCAGTGGAGAAAACACTCTTCGGTATGGCTGATAGACGAGTTTCCTGTTTAGGTAATATAAATCAATATTATGTCATAAGCCGCTAAAAGATGAAACCCCTAAGTGTGCTAGTTACCTGAGTTGAATTAACAGTTGATGCTTTACGAAACCCCATTAAAAGCTTTCCTTCTGGATCCATGCGACTGAAAGTTACTGAAATGAAATGTTCTTAAAGGATGAGAAATGAGCAGCAGAATTTTAAGTCTGAATAGATAGCCCAAAAACCAAAAAAGGAGCAAATATGCTAAACTGAAATGAAAGAAAAATTTCAGAATTCATTCACTAGACCAAAGCAAGGCATATGTTCCCCCCCCCCCCCCCCTC
>NC_032000.1:23898572-23916448 GCF_001879085.1 Nicotiana attenuata | reverse complement strand
TTCTATCTCTTCTTGTGCATGTGGAGCTTACGGGAAGCTGGAACGAGCAAGATCAACGCAAGAATATGAACATAGATGTCAGCAACACTAAACAAGTGAAACAATAGTCATATTCTGTTTTTTATCTTGCTTTCGGATAACAGAGTTGAGTTTTTAATAGTATGTAGTTGTAGGACTCTTATTCAGAAATTGTACACTGGACACCTTCATTCCAATTCCAGAAAACAGCTGAGTGACTTTGACTAAGATGGATGGGATAAAGCATGTATTTGGAGATTGTCGAAAATTCAAATCTCATACATTTTATGTTTAACTTGACCTACCAGCATTACAGCTTCTATGTTGAGTTAAAGCAAAGAACTAAAAGGGGCTGATCACAAAGTGTATCTTGAATGTCACGGGCAGAAGATTTCATCTAATGAATAAAAAAGACAATCTTTTAAAGTCGAGGTAAATAATTAATACGTAACGTTGACACGATGAACTGAATATAGCAGGTTTCATGACTCACTACAAAGCATGAAACTTCATACCTGTATCTCCGGCTTGTAATTGCATAGATTGTATGCAAGGGGTCACACCCTCGAGAACATACATTCTACTGTTGTTGTTTGGCCAAAATCTGAACTGGAATACCCATTCTTTGCCCTTCACATCCTGAATCCGCAGAGGAAGGCCTTCTGGTTGAGAAATTGGTGGAAAATATGCCTGAAAATTGAAATAACTTCAAATCAATTAAGAAACTGATGGAGTCGCCAAGAGGAGAAAAGGTAAAGGAAGACCAGGCCTCTCCTACGGTGAGCAAAACAGCAAGTAAACTACATTCACAAAGGGGAAAAAGGGTCGGTAAAGGGGAACGTGTTAAAATGATACTGAAGAAACAAAACGTGAAACTTACTTCAGCACATGCTTTAGGAAGTACCAAACGGCCAATTCGACCTGCATCGCTTGCACTCAGAACCTTCTCAAATAATGGTATGATGGTGGAATTTGAGCTTGAAAAGACATTGTCAAGGAAATCATGTAATGAAATAGGTGAACAGCAATCAATCTAATTTAAGAACTCATGATGGATACTCTCCAGATATTTGCTGCAACTCCTGATCTGTTATCCTCGGCCAATAACGTGGAAGCAGCTGATTCTTAATCCGGCCTTCAACAGGTGGCCTGGCAACACGAATCTGTGAAATTATGCCAGCATTTGTCTCTGATCTCACAGCAGAGGTAGATTTTGGGGGTTTGGGCAAGAGGCTTCGAGATCTAGACCCTTGTTGCAAGGAAGAAATTCTCTTGTTCAAGTCCCCCTCGTCCACTGTAGCAGGAAAGAGTTTTGTGTTCAGTGAAGGTGCAGACAGAGCAATGCTTAAATTTGTTTGCACCTGTGATCCATGAATCTCATTAACGCCTATGTATCCGTTATACGAATCCAATTTGACATTCTTAGAGGACTCGGCAGAAGCCTGACACAAATTTGATGAAAATGTGCATCCAGATTCTCCAGCAGGATGGAAAGCTTCTTCCATTTTTATTTGACCTATAGGCTTATTTGTGTTGTCATTCTGGTGTGGGAGCACAAGTACAGGATCAAAACCGTCAGAACCCTCTCTTTTATTAGGTTCAGAACCATTCATCTGACTGCCCAAAGAAGTTGAAGGCGTTTCACCAACACTGTTTGAGTTAGAAGTTCCCAAAGCTTTGGCCTTTACAGGATTTGGTGTCTGCAGAAAAAATTTGGAAGAACATGATGCAGGACGCGACATAGTTCCTAAGTTTCTAATAGTGAAAATCTAAGAAAACAATATCTTGTCTAGCGAACTCAATCTGTCACATTCAATGATAGAATATACTTGCTTATTAAACAATACACTTGCTTAACTACATTACAAAAATAAATAGGGTGTCCTGCTCTTGAACAATGTTAGAGAACAATCAGGAAATAGAACAGTTAACCAGATGGCAAGCACAAGTACAATTTGCTGATTTTTTCCTTAGGTGTGATTTTCTTTTGGATAAAATCAGTAGGAGCAATCCATGAGCTATTAAACTTCTATGTGTGTTTTGTTTTTTTGAGAATGAAGACATTTATGTGTTATTCAGATGTTTTATGGACTACTACTTAAATTACAATCCATAGAGAGAGCTTGCAAGCAAACTTCAAAAGTAACAATTTGTTTGTGCAACACTTATATCATATGTTCACAGTACATAAGTCATAGATGCATATAATTTATCTCACAGCATGTAGTTGACAACTTCTAGCACAGCTGATACAATTAATGCCCCCACTATCGAGCAGCTCCAGCAAAGAACTAGAAGCAATGCATCCGCAATGAAGACGCTGCCAATACCAAAATTAGGTTCAAAGGTTAGTTATCGGAATCTCTGCAGAGTCAGATTATACTATGAAGCAGAAAGAGAATTTTGCAAGCTAACCTTGCCACATGAAATACACTCCCTCCAACCAGTGTCCTCCGAGTGGAATAAATCACAGAAGATGAGTTGCTCATAAGCAGTCCTGGAGTAAATCCAAATCCCATGTTATGACATCTTGAATTTGTGATCTAATTCTCAGGAAAATGGGAGTGAAATTAACAGAGTAACAAGATATTGAATACGAACTTCACGTGATAAATTGTAGACCTAAACAAATTTAATTTTATGAGATCTGTTAAGCCTTCATGTAGATAATTTATGTGAAGTCCTAGACCTAACTTGAGGCAATTAATACTTGTTTAAACTCATCTCCACTTTTATCAGCAACTAACATTTCTAAGTATAATATAAAGAAATCTATCCTTTCACCAACTTGGCAGTATTAAGCTTTCCAGAGTTTAGTATTAGTTGCTAACCTAAGGTAAATTCTTTTATTCCTCTATCAATCCACATTAATTTACTGCTAGGTAGAGTGATCTTTCGTAAAGACTAAAGAGCGTCAAAGTTGCCAAAAAGAAAAGAGAAAAAAAATACTATTACACCACATTGATAATGCAAATCATTAGAAGAGTCAAGCAGGTTAATCTGCACCAACTTCCTACGGGACAAGAATAAGTGATACACAACCCAGAAGGATTATCTTGTTAGCCCAGATACAGCTCAGGCCCAATCAGATAAGGGAAAGAAGAAGACCCTTTTATAGTTTTACATTTTCTTATAGTTTTAGTCATGTAACTATTTTTACATTTGTTTTGTCTTTTACACTTGTAAATATAAATAGACACTTCTGAATAATAAAATTAGTTTTGGTCAATTAAACTTTGACCGACTCATTCGTCCATCTTCTTCTCTCAACCCTTCTAGGGTTTCCTTCTGTTATTTTCCACCATAGCTATCGAGCTTCAAACCTAACATGGTATCAGAGAGCTTTTTTCCGATGGTAGCCTTGTTTGAAATCGTCAAGGATTGAATCAGATCGTCGACCTTCAGAATACGTTCGTGAAATTTGGGGTTTCTTTCAATCTCCGCATATTTTCGATTTTTATCGCGTGAATCATTGATAATTTTCAAGTTACTCATCAGTTCCTGCTAAATTCTCTACCTAGGGTTCATCGCTAAACAAGACCTCACTTCTTCGGGTTTTCAGAAGAAGGACGGTATCATTGTCACTCCTAATCACAAGTTTTGTTAATTTTTGCTGTTAATGTTCATTGCATGTACCTGATTTGAGTTTATCTTTGATTACTTCAACATACTACTGTAGTTTCTTAGTGTTAGATTTAGTTACTGCTGAAAATGGGAACTGTAATAGATGATGTTAACTCTCCTTCACCTTCCAACAGTTTTGCTCCGTTTTCCTTGGATCCTTCACATCCCTTCTATATTCATCCCTCGGATAATCCTGGAAGTCAACTGGTATCCGTACCATTCAGTGGTTGTGGGTTCGTGTTGTGGCGTAATAGTATGCTCACTTCCCTTTCTGCAAAGAACAAACTCAGCCTATTAGATGGCAGAGTCAACCAACCCACTCCTGAATCTGCTTATTACCCATATTGGGAAAGGTGCAATGATATGGTCAAAGCCTGGATAACTAACTCAGTACCTAGAAAAATAGCAGTTAGTGTGATGTGTTTTAAAACTGCTAAGTAAGTCTGGAAAGATATAGATGAAAGGTTTGGTCAGTCAAACGGGTCTAAATACATTCAAATATAAAGGGAAATCAGCTCTACTACTCAAGGCTCCTCTGATATAGCTTCTTACTTCACCAAAATGAGGAGTTTGTGGGATGAGCTGAACTCTTCATATGTAGGTCCTACCTGTTCATGTGGTGCCTTACCTAAATTCATAGAGGATCAACAGTTGTTTCAATTTTTCAATGGTCTAAATGAGTCCTACACAACTGTTAAGAGTGCCATTATGTTAATGAATCATCTTCCACCAATCAGCAAAGCCTATAGTCTTCTACAACAAGATGAGAGCCAAAGAGAAGCTCACTCTACTACTCCTAACTTCTCTGGTGATGCCACCTCTTTCTTGGTGTCTCCCGGTACATCTACCACAAATAGGACTTTCAGTCAAAAGGTGAATTTTGAGGCCAGGAAAGCTGCTCCAAATGTCTCTTGCAAGTACTGCAAGAAGCCTGACCACACTGTAGACAAGTGCTACAGACTTCATGGGTTCCCTACTGATTTCAAATTCACCAAGAGTAAGAAATATGCTTCTTGTGTCCGGACTGAAAGTCCATCCACCACTGTTGTCACTTCCACTTCTCAGCATGCTGATTCTTCAGCCCATGGGTTCACCAAGGAGCAGTATCAACACTTGTTGACCTTGTTCCAACAAGTTCAGATGTCTAACACTTCCATCCTTGACGCCTCCACTATGGATCAATCTGCTTTTGCACACTTTGCAGGTTTGTTTAGCAAGTATGATGTAGATTCTGAGGTTTCTCATGTGTGTGCATCCTCTCAATTAGGTGTCAATCCTTGGATCTTAGATACAGGGGCTACAAATCACATGACTCCACATAAACATCTTCTTTTTAATGTTCAACCATTAATCAAGCCTTTTCTTGTCACCCTACCTAATGGATATAAAGCTAAAGTTATATCAACTGGATCTCTGTATCTTAGACATGATATAATTTTACTTCATGTTCTTCTTGTGCCATCTTTTCACTTCAATTTGATATCAGTTCATCAGCTTATATGTCAGCTAGATTGTTCAGCACTTTTTACCAGACCAATTTGTTCTTTACAGGGCCCTTGTCTGAAGAGGCCACTGAAAATGGTAAAGCTGCAGGCAGGCTGTACTATCTCCATCCAGATGTTAATCTCTTTCCTGTTTCATCTGGTTCTCTGAATGTTTCTTCTTCTAGTAGTTTACCTAATTCTGTTTCTACTTCTAGTAGTTTACCTTCTTCTGTTTCAATTGTATCTAATAAATCCAGTCATATTGTTACACATGTTAATGGTACTCCTGATTGTAATCAATTCCATTGCCTTAATAAATTGGACTTGTTTTGGCATCAAAGATTAGGGCACATGCCTTATCATAGAATGAAAACTATTCCTTTCTTGTTTGATAAAGTATCTTCCAAGCAAAGTTTCATGTGTCATGTTTGTCCTCTAGCAAGACAACAGAGATTACCTTTTCCTGAGAGTGTTATACACTCTTCTGATCCCTTTCAATTAGTACACATTGACATTTGGGGTCCATATAACACTAGAACTTATAGTGGATTCAGATATTTTCTAACTTTGGTTGATGATTATACTAGAGCCACATGGACTCACCTTCTTTCTTGCAAGAGCAATGCTCTTTCTGTTCTTAAAGCTTTTACTGTCATGGTTAAAGTTCATTTTAAATCATCTGTTCAAACCTTTAGGTCTGACAATGCCTTTGAACTTGGTGGTAGTTCTGAAGCCACCAAGTTCTTCTCAAGCCAAGGCATTCTCCATCAGACCACTATTCCTTACACCCCTCAATAAAATGGGGTGGTTGAAAGGAAACACAAACACTTATTGGAAATCTCCGGGGCTCTCCTTTTTCAGTCTAACCTTCCCCTTAAATATTTGGGTGACTGTGTTTTGACTGCCACTTACCTCACCAATAGACTTCCTTCTGTTGTTTTGAAGGGTTTCTCTCCTTATGAGAAACTTCATGGCCTCCCTCCACTTTATGCTCACTTAAAATCCTTTGGATGTTTATGATTTGCTACTTCACCTAAGTTTGGCAGAGATAAATTCCAGGCTAGAGCTATTCCTTCTATCTTTTTGGGGTACCCCTTTGGCAAAAAGGGTTACAAACTTCTTAATCTCACTACTCATTCCATTTTCTTTTCTAGGGATGTGGTTTTTCATGAACATATATTTCCTTATAAGTCTGATCATCCTTCTGTTTTTCCCTCTTCCTCCATTTCAGATTTTGTAGATTCTACACCCTCCTCCTCTTCACCTTCTCCTACTCCTGCTGTTTCCCCATCTCCAGACTCTCCTGTTCCCTCACCTCTTTCTCCTCCTCCTCTATCTGCTTCTCCTCTTGTTATCCCTTCTCCTCCACCTTTGAGGAAATCCACCAGAACAGTCCAACAACTTTCCTATCTTAAAGATTATGTATGTTCCTCTGTCTCTTCCTCTCATTCTCTTCTTACCTCTTCCAAGGTCTCTTCTGTTGACATACACATGCATGAGCCCCAGTTCTATTAGCAGGCTGCCTCACATCCTGCTTGGCAAGAGGCCATGCTAAAGGAATTCCAAGCCCTTGAGGCAAACCAGACTTGGGATATTGTCCCTTTACCTTCTCACAAGAAAGCTATTCCTTGCAAGTGGGTTTACAAAATCAAACAAGGGGCTGATGGTTCTATTGAGAGATATAAAGCCAGGTTGGTCATTAGAGGTGACACCCAAAAGGAGGGCATTGATTTTACTGAAAGTTTTTCTCCTGTTGTCAAGCTAACCACCATCAAATGCTTACTCACTTTGGCGGCTAAATGGGGCTGGACTGTGTTTCAACTTGATGTGAACAATGCCTTCCTTCATGGGGATCTCGTGAAGAGGTTTATATGAAGGTCCCACCTGGTCTTGATGTATCTGCTCCTTCTTCTTCTCCTCCCCTGGTTTGCAGACTCGAGAAATCCCTCTATGGCCTTAGGCAAGCTTCTAGACAGTGGTTTTCAAAACTGTCTGAAGCCTTGCAATCCAGAGGCTACATTGCCAGCATGAATGATTATTCCTTATTCACCAAGGTCTCCTCTGATTCTCTAATTGTCTTGGCTGTCTATGTCGATGACATCTTGCTAGCTAGTAATGATGTTATTGAGATGAACTCTTTTAAGTCTTTCTTGGATGCCCAATTCAAGATCAAAGACCTGGGCTAAGTTCACTATTTTCTGGGATTGGAAATCTCTCTTATCCCTCAAGGTTATGTGATGAGCCAACACAAGTACACTTCTGACCTTTTGACTGAGTTTAATTGTCAACATTTCTCTCCTGTTATGACCCCTTTAGATCCTTCTGTGAAGCTGGTGTTAGACATGGGGGAGCCTATTTCTGATCCTAGCTTGTATAGGAGATTGATTTGGAAGCTCAATTTCTTGCAACATACTAAGCCTGATATATCCTTCTGCGTTCAACATTTGAGCCAATTTCTTCAAAAACCTCAAGTGCCCCACATGTTGGCAGCCTTGCATGTTCTCAGATATTTGCTTAATGACCCAGCTCAAGGGGTGCTCCTCTCCAGCTCATCTGATTTGTCTCTCACACCATATTCTGACTCTGATTGGGCTGCATGTGCCATTTCTCGCAAATCTGTCACTGGTTATTATATTACTCTTGGTGGAAGCCCTATTTCTTGGAAAAGCAAGAAGCAACCCACTATCTCCTTGTCCTCAGCTGAAGCTGAATACAACACTTCGCAAAGTTTCAGCTGAGGTTTCTTGGTTGCTCAGACTTCTGCTTGATCTTGGTTTGTCCATTTCCAGCCCAGTTCCCATTTATTGTGACAACCAGGCAGCTCTTCATATTGCCAAGAACCCAGTTTTTCACGAGCGCACGAAGCATATTGAGATTGACTGTCATTATGTGCGCACTTGCTTGCAGACTGGTCTAATTTCTTTGCATTTTATCTCCAGGTCCAACCAGTTAGCAGACATCATGACCAAAGCTCTTCCTGGTCCAGTTCATCATGGTTTACTTTACAAGCTTGGTGTGTTCTCACCCTCAAGCTTGAGAGGGGGGTGTTAGCCCAGATACAGCTCAGGCCCAATTGTCACAGGCCCAATCAGATAAGGGAAAGAAGAAGGCCCTTTTATAGTTTACATTTTCTTATAGTTTTAGTCATGTAACTATTTTTACATTTGTTTTGTCTTTTACACTTGTAAATATAAATAGACACTACTGAATAATAAAATCAGTTTTGGTCAATTAAACTTTGACCGACTTATTCATCCATCTTTTTCTCTCAACCCTTCTAGGGTTTCCTTCTGTTATTTTCCGCCATAGCTATCGAGCTTCAAACCTAACATATCTTTCCTGCAATTGAGTTTCTAACCTTTCCAGAACTAGAGTTCAGTTGAGCAGACATTACTTGGTGCATGAACGGGACAAGGAAAGTATTTTCACAACATAATATAGGTCTTTTTTTTTTGGTAAGAAAGGGGCAACCCGGTGCACTAAGCTCCCGCTATGCGCGGGGTCCGGGGAAGGGCCGGACCACAAAAGTCTATCGTACGCAGTCTTACCCATGCGTACAGAGACATTGGTGCCCAAGTTGCACCATATTACAATCTAAGTTAATACTAGTAGTAGCAACATTGTTTGTGGTATTCCTAATGGTATTATCATCACAACAACATAAGGGTGTTGATGATAGCTGATGTGCAACATAATATAGGTTCTCTCAAATTGGGTATGCAATATCTTGTTAGAAAATGTAAAGCAACTGTTTCATCGAATTCAAGAAAAACTTCGCAAATAAGGGGTAATCAGCCAATATTCGCAAACAGAACATGACTTAAGAAATATTCTTTCTGCAAATAAAAAACCTTAACATAAAACACAGAAACAATTTCAGATTATACATATTCCTTCTGTTCCAAAAAGAGTAACCATTTCAAAGAACAAAGGTCAAACCATCTAATTTTCGGTCTCAACTCTAGTAGGACATTGGTTACTTAATCTTTTCTAAAATATATCTACAAATTCAAAATCTACACAAAGATTATATAAGTGACAACCTTTTTACAATTATACACATCTAAAACTGCTTCACAGCCTAAATAGTAATGGTATCATATATAAAATGAACAAACAGAGGGAATAAATTAGTAATAATAAGCAAATCACTTTTACTAGAAATAATAAAAGTTGAATTTACGGAACATAAAATTCAATAGAGAGAGAGAGAGAGAGAGAGAGAGAGAGAGAGAGAGAGAGAGAGAGAGAGAGAGAGAGATCTGAATTGAATTACCCGCACTTATCACAGACGCAGGCAAATTCACCAGATTTCAAAGGCCACCCTTTTTTCCACTCAACTGAAGAAGTAGCCCCACATACTCCATTCATGCAAATCTTTGAATCCATTTAAGCCCTAATACATCATAATCTCACTCTAATACTTCATAAAAAGAAAGACGTGTTAAACTAGAAATGAAGTCTTTAACAAAAACCAATTATGGAAAAAGTAAAGTAAACTAGGAGGAAGAAATAAGAGTAAAAGGAAGAATTTTGAATATAAGAATTAGACATACAATATAAAGCTAGTGAGCTGCAGTGTTTGTGGCTTTGTGTATACTATATAGAGTTTGCTGGGGTGGGAGGAAATATAGTAAATTTGTGATAGAGGAATTTTGGAAGCTCAATTCTCCGGTACCGGAAAGTTATATCGCCGGCGGAGTTGGGAGGAGAAAATGAAATGCATAAACCAGAGAGAGAGAGAGAGAGAGAGAGAGAGGAGTAAAGTGTAAAACTGCAAAAAGCGCATGCACGACGCTTGAAGGGTCAGCAAAGGTCGCCCGCCTTTCCCTTTCTTTCTGTTTCTCTTCCACTAACGTCCCTCTTCTTCAATTCTCTTCACTTTTTCTGTCTCATTTTTAAATATTTTGAAATAATTTTAATTTGTCAAATTGACTAATATCTAAAATCAGTTGTAATGATACATTCGCTTTTGAAAACCTTAATTATACGGGAAAAGGGTCAAAAGTATTCCTTTACTATGCAAAAAATATCATTTATGCCGTCCATTATACTTTCGATCCAAGAATACCCCTCCTCCATTAGGGTCTTCCACCATGGCTAATATCATTCTATGTGGCCTTACATTTTATGAGATAGACGCCACATGATATGCTGGCACCGTTTGTGGCTGGGTTGTAACATCCCGTACATTCGGACTAGGTGTGGACATATTAAATGTGTATTAATTTGATATTTTAGACATATGAAGTCCTAGCGGGATGAGTATGGGTAAAAATAGTTGTTTTGGAATCAAGACGGATAGTGAGGTGCATAAGATTCGACAAAATCGACTAAGTTTGCAGAAGGTTCGTCTTCCAGTAGGGTTTAGTGAGAATGTGTAAGGAATTTGGAAAAACTCAAATCATGAATGTTGTAGACCTTTGAAATAGCTTTCCAACGATATATTGTGGAGCCCAAACGGAGCTCTGTGCAAAAAGTTATGCCCGTTTTACAAAATAGTGTGTAATCACCGCGTTCGGCCGCGTTTGACCGCGACCGCGGTCGTGAGGCAGTGCTCCAGCGATTTACCGCGGTCGGTACCGCGGTCAGGCCTACTGGGACGCGGTGGCCAACTTGGGAAGTCGTTTTTTTAGCCCTATTTCGTCCCCCACAACCCCAAAATATAAAAACTTGCTCTAGAAATGAAAGCTCTCAAAAACCTAACTCCTTAAGGGTCCCTCCACCACCCAAGGTAAGTTCTAATGGTGATTCTAAGTTAATTTCAATTTTCCAACATCTTATTAACATGGGTAAACCCTCCATATCATTAGATATTCGATTAGGACACCATTGTTGAGAGAAGAAACCCTAGAACTCGAATTCAAGAAGATTGAACGTAAAAAAAGGTAATATTTTCACCCTCTAATTGATTCTATCATTGAATTAATGATTATAGACTCTAGTTCATGAGATATGAGTTGATGTGTTTAATAGAAAAGCATGAACGGTGATAGGTTTGGGTTGTTGATTGGTTATTATTGGTTATGGGTGTTGATTACCTTATGAGTGATAAAGAATAATGTTGATTATAACCATTTGAGACTTTACAATTTATCTAGGAGCAAGAGAATGGGTTATTGGGTATAGAGACACCATTAATAAGGGCTATGAAGCTTTATGCCACCGAGCGTTTGATAAAATGCCTAAGTGACCAAAACATGACTATTGTTGCTAATTTGGAATCCCTTTAACTTGTATTGATATAGATTAAAGTTGAAAGGGTTGGCGAATATTGTATTATGCTCAAGAGCAGGAAGTTAAGGTATATGAAGCTAACTCTCTATGTTTGGGAATGTTAATGATTCTCCCTACACTACGTTTCTTTTACGACGTTACTAATTGCCTAAGAAATATAGTTTAGCCTAGTTCCTTGAATAGTTGCAAAACTTCTATTCTCTAGCTTCATAACTCGTTCACCACTTTCATTCTGAACGTTGTGAGCTCAGTGCGTATTCAATATAAACTTGGGTTTGATGCCCCCGAATCTTAGTAGAGATTACTCAGTATGCCATAAACAGTTGAAGTTTCAGTATTCATAATCAGTTCAAGAATACATGTCTCAGTCTAGACCCATTCAGTATTCCAGTATTATGTAACTCAGTGTGATCTAGTATTCCAGTATCATGTAACTCGGTGTGATTCAGTATTTCATTATCATGTATTGCAGTCTGATTCTCAGTTCCTGAATGTTGAACACTTGTATTTGGGCCTGAGGCTGCAGTTTATGCTTTATGCATCTTTGGGCCTGAGGCCGCAGTTTATGCTTTATGCATTTTAGACCTGAGGTCGCAGTTATATATATATTGGGCCTGAGGCCGCAGTTTATTTATTCATATAAACAGGTTGTTCATCATTCAGAAGAGGGAGTATTCATATCCTTACTTCCTTTGTTTAGTTCAATTATTAGTTATCATTTTAGTTATCAGTTATCATTTCGGTCACCAGTTATCAGTTATCAGTTAAGTTATCAGTTACCAGTTATCATTTCAGTTTTAGTTTCAATAGTTATCATTTCAGTTATCAATTATAAATTCTCAGTTATCAGCTTGGTTTCAGTTTCAGCATTTATAATACTTTCTTTCGGTTGCTTTACATACCAGTGCAATTCAAATGTATGACGTCCCTTTTGCCCGGGGCCTGTATCTCACGATGCAGGTAATGATTTACAGCTTGATGATTCAGAGCGCTAGGATTCTCGTACCAGCTATTTGGTGATCCCCAGTTCTTTCGAGGCATTATCATTACTACAGTCTTCAGTATTTTCAGACAGTCAGTATTTTCAGGACAAATTAGAGGCTTCATGGACTAGAGTAACAGTTAGACAGAGTCACAAGATTTTCATATTAAGCTATGTTGGCTACAAATATGTTTCAGAATTGTATTAGTATTTCTGCACTTTGATTTATATCATCTAGACTTTCAGTATATCAGCATGTGTTAGTTTATCTTCTGCATTCAGTATGTTATGATACCACATGTTGATTCAGCCAGCCAGTTGGTTCGCTCGGTCACATGTAGTCAGGCACCGAGTGCCGTGTTACGTCCAGGCCCAGGTTCGGGACGTGACATGGGTGAAGTGGCAGGTAGTGATGGAAGAAAAGGTGGAAGGAGGAGTAAAATGAAGCTGGGGCGGTGCGGTGGCATGTCATGTAGCGTCCACCTCGGCATAACGTCATGTCATATAGAATGATATCATCTATGGTGGAGGGTCTTAACGGAGGAGGAGTATTTTTTTTTACCAATTTTGTGATGTTAAGGATAATAGTGAACCGAAAGTATAACAAAGGACATAAATGATCCTTTTTACATAGTAAAAGGATACTTTTGACCATTTTCCCTAATTATATTGATGAACTTTTGATTGTCTTATGGATAGAGTCGTCAATATGTGCTTGGCCCGTTGGGCCAACCCAGCCCGGCCTGTGATTTAGTAGGGCTGGGCTAGAATTTTTGGAGCCCATTTAAAAATGAGGCTTTTAAGCCCGGCCCGAGTAAGCCCGTGGGCCTAATAAAAATACGTATTT
Source organism: Nicotiana attenuata (assembly GCF_001879085.1). NCBI lineage: Eukaryota > Viridiplantae > Streptophyta > Magnoliopsida > Solanales > Solanaceae > Nicotiana > Nicotiana attenuata. The sequence continues at coordinate 23,903,256 of NC_032000.1, read as the reverse complement.
AAAATAAATAACATATAAAAGTATATGACAGAAAAAATAACAAGAAGAGTATCCCAAGCTTAAAGTTTATTAAGCTCATCATATTAAAAGATCAAAGTCTTAAAACGTTAAAATTTAATTATTCTCAATATTTAACTAGTTAATATTGCATACGAATTGTAGATGTAGAAGAAAGTGAAGATGTTAAGACAATCTTCTCATAAGCGGAGTCAAATATGTTTGATGAAGATGATATGTTAGATATCCCATAAGCTTCATGGGCGTTCTCTTGAATAGTTTATTTTGAGTTTTGGATTTTAGTGAATGAAATATAGTCTTGTCTTTTACCTTTTTAGTGTTTATTGTGATATATTAGAACCGTACAAAAAGTTATTAAGTTTTGTGAAATTTTCCAATAAGATTTTTTTAACTTTTAAACAGAAAGAATTACGGATATAATCACTTGGCCCAGCAGCCCAACTAAAAATGGCCTAGGTTTGACGTCTTTACCGATATGGCCCGTGTTGCATATAATTTGAAAGAAACTTTTCATTCTTTAGCCCATTATTAAAGATATACTTCTAGGGTTTTTTTCTTTTCTTCTTTCTTCTTTCTCAACACAATCAATCTCTCTTCACTCGCCTCTCCTTCATTCTCTCTAAAAATTACAGGATTTTTTTCTATACACTCGTGATAATTGCTTTTGAGCACTCAAGTGAAGAAACAAAAACAAATACTGTAACATTTCAGTAATTTTTGTGCTCTATACAGATGTGCACAATGGCTCTTTAATCCTCGCATTCTATGTCAATTCGATTTCGATTTTTGAGTTAATTGACAAAAGGAGGTTAAGGAACCGCAATAAGATTTGGCATATAGTCGAAAAACTATCAGATCTGGCCTAAAACTATCAGATCTTGCCTAAAAGAGCATCTCCGGCAACCTTGTCTCATATTTTCTTATTTCTCTTAGTTTTTGTTTCATCTTTTGCAACTGGTGAAGCCCAAATTTGAAGCCAAAAACTCGCTGGAAAAATTCAACACCAGCAACCACCGAAATCTGTAATGTGGTGATGGACGAAGGTGTTTTCTAGTGTAAATTTGCATAGGTAGTGTTTATACACACTTATAAAATATTGTATAAATATGTATAAGTGTGTATATCTGCGTACAATGTTGTATAAATTATCTATATTTTTAATGTATAATGTGTATATACGTTATACGTGTATAATAGGCATCCATGGATGTTTGACACTTTTTTTCTTCTTCTTTGTCTTATTTTTCTGATATACATTATTAGGTATTGTATATACAAGTTTATACAAAGTTATACATCATTATACATGTAATGCACATGTGCAGTTAAATCTATATTAAAATTTTATATGTTTAATCTATGTACAAATCGACTTTTTTTGTTGATTTATTTGCCAAATCATGAACATGCAATAATTTTTTTAATTTTTATTTTTTATTTATGCTATTTGGAACTTGGAAAAGAAGAAAATTTAAGGTTTTCAAGTTGCATTATATATGAATTTGAATTTTTTGTAGCTGGAATAGGAATATATACAAACTTGGGAAGAAGAATAAAAAATCACAAAATTTTTGTGCTTGAAGATATGCAGAATAAAAAGAAATGCTTATTTTTCGAACTTTGGCCTATTGTTAATGGGCTACAGATTTGCAAAGTTGTAACTGGGTTATTCTGATGCAATGTATATGGGTGGACTGTTTTTTTGTGTAATTCTCCCATTTAAATATTTATCTTTTTTTAGTTTAGAAATTAAAGAAAAAATATAAAATTATATTTTAAAAAATAATGGGTCGGCCCGTGGAGACCTGTTACCCACATAAGGCTGGGGTGAGCTGATAATTATAAGGCCCATCAAAATGGTGGGCTAGCCCAGCCCAACCCTTCAATTGCTAAAGTCCACGTAGGCCGGGCCCGGCCCCGCCCATATTGACCTCTCTACTTATGGAGTATAACGTATCTACTTCCAAAAATAATGTGTACGTCCATATGGTAAAACACAGAATTTAACATAAGACCCAGAAAAGTGTTGAAATATTATTAAATTGTAACCAAAAAAATTATAATATTACAAAAGTTAATTGAGTAGTGATAATAATAAAGAAACCATATCAGTTCTAGCTAACTAGAGGACCCTATGGCTGGGGGGGGGGGGGGGAGGGGGGTTGACCCCATTTTACGATGATTATTGCTTTTAATTATTTTTATTGTATTTAAAAACTTTACAAAGGTGTCTTAAATCTGTTATTAATGAAGAAGTGTTGTAGAAAAAAACAGAAAAAGAAATGGGTGAAAAGTGGGAGTCCTAATCAAACGAGAAGTTTTATTTTGTGTCTCATACAACTGACACTAATTGTATGAGGCTCCTTTTTGTCTCACAAAATTGTGGACCCCAATCTTACACTTCTGGGTCCATAAAATTGTGAGGCAAAAAGTTGCCTCATACAACTAGTGTAAGTTGTATGAGATACAAAATAAAATTTTCCTAATCAAACAAACAAAAATCCTCTTTCCTTAAAAACTCCAGTTCTTTGCCTTTGTCTGTACGATAATATAGATTGAGAATGGACAGTACTACTAATTAAACTGAGATGACAATCATCATTGCGTAATTAAAGAGATAAGTAAATCAAAAGTTTATTCAATCCCCTAATTGATTACATTCTTCTACGAGTGCATAATATTGCCTTGCTTATATGACATCATGCTTGTGAAATGGATAACCAAAAGCTATAAAACGGAAAACAAAGAAAGAAACCTTTTTTTCCCTATAACAATCATGTGTTCTCCAATTGATACTAATTTATTTGGACAATCTTTTTCTCATTCACTTCAACTCATGAAGGAATCAAGGGATACAATAATATTCTCAGATTATATATATATATATATATCAGCGAATTTTAAACCTTCGATAGCAGGTTAATTACCATATTTATCAAGTAATCAATAAATATTTATTAACTATCTTGTAAATGACATAATAGTATAAAAGTCTTTACCCTGAAACTATATAGCACTTAAACTCTTTCAAAAATGATCCACGGTGAAGTTTTAGGACTAAGAGGTGTTTGGCAAGCTTATAAGCTGGTCAAACTAGCTTATAAGCACTTTTCGGCTTATCTACGCGTTTGGTAAAGTTAAAAGTGTTTATAAGTCAAGTGCTTATAAGTCAAAAATAAGGCAAAAGCCATAAGCTGGTCACCCCCAGCTTATGCATTTTTAGCTTATAAGCACTTTAAGTTTGATCAAGATTTTTACTATTTTATCCTTAAAATATTCCTTTTAGAACAAAACTCCTACATCGATACTCACTGCCTCAAGTATTCTACCTAACCCCCCCTCCCTCCCTCCCCCCACCTCTCCAAGTCTGCAATTCTCATTGACTATTTAAGATAAGCAAATTCTTTATTCCTTTACATATTTATATCTATGTGATTGTGTATTAATCATTGAACTGTATGTAATAAATAAGGACATATCAAATTTTTGGTATATTGCTTTGTAAGTGTTGTGGTGAGAAAGACAATGTTTGTTTTTCTTCAAATAATTTGTCCTATTTAGGTTTATTTTTTATTGAGAAACTCTTGTCAATTTATTAATTATTATAACTTATAATTATATGCATATCATAAAATAAATTATATATATCATAAAAATTATCTTATCTAAGCACAATTATATTTAAAATAAAATGACAAATAGAATATTTTGTATTTGAATCGATCAGGAATCTAAAATTTTGAAGAAATTACGCCCTTATAAGTGTAAACAGTTCTAAGGTTATTTAAGTCATTTTAACAGAAAAAGAGCTTATCAGCATTTTTTTATCAAATAATGCAGCAACGTATTATTAATTTGAGCACTTGTACCCAAACATGTAACTGCTTATATATTAAATCAGTTTCAGCACTTAAAAGTGCTTTTCAGCACCTAATGCTTATCAGCTACTTCAAATCAGCTAATCCTACTGATGATAGGCTATAATTACGTATTTTAGTCGCTTATTACACTCTAATTTACTGCACTTTAATTGAGTTTGCGCTTTAATCGCTAGTGTTTTGCACTAACGGTGTGTTTTATGCCTTGTAGGAGTGATTCCGAGATATATAGATGTTATGGAATGAATTCAAGTGATTTGGAGCTTTGAAGTCTGAGTAAAAGCCCAAGGAATTAAGCCGGGATCGTATTCGGGGATCAACGGATGAAAAAACAACAAAACGAAGACTCGAGGAGGCATATTGCGCACTGTCTAGTAAAATAGACATAACTTTTTGCTCAAAACTCCATTTGGGCTCCACAATATATGGTTGGAAAGCTAACTCAAAGGACTACAACTTTCATGTTTTACGTTTTTCCAAATTTCAAACGGAACAGGGTAAAAAACCGCGGTTACGGTAGGACCGCGGCAGAACATTACCAAAGATTTAGAGGACCATTCTGGCCACGGTCCTGGCGTAACCGCGGTGGGACCGCGGCAGGACGCGTAAATTTCAGGGACTAAAGTGCAAAATACGGGATTTTAAGCCCTAAACCCTATATTAAACGAGGGAGGCCGGCCAAGAGCGGTAGAGAATGATTTTTGGAAGTGAAAAACATCAGAAGGAAGGGCAAGAAGCAAGGAGGATCAATTGGGCAATCAATCTTTTAATCTTCTCTTTGTTCTTTT
>NC_032000.1:23873038-23897340 GCF_001879085.1 Nicotiana attenuata | reverse complement strand
CAAGCCAATATTGAGGATAGTAGCCAAGAAGAGCATGAATTTGAGGTGTTAATTGGGGAGGTCAAAATAGAACATCAACAACCTAGCCAACTAGAATTTGAGGATGTCAATGTTGAAGAAGTAATACTAGAGTCAACCAAGGACGTTGAAGATACAAATTTAGTTGACTCTAGTGTGATTGGTGTTGAGGAGGTTAAATATCTTGAAGTTCATGTATTTGAGCGCGTTGGGCCTCATTCCAAACACTTCTCTACATTATGTTCAGACGGTGAAATGGAAATTCACCCTTATGAGCATAAAAAGGAGTCCAAGGAAGAGGTAGATGAGCCTTATATTTTGGATTTCTCAAGGCCGTCTAGGCAAGGTGACACTCCTCGGTCGAGAGCCAACAAGTGCATAAGATTTTATCTAATTTTTGGCTCGCAAGAATTTGTACCGCCCCAAGAGCATAATCATAAGCTTGAAGCAAAACTTGGGGTTCAATTCATAAGCTCGAGGTGGAGGCAAAAGTGATTCGCGTCGTGCCGCGATGTTAAATCAAGCGCTTGTTGGGAGGCAACCCAGCTTTATTGCTTTCTTTGATTTATTTTTTATTTTTTTTAATTGTATTATTTTTGTACTGTCAATTTTTTATTTTTTTAGGAGAATGGAAAGCAAAGGTATTGGAAGGATGCAACAGCAAATCAAATGGTTGGAAATAAGTGTGAGGTACCCGCACGAAGGACCAAGCCTGGGAGAAGTCTGAGTACCCCATGAACTGCTAGTGCTTCGGCCTTTGGCCTACCAGGGAGTTTCTCTTACCGTCTTATGGTTATGGTGTGCATTGGGGACAATGCACAATTTTAAGTGTGGGGTGATGAGATTGTCTGGGTGACTTTTCATGCTACTTTAGCTGTATTAGTTTAATTAAATAGTATTTTTTAAAAGATTAGACTTTTCCCGACGATGGATCTATTAGACAATTTTCTTGAGGGATTTAAGTATAAAGAAAAAAAAAGATTTTCTTTGTAGGTAGTGTAATAATTCCCCCTTGGTTTTTCTTTGTGCCGCGGTTCTTTTCCAAGGGTTTTATTTGAACCGGGTGTAGTTAGTTTTTTTTTTGTAGGAATAGGAGCCATTGTGTTGTGTTTTGAATTGAAGCAATATCTCTTGACTTGGTTATGCCTTGAGAATAGTGAGTACTGTGGCTGTGAAGCTTAGGCTCAGTTTTTGACTCTTGCATAAGTACCTTAAATTGTATGATTTTAAATTTGCTTAACTGCTTTGACTAGAGTGTCTTGATGAAACCAATCCTGAGTGAGTTATGTGCCATGTGTGTGTAAGGATTTGTTATATTCTGTGCATTGCATTTGATGCCTAGAACTTGCCCCTTGTGTTTGCAAAGCGAAATAGTAGTGTTGTTCAGTCTAGAAAGTGACATAGGCATTTCTTTGTTAAGCCAGATATGTATATTTTACCCGCCTAATTGTTATGTATCGTAGTTAACCCCTTTGAGCCTGTAATCCTGTTTCTTTGGCAACCACATTACAAGCCTTACCCATTTGTTTGAATTAACCATCTATTTGAACCTCTTCACCTCTCATGAGCACTTGAATTGTTATGAACTTTGTAAAAGTTAAAGTGTGGGGTGGTTGGTTTGGCTTTTGAGTGGAACTAATTGAATAAGGAGAAAGGTGCACTGTTTTGAAAAAGGAAGAGCCACTTGAATTGAAAACAAAATAGTTGGATTGTTGTGGAAAAAAAAATCTTGATAAGGGGTGGCTCTTGAAGTAAGTGTTCTTAAAGAAGTATGGGGTAATATAAATTGATGTGAAGGTGGAGTTTTGGTTTGACATAAGTATGGGGTTTAAATGTTAAAATGTATGTATTAAAGTGATTAGGGAGGTGTAGTCACTCTTATATCTAAATGTATCCTACCCGTCCCGTAGCCTACATTACAACCAAATAAAGTCCTAATTGATCCAAGATTGAATGAGCTCAATTAGTGGAGTAGTACACTACGGGCAAGCTTATGGTGCATCTTTTGTGGCATATGAATGTTATTTCTGAGAGTGAGTGAATTCTTTCTATCTTGAGTTCCTAAGTGTTCTTAAATTTTATTGTGTGGAACTACTCTCTTTTGTTGTGTGAGGGCACTTGATTCATGAAGGAAAGGTAATGTCAGTGACCTCTATATTAGAGTAAGTGGGTGAGTTGTGAATAACGTGTGGTACTTGTGAGTCAAATCTTGAGGTGAAGATGTTACGCTTTTGTGCTTAGTCTATTTTAAATACTCTTGGTGTGATGAGTTAGGAGAATTGTTTAAAAAGGTCATGTCTATAAAAAAAGTGTAGTTTGATTGCTCGAGGACGAGCAATGGTTTAAGTGTGGGGTGTTGATAATAGGCTATAATTACGTATTTTAGTCGCTTATTACACTTTAATTTACTGCACTTTAATTGAGTTTGCGCTTTAATCGCTAGTGTTTTGCACTAACGGTGTGTTTTATGCCTTGTAGGAGTGATTCCGAGCTATATAGATGCTATGGAATGAATTCAAGTGATTTAGAGCTTTGAAGTCTGAGTAAAAGCCCAAGGAATTAAGCCGGGATCGTATTCGGGGATCAACGGATGATAAAACAACAAAACGAAGAGTCGAGGAGGCATATTGCGCACTGTCTAGTAAAATAGACATAACTTTTTGCTCAGAACTCCATTTGGACTCCACAATATATGGTTGGAAAGCTAACTCAACAGGCTACAACTTTCATGTTACGTTTTTCCAAATTCCAAATGGAACAGGGTGAAAAATGCGGTAGAAACCGCGACCGCGGAACTGACCGCGACAGAAAATCAGAGAGCTTGTCTGGCCGTGGTCCTACCGCGTTTTGGCCGCGGCCGTTCCAGGCGTCAAAAAGAAGTCCTATTTCGTCCGGGACAAGGTTATTTCGGCCCTACACTATTCCAACTTGTATAAAAGGGGTCCTAAACCTATTTTGAAGGGCAGGGGACATATTTTGGACACAAATTAGACCTAAGGAAGGGCAAGAGCAAAGAGGAACATTGGGCATCAATCTTTAATCTTCTTCTTTGTTCTTTTACCTTTGAATATGAATTATTTTGTGATTTTTATTATTTTTATGAGTAGCTAACTTTTCTAATCTAAGGTTTTGGTGAAACCCATTGGGAATGAATTGGTTGTTATAAGTAATATAGATTTGAATTAGTTTAATCTCTATTTGTTCAACTATGTTTTGATTGTGGTTAATTGAAAGGATCCTCAATTAGCCGTTCCTATTTATTATGTATCTGCTTGAGAGAGAGTTCATATTTAGGTAGTTTGAACAACATCACTCCCGGAGTATAGGCGAGAGTCATAACTGAGGGTTTAGAGGTTGGATTAGAGATAACGATACCTCGGGTGCGATTTAAGTGAACTGTAATGCGAATCTAGCTAGCGTAGCTTGACAGAGTGCGTCTAGTAAATTATCATAATTGCTTGAGAGAGATTTATGATAGCTGGAGAGTTCATGATTGATAGAGGCAACTAAGTCAACGCTATAAGAAACATACAACCAAGGAAATCAACAACGGGGGAAACCATTACCTTAGACCTTTATTCTAATTGTTTACAATTCAAGCATAGTTAGTTTTCAGCTGTTTATTTATTTTCAATCTTGTCTTCTTGGTGATATTAAACAAATACAGCTAAGCCTTAGTTCTCTGTGGGATTCGACTCCGGACTTTTAGACCGGATTATATTTGCAGCGACCGTTTATCCTTTTTAGGACTAGAGTTGGGCGTGATCACCTACTGAAGCTTAATGTTTTAGTTTAGATCCCGAACATAAACAAAACTGAGTATGATGCTTTTAGTGGTAATTTTGAAATTTACCAGTAAGAAAGTGTATATGTAAAGTCGTGGCTATAGAAGAACTACATCTGATAACAACCTAAAATTTTAGATGAAATCTTCTTCGAGACGAAGTAGACGTTTGGACATAAGAATTGTAAAATTTTGGGGAAAAAATAAATAAAGTAAAAATAGTAAAAACCTGGGCCTGGACGTAACACGACACTCGGTGCCTGACTACATGTCACCGAACGAGCCAACTGGTTGGCCGAATCAACATGTGATAACATAACATACTGAATGCGGAAGATAAACCAACACATGCTGATATACTGAAAGTCTGAATGATATAAATCAAAAAACGGAAACACTAATACAATTCTGAAACATATCTGTAGCAAAAATTGTTTAACGTGAAAAGCCCACGACTCTTCTAATTGATACTCTAGTCTATGAAGCCTCTAATGAAGTACTGAAAACACTGACTGTCTGAAAATACGGAAGACTGTAAGGTAATGATAATGCCCCAAAAGAACTAGGGATCACCAAATAGCCGGTACAAGAATCCTAGCGCTCTGAATCGCCAACCTGTAAATCATTACCTGCATCGTGAGATGCAGGCCCTGGTCAAAAGGGACGTCAGTATAAATGAATTGCACTGGTATGTAAAGCAACTGAAAGAAAGAAGTATAAATGCTGAAACCGATACTAAGTTGATAACTAAGAATTGATAATTGATAATTGAAATGATAACTGTTGAAACTGAAACCGAAATGATAACTGATAACTAAAACGATAACTGATAACTGAAATGATAACTAATAACTAAAATGGTAACTGATAACTGAAATGAACAAAGAAAGTAAGGATATGAATACTCCCTCTTCTGAATGATGAACAACCTGTTCATCTGAATAAACTACGGCCTCAGGCCCAATATATGTGCACAAGCTACAGCCGCAGGCCCAAGTATACGTATACATAACTACAGCCTCAGGCCCAAACATGCATAAAGCATAAACTACGGTCTCAGGCCCAAATATGCATAAAACATATAAACTACGGCCTCAGGCCCAAATATGCATAAAGCATATAAACTACGGCCTCAGGCCCAAATACAGTTGTTCAATATTTAGAGATTTAAATTTAGGAACTGAGAATCATACTGCAATATGTGATGCTGAAATACTAAACCATATTGAGTTACATGATACTAGAATACTAAATAGGACTAGACCAAGACATGTATTCTTGAAGTGATTATGAAAACTGAGAATTCAATTGTTTATGACATGTTAAGTAATCGAGACTGAGACTCATGGGCATCAACCCAAGTCTATAATGGTTATGCATTGAGCTCACAACGTTCAGAATGAAAGTCATGATCGAGTTATGAAGCTAGAGAATAGAAGTTCTTCAACTATTCAAGAACTAACTTTAACTATATTTCTGAAGCAATTAGTAAACGCTATAAAAGAAACGCAGTGTAGGGAGAATCATTAATATTCCCAAACATAGAGAGTTAGCCTCACCTACCTTAACTTCCTGCTCTTGAGCATAATACAACATCCACCAACCCTTTCAACTTTAATCTATATCAGTACAAGTCAAAGGGATTCCATATTAGCAATAATACTCATGTTTTGGTCACTTACGCATTTTATTAAACACCTTATGGACGTAAAGCCTCATAGCCCTTATTAGTGGTGTTTCTACACCCAACATCTCATTCTCTTGCTCCTAGATAATTCTAAAATCTCAAATTGCTATAATTAATACCATTCTTCATCACCCACAAGATAAACAACACCCTTAATCAATAATCAACAATCAACAATCAACAATCCAAACCTATAACTGTTCATATTTTTCTATCAAATCCATCAACTCATATCTCATGAACGTAGAGTCTATAATCATTAATCCAAAGCTATAATCAATTAGAGGGTGAAGACATTACCTTTTTAACGTTCAATTCTCTTGAATTCGAGTTTTAGGGTTTCTTTTCTCAACCATGATATCTCAATCGAATATCTAATGATTTGGAGGGTTTACCCATATTATTAAGGTGTCGGGAAATTGAAAGTAACTTAAAATCACCATTAGAATTTACCTTGGATGGTGGAGGGACCTTTAAAGAGTTAGGTTCTTGAGAGATTCCCTTTCTAGAGCAAGTTTTTGTGTTTTGGGGTGTGGGGCACGAAGTAGGGCTTTAAAAATGACCCCCAGGGTGCGCTACCACACACCTGAAGGCCCAACCATGCACCTGGACGTGCAGAAGGATAGTAGCACTACCACAAGTGCGCATCCGCGCACGGGACCATCTGGGCGCGCACCTGGGCGCATATACTGTGCATTGTCTACTAAAATGCACATAACTCTTTACTCAAAAATCTGTTTGGAATCCACAATATATCGTTGGAAAGATAATTCAAAGGTCTACAACTATTATGTTTTAAGTTTTCCCAAATTCGTAATAGAGTTTCACTAAATTTTGATATAAGACAGATCTTCCATAAACTTATTCGATTTTATCGAATTTTATGCACCACACTCTTCGCCTTGATTCCAAAATAACTATTTCCACCCATACTCACCTCGATGAGACTTCACATGTCTAAAATGTCACATTAATACTTATTTAACATATCTAAACCTAGACCGAATTTACAGAGTGTTACATTATCTCCTCCTTAGGATCATTCCTCCTCGAATGATTATCCTGACTACAACGACAGCTATCTCTGGACCTTAAACGTGTATGGTGGAAATATGTACTTTCATGAACACTTGCATACTAAATTGAATGAATATATAATTACAGAACTGTTGAGATACTGAACTGAATGACTACTACACTGACTGAATATTGAAGGACGTGGATATTATAATATAAGGTCTGAATGAAAAGGTTAGTTATCTTCAACATTTCTCCAAAACACCCGTCAACTATCTTGCATAACACAAGCCTCACAAGGTATCATGATTCGCATAACATGAAATATATACGTGAATACTGAACTAACATGGATATATGAATATTGAACTGGAACAAATATTTGAGTACTGAATTGACATCAATATCTGAGTACTAAGCTGGCATGAATATCTGAGTACTGGACTAGCATGAGTGTCTGAGTATTGGAATGACATGAGTATATGAGTACTAAAAACTTGAATGTTATAACACGACACGTGAAATACTAGGTGTACGACCGCTAATTCTGGTGGCAACTCCAACTCATAAGCTATTTGTCCGATCTTTCGCAGGATTCTATATAGTCCAACATAGCGGGGACTAAGCTTTCCCTTCTTCTCAAATCTCATAACGCCTTTCATATGCGAAACTATCAAAAACACCCAATCATCAACTTGGAACTCTAAGTCTCTATGCCACATGTCCAAATAGGACTTTTGGCGGCTCTAAGTCGTCTTCAAATTCTCTTGAATCAACTTGACTTTCTCCATAGTCTGATATACCAATTTGGTCCCAACATTTCACCAACTTCGAACCAACCAATTGACAACCTACACCTTCGCCCATACAGATTCTGGAACGGTACCATCTTGATACTACAATGATAGTTGTTATCATAAGCAAACTCAATAATAGGTATGTGATCATCCCAATTGGATCATGCTTTCAAAATGAGCGAGATAATCCTGTTATAAAGTCCATATTTACCATCTTCACCCAAGAATATGTGTATTCTGTGGTAAAATACTAGGGTTTCTGCAGCTAGACTTTCACTTGCTAATAATTCAGACACTTGGTCACAAAGTTTGTGACGGTTTTTTCTTCATGAGCGGATGATGTCGTTCATAATTCGATTTTATAGAGTTGGTTGAGGTAGTGGTCGTGGAGATAGGTCTATGTGGCCTTTTGAGGTTCGCATATTTTGAATTACTCGAGAAGTCTATGGAGTCGTCTAGCTTATGAGAAGAAGTGATGGCATGATGTCATATGTCATACTGACGTCGTTTCCCGTCGATTACAACGATTTAGGTCTGACCCCTGATTGGCTCTGTCGTTTCGATTTTTGTGCTAAACATGACCCGCCATTTTGATTCTGGTGCCTCTCAAACCTTATAAATAGGGGAAGGTTTGTTGGTTTTGAAACTTTTCCAAACTCTTCCTTCTCTTTAAGCAATTACTTCTCCTTCATCTTCTCTACAAAACCTTTTTACTCCCTGTTTCACCGACTTGCATCGCTCCTCATTCTCTCTTGTTTGTTACTCTCCTTCTTTATATTGAATCATGTCTAACGTACCTTCTGAAGCTAGCAAGATGAGTAGTATTGCTCCCTAGGCAATGGTGTTCCCCTCTCATGAGGAGAGTGTTCCTGTCACCGTTGAGGATGGAACCTTCCTGTTGGCGGAGAAGATAATCCCACGCAACCCTGATTCCAGATCCGATCTCACCAAATCACCAGATACCGAACCTAGAGCCTTTTTGTCAGTGATGACGGTGAAGGAATTGGCAGAGCTTAGGGATAAATTTGGCATTCCCAATCACATCGAGTTGATCCCGGCCGGGTGGGATACGGTGCAGGTCCATCGTCCTGGGTATTGCACCCTCTATGCCTACTCCTTCCAAGCCAACTATTCTCTCTCTCTCCTACCGCTGGTCGAGGAGTTTTGTCGTTATTACGACATTTGTCCAGTTCAGCTTGCGTCGTACATATATAAACTTATAAAGATGCTTACCAAGTTTTCTGAGATGGTGTTACACCCCATATTTTCATACGTGAAAGTGCGCCATAAATAAACTGATGGAAGCTCGAAAATAAGGTGTTATATCCCGCATTTTTGTACGTTAAAGTTTCGTCGTAAGTTAACCGACGTAAGCTCGGGAATGAGATTATTTTGGGATTTTAAGTATTAGGCTATTTCAAACAAGCAATAAGAAAATTCGTGAAGGTGAGAGGGTAAGCAAATCGAAAAAAATGAGTTTCGTCGAAGTTTGGCATTTTGGGATAAAATACGGTCCGAGCTATAATACCCGATATTTATAGACTAGTACCATACAGGTACTACATGCCCATGATAGTGAGGTGTATAAGGTATGTTAAAAGTGAATAGTGTTTTAAGTAATTTGAGATAATTAGTTAATTATTAATTTAAGTGGGTAAGAGTAATAATTGTCTTGTCCACGTGGGACCATGACAACTAAAGGTTAGTATGACTAATAGGTATTATACATTGGTGTCACACTTTGAGATAAATAGTCTTTCTAAGCATTAAAGTCAAGTTAGGCCTACCAAGCAAGACATTGAAAGAATTCATTTTGAAACTTCAAAGAATTCATTTTGAACTCCAAGGCTTTGGACGTGAGCTTCATATTCAGTAATGTGAGCTTTCAAAAAATTCAGTAACGTGAACTTTCATGGATCTTCAAGAATTCAAAAACGTCAGATTTCATACAAAGTTATACTACGTAGTAGCAACGGAATTTTGCGATTCTAAGGGAGTACGGTGCAATCCTTCTTAAGAATATCATACGAATTTTCCCCTACTTCGATCTGCCATTACGTGTTCGTCACAAAAGACGTGTGTTAGAGGAATTTTCAAGAGAATCGGTCCAGGTATGTTAATGTTATCCCTTCTTTCTTTTTGGCATATCTACACAACACGAATGAAACAAGAAAATACACAGTTTCCATAAATAACTCCATTCACAAAAATACTAGAGATACTTATGTTCTTGATTCCCCATGTGTCATATTACTCTATCATCTGTTCATGGGTCTTAAAAAAACGTAAGTTGGTAAAGTTTATTTCATGATATTAATCAGAGGCATAATGGTCTTATGGCGTACCGAGAGATTTTATTAACGTATTTCATATGCATTTCACGTATTTATACATGCACATTGTCCCATGACCAGATGGTGTTATATACGCGTATATGTATATATATATATATATATATATATATATATATATATATGTATGTATGTATGTATGTATGTATGTATGTATATATATGGGATATGGAAAAAGGTTACGGCGTTATATACGTACCACCAACTGATCAGCTGGTATACGTTGATGATTTTGCCCACAGTGGCCGAGATGATATGATGGGATGCCCTCAGAGGCCTGATAATGTTATGAAACATGTACCTAGGCATGACATGACATTCACATGCATATGCATGACACTACAATTATTTCATGAATTACAGAGTTATCCAGACTTACAAGTTGAGTCATTTACTATATATTTCTTCCATGTCTGTTATGTACTTAATTATGTGCCTTACATACTCAGTACATTATTCATACTGACGTCCCTTTTGCTTGGGGACGCTGCATTTCATGCCCGCAGGTCCCGATAGACAGGTCGAGAGCCCTCCAAGTAGGCTATCAGCTCAGCGGAAGATGTTGGTGCGCTCCATTTGCTTCGGAGTTGCTTGTTTGGTTAGTATGATTTAGACGTGTATTGTTTGGTATGGCGGGACTCTGTCCCGATCTTTATGAAAATTATGTATTCTTAGAGGCTTGTAGACAGATGTCATGTACGTAAAAGATTGTATGGCCTTGTCGGCCTATGTTTAGTATACGAGTGGTTATTTTGGTCTTATAGGCCCGTATGTATTACGTATAAGTTGGTATCACATGTTGTATTTGACTTATCTCACGGCAACCTTCCGGCTCAGTTATCTATGATAGTATGACCTGAAAAGATATGTTATGTTGGTACTCAGTTGAGTAAGGTACCGGGTGCTCGTCTTGGCCCATTGGTTTGGGTCGTGACAGATGGCCGGGATCGAACTGTCACAGTGGCATTTAATCCATCTATTCGCTCCTAGATTTTATAGAGGGGCGATGCTGAACCTTCGCGACTGAGGGGAAAAATGCCTGGTGGTGAAGATGGCGACGAGGCTAGTCGTCAATTTTGGTTCAATTTCTTCTATGTCAGGATCGAAGACGTTGTGAGCAAGGTCGATGGCTTTCCCGAAGCTTGGAACTATACTCATAAGTGTTTTGGTCTCTTTATCCTATTTCATCCTGAATTTTAACTTCTCACCTTCTTCTTTTGCAGCCAAGACCTCGCCTCCTTCTTTGGTCGCTCATATTTCCGACTGGGTCGATTGACTCCATCCCCACATTGCAAGGATTCGTGAATGGCCAAGTTTTTTCAAGAAGTTTGGGCGTGCTCTCCCTTCAACTGGTAATTTGCTTTTTATCGTCGGTGTCTCGACTCCCTTTTTTGTTTACCTTTGCTAATTTTCCTTTTTCTTGTTTTTTCTTAGCTTCGGCCAGGGGATCTACGAGGAGGTTGAGAGCTCCCGCACCCTCGTTCCAGAAGAGGAAAGCTACTGCGCCCTTGGTTTCTGCCCCTGCTTCGACTGCGGCTAGTCCTACCTTTGTTCCAGTCCCTTATGTTGTTGCGCCCGAATCTGTCCCTACTTCGGCCGTGGAGACTTCGGCTTCTCCCTTATATTCTCTCATCGATAAGGACGACGAACCTTTGCCTGGTGACGGAGATTTGATGCCTCGTAAGAGGAGGTCAGTGGACGGGGGAAAGGGGCTGAAAACCGTCAATGTAGGAGATTGTGGCTTTGTCCTTCGGGAAATGGCCACAGTACATATCAGGGAGATCCCAGAGGCAAGTCCCGAGGTCCTTGTTTAGAGGATCCGAGTATGTGAGCTGCGGTGGGCGCAGTAGATGGCGTGGTAAGCAATGACGACCTTGTTCTTCTAAAACGCAGAGAGGCTTCATCTTTCGGGGTTACGGCGGACGTGCCTTCTTCGACTGGTGATAGAGGGAAGTTTGTTGCTGAGGAGGACGTTGGATCTGATTCTGACATGGACGTAGACGAATTGAGGATGATCGACCAGGTGTTTACTCAGCTTGAAGTGAGGTTATAAGGGGGTTCGAGGACTATATCGATCCCGATGGACTGTAATCTTCTTGTGGATACCGAGAATATTTTTCCCTCCCTCATCCCTCTTTTGTTCTGAGATTGAGGATACGACCCTTAATACCATAGATGAAAACCCCATGTCGAACAACATTGCTGGTCTCGCCCTTCGAGTAAGTGCATTTGCTGTCAGTTATTTTCTTTAGGTTTTGTTCTTTCGTAGTCTCTAGCTTCCTTCATTCATTTTGTAGACGGTCGTCTTGGAGAGTGAAAGTTCTTGTAGGGAGCAGAGGCGTAAAGATATCTATGTGAAGTTAAAGGACAAGTACTTCAGATGTCTTGAGAAGTACCGGGAGCTTCGGTGCCGGCTCCGCGAAGGCGACGATGTGTGCCAACTGAGAGAGAACTTGAAGGCAAGAGACAAGGAACTGGTGCGGATGGTGTGGAAGTGCAGCGTCCTAGAGGGGACGTTGAGGAGCAACGAGGAAGAGCTTGATCTCAGCAAGGAGGTCGAAGTCTAGTGCAGTGATCTCTAAGCTCAGGTAGTCATGTTGAGAGGCCAGCTTGAGGAATGTTAGTCTAGGGCGGAAGCTCTTAGTGGCGATGTCGCTAAGAAGCATGAGGAGCTAGAGAAAGCGGAGTCTATGCAGTCGGAGGCTTTCAGGAAGGCGGAGTCCCTTGAGGTGATGATCCGGACTCTCCATTCGGAGAGAGAAAATGATTTAACGACAGTAAGGCTCAAAGAAGAATGACTCGATGAAAGGATTGGGGAGTTGGAGAAAGAGACTTCTGGTCTCTACAACCGAGTTGTTGCTCTGGAGGTCGAGAAGGCCCAATTACTGGCACAACCGTCCTCTTCCCGCACTTTAGATTTTCCCAATGTTCCTCGGGAGTTATATGAGGAGTGGATTCATGTCGAGGGCCAATTAGGTGTTTTTTGAGATTTTCATGGGGGGGGGGGGATCCGTTTCTGAGGCTTCCCTCGAAGAGGTTCGTGTTAAGGCTCATGAAGCTCGAGTCGCTTGTGGATACTATCCCGCTACACCTGAGGCCTACAATGAGGAGGAGGACAAATGTGTAAATCGGCTTGAGGAGAACTCCTGGTACGATACCGCTTATCCTGAGGGCGAAAGTGCGAAGGCGGTGATGGTGAGGGGAATCGAGATGGCAAAGGTACTGGTGGTCAGGGTGACGACGCCATTGAGAACAAAGTTGGCAGGGGTACTGAAGGTCGTGACAACGACGACCAATACTTTTTTTTTGATTTTTTGTGTATTTTTGCCGGCATCTTTACGAGCCCTTGTAAATAGTTTTAAGTATGAAATATCAATGTTGTTCCTTGTATCTTTTTCCCTTCCTATGATTCACTTTCTGAACTTGAATGTTTTTTGCTTTTATTGTTTGCTTGTTTCGCTTTTTTCCTTCTTATTGTTGTTGTCTTTTAGCTCGTCGTGGTCTTGAAACCAAATATTCATAGGCCGTGTGTGTTTCTTTATTGAAACGTGGCTGAGGGTCGATAGGTGTTTGTTCGAGCGAGGTCGGTAGGTGTTTGTTCGAGCGAGGTCAAACATAATTTTCCCTTAAATCGTGGTCGAGGGTCGGTAGGTTTCTCTTCTAGCTTAGTCAAACATGAGCTTTCGTTAAATCGTGGACAAGGGACGATAGGTATTTGTTCGAGCGGGGTCGAACATATTATTTCATTAAATCGTGACCGAGGGCCAGTAGGTGTTTGTTCGAGCTAGGTCGAACAAACCTTTCATTAAATCGCGGCCGAAGGCTGGTAGATGTTTGTTCGAGCGCGGTCGAACATAACCTTAATACGAAAAATGTGTTCTGATAAGCGTAATCTTCTTACTGCTTTGACATTATTGCTTTGGTTACATATTTGTAGAAAATTATAGATTTTGGGTGTTGGTTCGTATTCCAGTCCCACTCTACCTAGTCTCTTTATTGTTTGACTTGGAGAGTATTGAGAAGTCGAGCAATGAAATAGTAACAATGGTCCTACCCTCACGTACTTTGACCTGAAGTGTTCCCTTTGTCGCCTCGTTAAGAAACCTCCTTGAGAAAACCAAAATGGGACAAAACTCAAGCGAGGAAAAAAGAGTACGGCTCGGGGGGCACTTTTCCTCTCAGAAGTTGAAGTATTTGAGGTGGCTGATGTTCCAGTCGTTTGGTATTCGCTTTCCTTCCATTGTATCTAGTTGGAATAAACCCTTGTTCGCTTTGGTTGTGATTTTGTATGAACCATCCCAGTTTGTACCCAGCTTGCCTTCCCGGGGGTCTTTGCTCGCTTGAGTTTTGGCTTTCAGTACATAGTCCCCGACTTTAAGTGACCGGACCTTTGCTTTTTTGTTTTAATAGCATTCTGCTTGTTGTTTTTGGGCAGCCATTCTTATATACGCCATATCTCTTCGTTCGTCGAGTTCCTGCTTTCTACTCTTATCGTTACTCGGGCCGTTTTCATGGGAGTACCTTAGGCTTGGTTTATCGACCTCGATCGGTATTACTGCCTCGGTCCCATAGACTAAAGAGTAGGTTGTCTCTCCTGTGCTCGTCTTCGGAGTAATTCGGTATGCCCATAATACTTCTGGTAGTATTTCCGGCCACAGTCCCTTTGCGTCTTTGAGCTTTTTCTTCATGATGTTTAGTATGGATTTATTGGAGGATTCTGCTTGCACATTACACGCTGTATGATATGGGGTTGAGAGTATCCTTTCGATACACCATTTCTCGAAGAATTCAACGGATTTCTTTCCTGTGAACTGGGGTCCGTTGTCACAACTGATTTCTTTGAGTAGGCCGAATCGGCAGATGATGTTTCTCCATATAAAGGTGATTACTTCCTGTTCTCGTATTTGGACGAATGCTCCTGCTTCCACCCACTTAGATAAATAGTCAGTAAAAACCAAAAGAAACCATACATTACCTCACTTTGCTGGAAGGGGACCCATGATGTCCATTCCTCATTTGATGAACGGCCAATGAGAGGTGACTGAGTGGAGGTGTTCGCCCGCTTGATGAATCATTGGGGCATATTTTTGGCACTGTTTACATTTCCTCATGAAGTGTGCAACGTTCTTTCTCATGGTGGGCCAATAGTATTCCGCTCGTATGAGGCATTTGACTGGTGCTCGATTGTTAGAGTGAAATCCACAACGGACTTCTTCAAGGACGCGATGGGTTTGGTTCCGGCCCAAACATTTCTCTAGAGGGTCGCCGTATGTCCTCTTGTATATATGGCTCCGGAGGCTGTATCTAGCCGCATCCATTCTTAGTTTCTTGGCTTCCTTTTTGTCGCATGGTAGTGTGTCGTCCTGCAAATATGCGATAATACAACTGCGCCAGTCTCAAGTTAAGTTTATGGTTTTTACCTCGATTTGGTCCAGCGATGAGTTGAGGAGATAAACTACGTTTTGATCTCCGGTCGTGATGCTTTTGGTAGCTGTGGTCAGTTTGGCGAGGCCATCTTCTTCGGCATTTTATGCACGGGGGATTTGATCGAGCTGGCACTCGCCGAACTCAGGCAATAGCCTGCAAATTTCGGTCTGGTATTTTTGTAACCTTTGTTCCTTGATTTGAAAAGTCCCTGTGACTTGGTTGACTACGAGCTAGGAATCACGCGGAGTTTCACCTGTTTCGCCCCATACTTGAGTGCTAGCCTTAATCCTGCAATTACGGCCTCATGCTTGGCCTCATTGTTAGTCATATCTGGGCACCTTATGATCTGGAGAATTACTTCTCCTATTGGGACCTCGAGTACGAGTCCCAATCTGGACCCTGATGCGTTGGATGCACCATCGGTGTACCGAACCCAAAGGTCTTGTGTTTGGAGGAAGCTTGGACGGCTTCCCTTTCAACTTCGAGCATTATTTTGGCACTGAAGTCAGCGACGAAGTAGGTGAGCACTTGTTACTTTATCGCCGTTCTCGGATGGTATGTGATATCGTGCTCTCTTAGCTCGATGTCCCATTTGGACAGCCTTCCCGACAACTCGAGGTTATGCAAAATGCTCCTCAGGGGGAAAGATTGTGACGACCGAGATAGGGTAGCATTGGAAATAGGGTCTAAGCTTCCGTGAAGCTACGACTAGGGCCATAGCCAACTTTTTGAGGTGTGCGTACCTCGTCTCGGTGTCGATGAGTGTTTTTCTAGTGTAATAGATGAGAGATTGCGTACCTTTGTTTTCACGAATTAAGACTGCGCTTACCGCAACCTCGGAGACAACTATATAGACGAGGAGTTGCTCCCTAGGTTCGGGTTTTGAAAGCAAGGGCGGTGGTGATAGGTATGTCTTCAGTTCTCATAGATCCTGGACGCACTCGGGAGTCAATTCGAGGCCGTTATCCTTCTTGAGTACACCGAAAAATTCGTGACATCTATCCGACGACTGTGAGATGAATCTTGATAGGGTAGTGATTCGACCAGTCAGCCTTTGGACTTGATTTTGGTGGTTAAGAGTTTCGGTATCCCCTCAATGGCTTTGATATGGTATGGGTTAACCTCAATTTCTCGCTGTTACACCAGAAAACCCAAGAATTTTCCCGAGGCTATGCCAAACGCACATTTCTCCAGGTTCAGCTTCATTCCGTATCATCTGAGTATGTCGAACGTTTCTTTCAAACGATCGATGTGATTCTTTTCCCTTTTGGACTTGACCAACATGTCGTCTATATATACCTCCATGGTCTTAGCAAGTTGGTCTTTGAACATTTTTGTTACCAATCAAGAACAAGTATCCATTGCCGAGGATTGATGACTTATTCGATCAGCTTCAGGGTGCCAAGGTGTTTTCAAAGATCAATTTGAGGTCTGGCTACCATCAGTTAAGGATTAGGGCATCCGATGTCCCTAAGACAACTTTTCGGACTCGATATGGGCATTATAAGTTTCTAGTGATGTCATTTGGCTTGACAAATGCCCCAACAGCATTTATGGATTTAATGAAACGAGTGTTTAAGCCTTACCTGGTTTCCTTTGTGATTGTATTTATTGATGATATCTTGATCTACTCCCACAGCCGAGAGGAGCATGAGCAACACCTTCGGATCGCTCTTCAGACTTTGAGAGACAATCGGTTATATGCTAAGTTTTCAAAATGCGACTTTTGGTTGAACGTAGTCACTTTCTTGGGGCACGTTGTATCAGCAGAGGGTATTCAGGTGGATCCTAAGAAGATTGATGCCGTTCAGAATTGGCCTAGGCCTACTTCAGCCACTGAGATCCGTAGTTTCTTGGGATTGGCAGGTTATTATCGTCGGTTTATGGAGGGGTTTTCATATATAGCAGCCACGTTGACTAAGTTGACCCAAAAGGGTGCCCCGTTCAGATGGTCAGACGATGTGAGGCAAGCTTTTAGAAGCTCAAGACAGCTTTGACTACGGCGCCAATGTTGGTGCTGCCCACAAGTTTAGAGCCTTATACAGTATATTGTGATGCATCTCGTATTGGACTTGGTGCGGTATTGATGCAGGGTGGCAAGGTTATTACATATGCTTCACGGTAGCTGAAGGTTCACGAGAAGAATTAACATGTTCATGACTTGGAGCTGGCAGCCACTGTTCACGCGCTGAAGATTTGGAGGCACTATCTTTATGTCATGTCGTGTGAGGTTTCACGGATCATCAGAGTTTGTAGTATTTGTTCAAGCAAAAGGAGCTCAATTTGAGGCAGAGGGGGTGGTTGGAGCTATTGAAAGACTATGATATCACCATCTTGTATCATCCCGGGAAGGCCAATGTGGTGGCTGATGCTTTGAGTAGGAAGTCAACTAGTATGGGCAGCCTTGCGTACATTCCAGTCGGTGAGAGACCGCTTGCATTAGATGTTCAGGCCTTAGCCAATCAGTTCGTGAGGTTGGATGTTTCTGAGCCCAGTCGTGTCTTAGCTTGCACAATCACTCGTTATTCTTTGTTTAAGCGCATCAGGGAGCGGAAGTATGATGACCCTCATTTGCTTGTCCTTAGGGACACAGTGCGACACGGTGATGCCAAGCAGGTTACGGTTGGAGATGATGGAGTTTTGAGGATGCAGGGTCGTGTTTGTGTGCCTAATATGGATGGACTTCGTGAGTTGATTCTAGAGAAGGCCCATAGTTCCCGGTATTCTATTCATCCGGGCACCGCCAAGATGTATCAGGACTTGCAGCAGCATTATTGGTGGAGGAGGATAAAGAAGGATATAGCTGCATATGTAGCTCGGTGTCTAAATTGTCAGCAAGTAAAGCACGAGCATCAGAGACCTGGTGGTTTGTTTCAGAAGATAGAGATTCCTGAGTGGAAGTGGGAGCATATCACTATGGATTTCATTGTTGGACTCCCACGTAGTCAGAGGAAGTTCGATGCAGTTTGGGTTATTGTGGATAGACTGACCAAGTCAGCGCATTTCATCCCTATGGCAGTTACCTATTCTTCAAAGCGGTTGGCAGAGATTTTTATCTGCGAGATCGTTCGTCATCACGTTGTGCCCGTGTCTATCATTTCTGATCGAGGTACACAGTTTACCTCACATTTCTGGAGGGCAGTGCAACATGAGTTGGGTACGCGGGTCGAGTTGAGCACAACATTTCATCCTCAGACGGATGGACAGTCCGAGCATACTATTCAGATCTTGGAGGATATGCTCCGCGCATGTGTTATAGACTTTGGAGGATCGTGGGATCAGTTCTTGCCCCTTGTAGAGTTCGCAAACAACAACAACTACTACCAGTCGAGCATCCAGATGGCTCCTTATGAGGCATTATATGGTAGACAGTGTCGATCGCCGGTTGGATGGTTTGATCCGGGGGAGGCTCAGTTATTGGGTACAAATTTTGTACAGGATGCCTTGGATAAGGTTAAGATCATTCAGGATAGACTTCGCACAGCTCAGTCCAGGCAGAAGAGTTATGTCGACCGTAGGGTTCGTGATGTGGCATTCATGGTAGGAGAGAGAGTGTTGCTTCGGGTGTCACCCATGAAGGGTGTAATGAGGTTTGGAAAGAAGGGCAAGTTGAGCCCTAGGTATATCGGGCGATCCTTGAGCAAGTGGGAGAGGTGGCCTACAGACTTGCGTTGCCACCTGGTTTATCAGTAGTCCATCCGGTGTTCCATGTGTCCATGCTCCGGAAGTATCACGGCGATCATCCCACGTTTTAGATTTCAGCACTGTCCAATTGGACAAAGATTTGACCTACGAGGAGGAGCCGGTAGCTAATTTAGACCGGCAGGTTCATCAGTTGAGGTCGAAGAGTTATCCTTCAGTTCGGGTGCAGTGGAGAGGTCAGCCTGTTGAGGCAGCTACCTGGGAGTCCGAGTCCGATATGCGGAACAGATATCCCCACCTTTTCACCAGCTCAGGTACTTTTCTATGTCCGTTCGAGGACAAACGGTTATTTTAAAGGTGGAGAATGTGATGACCCAAAAGGTCATCTTATGTTTTAGAACTAGATTCTGTGCTCTTAAGCTTTATAAATCTCATTTTTAACCTTCTCGATTTGCGTGCGTAGTTCGAGCGTATTTTCAAAAAGCTTTTATGTTGAAAGTTGATGAAAATAAGAACTTTTACCTTAAAAGTTAATTTTAGTTGACTTCGATCAATGTTTTGAGTAAACAAATCCGGACTCGTGTTTTGACGATCCCGGTGGCCTGTAATGAAATATGGGACCTGGGCTTATGCCCGGAATCAAATTCCGAGGTCCCCAACTCGACATATGAATTTTTGATTGAAAATTTAAAGTCTAAAAATTAATGGTTTTTAAGAATTGAATTGATTGATGTTTGGCCTTGTTGATACCTGGTCCGTATGTTGATTTCGAAGCCCGATACAGGTCCACTATAATATTTATAACTTATCTGTGAAATTTGGTGAGAAACGGAATTGGTTTGACGTGATTCGGACGTCCGGTTGTGAAGTGAGAAGTTTTAAAGCTTTCTTGAAAATTTCATTTGATTTGGTGTTCAATTCGTAGTTCTAGGTATTATTTTGGCGATTTGATCGCGCGAGCAAGTTCGTATGATATTTTAGGATTTGTGTGCATGTTTGGTTTGGAGCCCCGAGCGCTCGAGTGACTTTCGAATAGACTACGAGATGTTTTGAACTTAGAAAATCTGGTAGTTTTGCTGCAGCAGCTATTCTGGTGTGTCCTTCTTCGCGTTCCCGAAGGCACTCTCGCGAACGCAAAGGGTAAGCTGGTCAGGGTGAGATTTTCCTCTTCGCAAATGCGAAGGCTTGGTCGCTAAGGCTTGGTCGTGAACGCGGAGTGATGGTGGCTTTACCCTTCGCGAACGCGAAGCATTTGGGACCTGGGGGTGGGGTCGGTCGTTCCTTCTACGCCAACGCGAGCACGAGCTTGCAAACGTGAAGGCTAGGGGGGCATATACCTCGCGAACGCGATGAGGGTTTCTCGATCGCATAGCCTAGCAGGTGCAGCTCTTCGCGAACGCGACAGTGTCCTCGCGAACGCGATGAACATTGTCGCCCAGTTCTTAAAACAGTCCCAAAACGGGCTGAAGCCATTCTTTCAAATAAAGCTAGACGGCCTAGAGGCGATTCTCCCAAACTAATTTCTTCCCCAAAGTGTTGGTAAGTGATTCTAAACCACTTTCTTTCAATTGCCCATTGCATTTCATAAAATTTCAACCTAAAATCTAGAGTGTTCATGGTAGAATTGGGGGTTTTTGGGTAGAAACTAGGGATTTGGGAAATTGGGGATTTAGATCTCAAATTCAGGTCGGATTCTAAAATCAATTATATATCCGGGCTCGGGTGTGAATGGGTAAATAGATTTTGGTTCGAACCTCGGGTTTTGACCAAGCGGGCCCGGGGTCGGTTTTTGACTTTTTGGGAGAAAGTTTGAGAAATCTAAATTTATGCATTATAGTTGATTCCTTTAGCAATAATTGATGTTATTGAGTTAATTGTGTCTAGATACGAGTGGTTTGGAGGTGGATACTAGAGGAAAAACGGTATTTGAGTATTGAGTGGCCAGTGGAACGAGGTAAGTGTCGTGTCTAACTTTGACTCGAGGGATTAGGAATCCTTGACTTATTTGCTATATGAAATCCATGTGAGCGGCGTATAGGTGAGGTGACGAGTACCTATGCGCCGCCAATTTATCTGTTTTTGCCTATTTCTTTCCCGTTCTTCTCATATTGTCTCTTTCTCTGTCATAACTGCTACATGCTCTACTTGTATTTCCATGCTTAATCGCTACCTGATAGATATTGTTTCTCTTTGTTGAAGTTATTAGTTATTTCATAGCTTTGTTGTCTCTTATCATTTGCTTAGGCTCGTTATCGGTACTTTCATGATATATTCTGGGTTGGTATCGCTGAGTAGTATTACTTGTGCAAAGTCTCATTGTGTATAAGCTTCCTAGTTGTTTTGGTTTGAAGTTAAGCCTCGTGAAGGGTTATGTAATTTGAATTGTGAAATTTCTGTACTTTCTGAATAACTGATACTGATATGGTGGGATCGGGTTGCGCGCCTCAACAGATGGAATAAGGGTGATTTATTAAGGAGGAATAAGGGTGAAATGATATGTACGGTGGGATCAGGTTGCACGCCGCAACATGTGTAATAAGGGTGGATTGTGGTGAAATAAGGATGAACTGTTATCATGATTATTGTGATATGGTGGGATCGGGTTGCACGTCGCAACACTCTTATCTATATTCTGTTGTTTATGTTAATAAGAGGAAAAGGAAGGAATATGAGATGTAAGGTTGGATCGGATTGCACGCCGCAACAACCTATATGCTTATATTTTCCTTGACTGTGTTAGCTGAACGGTAGTCATAAATTGCACTTAAGGATTGGTAATATCTGAACACTGATGATATGCTTCGAGAACTGTATTCACTTCTTGCAAGTTACTACGCTATTTTATCTTGTCTTTCTTTCTGCTTTTATTATACACTGTATGCACGTTATATTGTGATTGCCCCGCCGTAGCTTCGTCACTCCTTCGTCGAGGTTAGGCTCGGCACTTACCAGTACATGGGGTCGGTTGTACTGATACTGTACTCTGCACTTCCTGTGTAGATTTTGGAGCTGGTTCGGGCTGATCGAGAGGTTGGCTATAGGATTCATTAGCTAGGAGACCCAAGGTAGACCTGTCAGCGTCCACAGGCCCTGGCGTCCCCTCTATATCTCATACTTTACTATTTTCCTTATTTCGCAAACAGTTGTATTTTCTTTCGGACAAATACTTGTAATAAAATCTTAGAATGTTCGTGAATTGAGAGTCTGGATTCTGGGTAGTAATAGTATATAATCAAAATTGTTATTTATGTACTTTCGCGTTCATTTCGAATTGTTTTAGCTTGCTTATTGTAAATCACTGAAACATAAAGGAATTGGCTAATAAATCTCTAACATTGGCTTGCCTAGCAAGTGTGATGTTAGGCGTCGTCTCGGTCCCGATGGTGGGAATTCCGGGTCGTGATATTAACTAATATTTTGGTATAAAGGTTATATCATTGTTAACTAATACCTATAGGTTATGAGATAAATATAATTTCAAACTTTATCCCAAAATTAATAATCTTATTCCGGTAACCGGACCCCTTAAATGTCTAAAACATCTCATACTTAAAATTAAATAGACAAAGATTTGTTTAGTTTAAAAAAGTTAACTCTAATTAACTTTTCCACTTTGACTTTAAATTTGATGGACAAGTAAAATCGATCCAATGTATTTCGATATGAATAGCTATAAAAAATTAAAGAAAGTTTTTCACAAACCAGTATTGTTTAGTGGTTATTAGCTTGCTATAGCTATCATTTACTAAATTACTTCCTATAGCTATGTTTTCAGTTGTTATAGACTGTATTCGATGTATTTTTGCTATTGTATTCATGAATACAGTAGCAAAACTCGGTGAAAAACAGGGGAGTCCATCTAAGCAGAGAATGTATTCGACTGTATTCGCGAGCTGTATTCGTGAATACAGTAACGTAAATCTGCGGAAAAAGGGTCCTTTCAGCTGTTTAAAAACGGTAAGTGCATCAATTAATGCTATAGACTCCTAATATAACTTAATTATAACACGCATAATTTGTATTTCCGGTTATAGAATATTCTCAGCCGAAAAATACCCCAAAACAGAGCAATCTCTAGAGATTCAATCCTGCCTTTCTTTGTTGCTATCGTTCGTGGGGTTTTGTTTACTAAATAAAATTCGAAATTCATACAAATATATACAACAATCGATATAATTCGATTTTACATATGGCAAAGAGACATTATTGTATCTACTGAATGAATATGAATACATATGAATACAATCTGTTGTAGATATGAATGAATATGAGTATGAATATATATTTGAATACATATGAATAGAAACTTCAGTATATACACACTACAATATGCCGAATACATATATGAATACATAATGCTTAATATATAGTGGAATACATATGAATACACACTGTAACATACATTCGAATACATATATACATCTGATGAATACATTCCATAGTTTACTAAAGGATTATTTTTAGTAAACTGCTGAACACATACTGCAAATATATATTGAATACATACCGCATATACATTTGAATACATATATACATCTGCTGAATACATATGAATACAAGCTGCTGAATATATACTGTTGCATAAAACAGTGAAACAAAGTGAAGCTTTGAAATTATAAACTGTTGAATAAACACTTTGAATACAGTGCATAAAGTGAATACATGAGTTGTTTTTAACAGAAAACCATCTTTACCAAAACAATATTCAAAAACTATCTTCACAGAAAACTATCTTCAAAAACTATATTCAGCGATAACTATTCTAAAACAATCTTCACAGAAGTATCCGAATCTGTCATTCGTCTAACAATCTTTGCAGGTGCTTCATTATCGCTTATGGCATTGGCGTCTATCTTCCGCATAGCATAGTCCCAAAGGAGGGCACCATATCTTTGACGGAGTTAATTGGCATCAAATGTTGTTTGTGGAATCAATCCATAAGTGCTCAAATTTGAGAGAGAAAATGGAGATGAATCAGTTGATAATGGTGGTTGTATTCGTGGGGAAGATATTGGAAGAGAGATAGTGGAGAGAGATCGTGGGTTTAGCAAAGTTGTATACTATACGATGTTAGTGTGAGATAAAGAATAGAAAGTAGGAGAGAGAAAAATATTTCGTATTTAAAGTCTTAAACGATAGTAAGTGACCATAAATAAATAATTTGCTATAAAACCTAAAAGGTAGCTATAGAAAATAATTTTTTAAAAGGATATTTATTTATAATAAATAAGGGGTAAAGGTTTGCCGATGTAAAATTTCCAATATTGTGAAACTAGCTTTAGGAAACACACGACGGTCCAAGCCCGAATATAAAACGAACCAAAGCTACTATTCGAGCGGCTTCATTTCAACTACTTTAATTTCCTTATCTATAGTCACGAATGGTATAAGTCCATTTTCAGTCCCCTTGAGCTCTAGACAAAGCAACAACAATGGCGGGACTAACCAGTCTCAAGCTTTCTCTGTTTCCCAAATCCTGTGCTCTCTCCTCCTCTTCTTCTCTCTCTTTCCCATCCTCAAAGCCATTCCTCGTTTCAACCCGAATTATCCACAGAATATCCCACCGTTTCCCTAGTAAG
>NC_032000.1:23792359-23873018 GCF_001879085.1 Nicotiana attenuata | reverse complement strand
CCCCCCCCAAAAAAAAAAAAAAAGAGCTTCTTACTGTGGCAATGTTCTTCTTTTTCTACTCAAAAACTTTGTGGGTTATATTTAATTTTCTTTATTTTTGGTCATTTTCAGAGATATATGCGTATTCTAGCAATGATATTAAAGTAGGCAGCAACATTGAAGTCGATGGAGCTCCTTGCAAGGTTATAGGTGACTACTAACCACCCACTTCATATTATCTTTTTTATTTTTCGTATTCCATATGATAGTATAATATTACCATTTTCAGATTATCCATATTTTTCTGACTGATTAGGATGTACTTCTCATAGTACATCATTACATTGTTGCTAATTTTGATTTTTTAACTAGCTTTTTATTGCTTGATTATGCTAAGCATGTAGGAGTATTTTTCACAAGTAAAGGAAAGGGGTTGTGAACCAGCTCTAGTAATTTGTCTAAGTAATTTGTGAAAAATCAGGCTTTAACTAGTTTCAAAGAAGTAAAAGTTCTATGCTTTTTACAATTTCTGGAAGTTACTATTTTAATACGTTCGAAATTTTGTAACCATGTGTAATTGACCACCATATTTTATCCTACCTATCCCCCTGAATAACAGGATTATTAGTTACTACTGAAATTACACAAACTAGAGCAAGACTAGAGGATTCCCGAGTGAAGTGTAAGGTTTCATGATTACATTGAATGACTGAATGGATGGCATGCTAAAAGTTGCTTAGAACATTGTTAGTCCACTCAGACCCTAGAGTATGCTAGCTGTTATAAACTGTTTGTTTTGCTGTTCAGATTTCTATATAGGTTACCAAGACATCTATTTGGGACTGTAATAAACTCAAACATTTGTATCCATGTATAATTGACCGTGATTTTACTTGTAGTCCATAAAGCAGAATTCAAAAACAGTTGATTGTTGAACATGAATATATATGGAATAGTTTGGTATAGAGTACACCTAGAATTTGGTTGATACTTTTACCGTTTGATAATACTTATTATTTGGGTGTATTTAGAGTTTCTTCATGTAAAGCCTGGGAAAGGGGCTGCATTTGTGAGGACCACATTGCGCAATTATGTAACAGGGAACACTGTTGAGAAAACTTTTCGAGCTGGAAGTAAGGTAATATCTTTGGGACCACCTGCTCTTCAATGCTTATTCTCTTACACTGTCCGCGTTATATGCTTGCAGTGGATTTTATTGCTAAGTTCACACCACATGCATGTCATCTATACTAAATAAGAACTTGTTATGTAGCTCGAGCCATTCTTTTTGCATAACTTTGTTGGATAAGTTCCTTATTAATAGGAACAACATCACTAATTGTGTTGTTTGACTTTCACCAGGTAATAGAATATCTGTCGAAGGCAGTGTGAAAGTTCCTTTCCTTCTTGTTTAGAACATAAGATACTTTTCAATCTACTGAAAGACTCTCAGATCTATTACTTTGATAATGAATCTGCAACTTTGACGTCATTTTTTTTTCTCCAACCAAATTGACACTGCCTACATGATTTTAAATTTCAGTTGACATTGAACTATCTCTGCAGATAGAAGAGGCAAATATCTACAAGGAGACAAAGCAATTCACTTACAAAGATGGTGCCCAGTTTGTCTTCATGGATCTGGTTAGTACAGTAACTTTTAATAGAGTGGTCCAATGTGCTAGTTTTGTTCTTGCAGCCTTCACTTGCATGCAGCTTATGCAGGTTACTTTTATAGATCTCCCAAATCCCAATCCATAAAAGTGACCCTCCACTGTCGTTCTCCCTCCCTCCAAAACAAAAGAAAATAAAGAAAAAAACAAGAAAGAAAAAGAACAAGCATAAACCTGGCCACACGTCAATGGGTTTGGTTACTTGAGGGATTATGCCTAACTCTAGCAGCAACTCTCTTTTCCTACTGCTACCCTTTGAAATGCAAGATACTACTTTTATCCCTTGTTAATATTTAGGCCGTATAATATTCTGGAGATTATGTCTTTCATCTGATCCTTTTGGCACATAAAACCTAGACCCAAATTCGAGGAGCTTTTGCACGTATGAGAGTGAGCATCAAGGTTGGGCTAATTTATTTGGTTTTGGTGAAGTTCTAAATATCTGATCTATAGTTGCACCTTACAAGTCGCTTAAGTTGTGGGCTCTGCCCTTTCTTATCCCGATTTAGCTGTGCTAGTCAGACAGGTAAAAGTGGTTTATTCAGATATTTGAGAATAGAAGTAGAGTGTGCATTTCCAAAAATTTGGAGTTTTACATCTCTTGTGTGCTTGGTGTAATCTGAAACAAGAAAACTATGTAAATATTTTTTTTAACTTCGTTGTCTCACTACATGTTTAAAGGGATCTGAAAGTTCTTTTTGCTGTAAATATCGGTACCTTCTTGGTGCATATGAATGAAATACCTATAAAAATACAAAGGAAAAGGTTCAATGTCGCTTACTGATGTCTTAATTGGTCACGTTAATGAGCAAAAATAATGTCTTAATTGGTTACATTACTTGTGTGGATCAAGTTCCCTCCAATGCCCCTTAGTCCATACCAACTTCTAGGAAGGATGAATTAGAATTTGGTTGTCTTTTATTCCCCCTTATATGTACACTATATAAATTATGATAACTTTGGGGCAATTTTTATTGCAGACCAGTTATGAAGAATATCGTCTAAATGAAAAAGATGTTGGAGATAAAGCAAAGTTTCTAAAAGAGGGCATGGACTGCAGTTTGCTTTTCTGGAATGGAAAGGTATTTTCCAATGAACTTATTTTCAGTGTTTGCAGTTCTGATTTTCTCCTTTGAAAGTGTCAATCGAGAATATCTGATTAACCCTATAGCTTGTCTTGTCGAAGCTAGTACTTTCGTATCTTTTTTGTAACGGTAGTCAATATACTAAGGTTAATATTTCCATAGGTGATCGACTTTGAATTGCCTATAACAGTGAAGTTGACAGTGGTGGATGTTGATCCAGGTCTCAAAGGTGACACTGCACAAGGTAATCATTTCTTCTTTTCTAGCTTGAGCTTAAATGGAGAAACATGGTCAGTGAGGATTCATATAGCCGACCTGAACTTGTCTGGGACTGCAGCGCAGTTATAGCTTGAACAATTGAACTGGGAGACTAATGTATACGAGGGGATTTTGGAGGCGTAAACACTTCATGTGTTTGAACTATAACAGAAGAGTATAGTAATAGTGCTCTATAATCTTGTGAAGGTTAATTTTCTTTTTTTGGATATATTCTTAATGTGTCTACCTTGGTCACCCCAAAACATGTCAGCTTTGCCTTTCTTTCCCCCATTGCCTTCAGTTGGGTTGGGATGGGGGAGCCAAGTTTTACTCTGAAGTCCCCTTCTTCATCTTCCTATCATGCCCGTCCCTCTTCTGTTTGTAGAAATTATGGATGACATCCCATTTCCTTCTTTCATTATAGTTTATCCAGAATATTTCCAGTAAATAGAAAATGTTGTTGCGAGAAGTATTGTCATATGTAAATATTGAATACTGACTCGCATTCAAGGTCTATGTGGGCAACTGATTCCGATGTGCCTATGATTCAATTGTAATAGGGCTATAGCATTATATTTATCCATGTCTTTTGGTCCATCTTTGTGTCAACCTCTGAAATTCTTGACGGTCTTCTGAATGGCTACTAAAAAAGGGCAGCCTGGTGCACTAACCTCCGTTATGCGCAAGATGTACAAGAGGCTATTTTCACGACTCGAACCCCGTGACCTCTGGTCACTTAGCAACAACTTTACCAGTTACACCAAGGCTCCCCTTCGTTCTTCTGAATGGCTACTATGACACCAAATATATATTTGATGGGCAATTGTCTAGAGTAAATTACTCCTTTCCTTTTTGTTCTTCTGCGAGCTTGTGAATATGATTTATATTATGTGGCAGGTGGATCAAAGCCAGCAACTGTGGACACCGGTGCAGTTGTTAATGTTCCGTTATTCATAGAAAGGGGCGAGGAAATTTTGGTGGATACTAGAAACGGACAATACATGAGTCGTGCAAAGGAAGCTTGAGATAAGTTTTGTAGCAACTGGAAATTTTGGTATCATAATGTATTAAAATCAAGTGTTATCCGGAGTAACATTAGGACCTCACTGCAGATGCCCTTTGACACCTTTTCTTTGCCACCGATTTGAGTAGACAATGAAGTGATATATAAATTATCAAGTAGATAGTCTTTGTTGTATTGAAGAAACAGGTGGTTATTATAGTAAATGTAAAAGTCCTCATTCATTATTTGATGTATCCTACACATCTAGGATAAACAGGTTTCAGTAACATGAAAATTGGAATGTTACAACAATAGAATGGCCTCTGGCCCTCTGCCCAAGGATGACATGCACAAATGGAGAAATGATTCAAATTTTTCCTTATATAAAAAAAAAAGAAGGGAAATCTACCGTGTATAGTTGCCTGCCAAAATAATAGCCGATAAATGTATAACTTTGTATATTAATGTATAATATACATGAAGAACTGAAGGAGAGTCTTGGCGTAACTGATAAAGTTGATGCCATGTGACTAGGAGGTCATGGGTTCGAGCGTGGAAACAAGAGCTTGGTGCACTGGGCTTTAATGTATAATATATATATATATATATATATATATATATATATATATATATATTATACATAATTTATGTACATTTTAATATATTTGGCTAGTAGATGTAACTATGTTAGCCGATTGGCCAATTGTGTTAAAAGCCCTAAAGAAACATAGTTAGGTATATTCCTCCACAATTGGTTTTTTTGGTAGTACTTCTGGAAAGCACTATATCATAAGTCAATGAAGTGTTTGTTAATCAGGTTATTAAATGTTGGTGAATTACAAGTAATTACAGTTGAAAATATGATGAAGAAAAATAAACAAATATTCTTCAGGCTGAGGTGCGGATATCTTGCTCTCTTTAAGGATATTCAAACCCACTGCGGTAGCATCTTCACCGGTCCAGCAGTAATACTCTTGACTTGTCGTAGAAATGGCGTGCGGTAGCCACTTTTTAAAGTGGTATTTACTTTTTATCCAACATTTTTAATGCTGAGCAAAAATAGCCACTACTCTATTAAAATTAATATTAAAAGACGAAGTTACCCTTTCTTCTATCTCTTTTCCATCGCAAACCCTCTATCAAAATTTCAAAACCCTTTCTCCTGATCAAAATTTCCCAAATTCGTTACTTCTCTTCCCCATGCAGTAAGTTCTTCCCCAATTTCATCTCACTTCCTAAACCCAAAGGCAAACCACTTCCTTCTTGCAGACCACTTCTCCAACTTTATTTTTTTTTCTTTTTCTTTTGGTTGGTTAGGTTCTTGTTGTCTTTTAGGCTTTGGGTTTTAATCTGATAGTTATTATCTGTTATATGTCGTGGTTTTGACTATACTGTTTCCATTTAGTTTATGGGACCCTTTACCATTTTATGGAATTGAATTTTGATAATTGTGTTAAGGACATGTAGTCCTGAAGTCCTAAAGTTAAATTCAAAAGTTAAGGACATGGTCCTGAACTTAGAGTTTCAAGTTCAAAAGTTAAGGAAATGTAGTCCTGAAGTCCTAAAGTTAAGTTCAATAGTTAAGGACACAAGTTCTAAAGTTAAGGACATGCAGTCATTAACTTATAGTTACAAGTTCAAAAGTTAAGGACAGGTAGTCCTTAACTAACAGTTACAAGTTCAAAAGTTAAGGACAATAGGTCCTTAACTTTGATTTCCAAGTTCAAAAGTTAAGGACAGACAGTCCTTAACTTACAGTTACACGTTCAAAAGTTAAGGACAAGCAGTCCTTAACTTACAGTTACAAGTTCAAAAGTTAAGGACAATAGGTCCTTAACTTTGACTTGCAAGTTCAAAAGTTAAGGACGCTTGGTCCTGAAGTTTGAGTTCCAAGTTCAAAAGTTAAGGACATGTAGCCCTGAAGTCCTGAACTTAGAGTTACAAGTTCAAAAGTTAAGGACATGTAGTCCTGAAGTCCTGAGCTTAGAGTTCCAAGTTCAAAAGTTAAGGACATGTAGTCCTGAAGTCCTGAAGTTAAGTACAAAAGTTAAGGACATGAGCAGAAGAATATTTTCGTCAGGGCAGTTAAAGTTTATTAAAGCAGTGGCTAAAGAGTAAAGACATTTTAAACAATGGCTTAAAAGTAAATACATGTGTTATTAGTGGCTAACCGTGCACTTCCCCCCGACTTGTCCCCTCCAGGATACAACAGCCCGACAACGTCGTATGACTCGAACAAACTCTGGACAAGTTGTTGAGTCCAAAGCTCCACCAAAATGAACACCTTCCTTCAACAAAAATAATATTCTCTTTTGTAGAGAATAAGTTGGAGACTTGAATTTTCTCCTTCTCTTATCTCTCTTTTTCACTACACCAAGTTCACTTTTTCCATATACACTACCATATTTTTCCATCTACAACACAAGGAAGAAACACTACTATTTATAGGTGTAGAATTTCTTCTATGGAATAAATATCAAAGTAGTGGGATAATAAAATTTTAGAACATGGGTTGGTGGTTACAAAATATAAGTTTTAGTGGGTAATAAGTGGTAGATCATGGCATTAGTGGTTTCAAAAGTTACACCAAAATAATACACTTTAATATTCTAATTTTAATATTAAAATGCACTAACACCAACATTCCCCCACTCATTTTAATATTAAAATAAGAGAGTTTACCAGTTGAAGGGAGACTATTATGCATAATGAAGTGCTCTGCATTGAACCTCCACTTAGTAAAACAACGATCTCTACTCCAGAGTCAATAGTGGTCTCAGACTTAAACTATGACTGCTTTAAGAAAATAAAGTATCACTGCTTACACAAAATAATCAAGGTGTTGACATGAGCTTTATTAGCCGCACATTACGGCCTTGTGCTATCCCGATTTTCATGAGTGTTTTTGAGAATAAGCCCAATTCTCATAGGAAGCGGCCTACTTCCGCACTCACATAGCTGAAATCTGTCAAGGGTGCTCATGTAAATCTAACACCCCACCCATACGAGCTACAGATTTTCATTAAGAGTTAATAAAACTCAACCTCACAAATCATTATAGGATAAATGCACTCACACCATAGGGATTAAACAATAAAAAAAATAGTGCATTTCAAACCAAGTCATCATATAATTCGTTCTTCCCATTGAACCTGGTTATATGATCTCTAGTCCCCAGGTTGGGTTTCCTCATATATGACTTATGAGTTTATGGGCTTCAATCTCATCCCCCTCGATGTACTCCTGGCCATTTCTCTTGCCAAAGGCCTTAGTCAGTGGATCTGCAAGATTATCACAAGATTTAACATAATCAACATTAATGGTACCACTTGTCAAATATAATCTCATA
Organism: Nicotiana attenuata; assembly: GCF_001879085.1. Lineage (NCBI taxonomy): Eukaryota > Viridiplantae > Streptophyta > Magnoliopsida > Solanales > Solanaceae > Nicotiana > Nicotiana attenuata. The sequence goes on along the minus strand of NC_032000.1, from coordinate 23,865,671 downwards.
GTACTATATTTTCTCCTTATAGGTCTGAATTTACCATCGTAATAACGGTTTTGTACTCTACCAATAGCAGCGGTGCTATCACAATGAATTAAAATAGGAAGAATTGGTTTTTCAAAATAAGGAATTTGAAATAATAAATTTCTCAACCAATTCACTTCCTCACTAGCTGAAGCTAAAGCAATTAGCTCAGCCTCCATGGTAGAGTTAGTAATTATTGTTCGCTTTTTTGATTTCCAACAAATAGCACCACCTCCCAAAGTAAAAATATAACCTGTAGTAGAACAGGAATCACCAGATAAAGTGTTCCAATCTGCACTAGAAAAACCTTCGAGTGCAGCAAGATATTTTTTATAAAATAAGCCATAGGTTTTTGCACCAAGTAAATACCTCATAACTCTCGTTATGGCATGCCAGTGTTTATTATCTGACTTGCTTGTAAACCTGCTAAGTACTTATAATGCGTATGCAATCTCAAATCAAGTGTAATCAGTCACATATTCTCAAGCTTCCAATTAAGCTAGCATATTCCTTTTGATTTATCACATCATTGTCACTTTGTACAGGAAATAAGTGAATACTTGAATCAAAAGGGGTTACAACATGCTTGCAATTAATAAAATTATATTTTTCCAAAATTTTCTCAACATAATATGACTGGTCAAGGAAAATTCCATCACATGTTCTAGCAAGAACGAAATTTGACTCATCCAAATCTTTCATGTCAAAATGGCTACTAAGCATGCTTTTAGTTTCTCCAATCGCATTCATGTGAGCCAAATATTAGCAAATCATCAACATAGAGGCAAACATTACATGTGAATTATTCCAAGACTTATGATAGATGCATATCACACTCTTTGATTTAATCAACTTTCACTCATGCATGAATGTTCAAATTTTTCATGCAAGAATTTTTTATTATTATCTACCCCACTATTTCTAGAATTATGAAAATTTAAAATTATAAATAATATAATCACATACTCATAAAAATATAAGGTAAATTTTTTTTATCTTTGCTCCGTTTGAATTAACCATATAATTTTTTTTTTTTACCTTTCAATCTCATAAAGAGAGTGATCTTTTATCTTGATATCCGCTATTTTTTCAACTGCATAAAAAAAATTTGAATTCTCCTTAAAATTGTTGGTGAAATTACAAGTAATTACTGCAAAATAAAATAAAGAAAAATAAATAAATATTCTTCAGGCTGAGGCGCGGATATCTTGCTCTCTTTAAGGAGATTCAAGCCCACTGCGGTAGCATCTTCACTGGTCCAGCAGTAATACTCTTGACTTGTCCCCTCCATGATACAACAACCCGACAACGTCGTATAACTCGAACAAACTCTGGACAAATTGTTGAGTCCAAAGCTCCACCAAAATGAACATCTTTCTTCAACAAAAATAATATTCTCTTTTGTAGAGAATAAGTTGGAGACGTAGATTATCTCCTTCTCTTAACTTTCTTTTTCACTACACCAAGTTCACTTTTTTCATATACACTACCATATTTTTCCATCTACAACATAAGGAAGAAACACTACTATTTATAGGTGTAGAATTTCTTCTATGGAATAAATATCAAAGTAGTGGGATAATAAATTGTAGAACATTGGTTGGTGGTTACAAAATATAAGTTTTAGTGGGTAATAAGTGGTAGATCACGGCATTAGTGGTTTCAAGAGTTACACCAAAATAATGACCACTTTATTGCCAATTTATAACCACTATCTCATCAGAAATAATGCACTTTAATATTCTAATTTTAATATTAAAATGCACTAACACCAATATTAAATCACCTTGCATAATTTTACACTTAATTAAATAAGTCTCTTTAATTTTTTACTAAGCACTTATGGTGCCTGATTAACCGTAATAAAAAGAGAAGAAGAAACAAGTCTCTTTATCATTTTTAGTGAACTAGTCTTAGGATAAGCGTGTTGCGCGTGTCACTCGTATTAATGAGAACAAACTTTTTGAAAAAACATAAATATAATTAAAAGATGTGTTTACATACATTATAAATAAGAAAAAATTACAAGTTTCAAATGATAATTGTACGTTGAGAATAAATAAATAATTAAAATAATAATTGTGTTACTCATATTTAGAGATTTGATTCACCACAATGGTTCTTCCTTCAGTTTGTTTCGTTATAAAAAAAATTGGGTCTGACTACAAAATTTTCATTATTACAAAATTTACAAAATATGGTTTACCAAAAATTAAAAATTTTTTACTCATATTTTACTCATTTTATGGAAGAAAAAACGTGTTCGAATTTTCACATTTTATTAACTAAAAAATACTTCTAAACTTAAAAAGAGTACAAAGTATTTGAAACTTTCCTAATATTAATTTGCAAAGAATTAATTTGAACTTACCTAATGCGAATTTGCAATGTCTTCTTTACGCTTGTTTAGTTATGAAATATCCCCTTTTTAATCCACCTTTTTTTTTTTTTGTGTCTTTGCATTTTATTTTTGTTTTGTTTTTCCTCTTTCTAATTTTCTATTTGGTGAAGAAAAACCTATTGAACTGGAGAAATAAATGAATTTCCGTTTACTTCAGATTTCAATTCCACACTCAATGAGAAAATACATGTCTTACCTGACTTGAAAGTTCTAAAAGTATAATAAAATGTAAAAAGTGTATTAGAAATACAACACGAAACACACTATTCCTAACTAAACGTAGCACTTAGATACATTAGGAAACTTTAGAGTACTAATTTGCGTAAAATATATTAATAGTTAATCAAATGTTATAAATTGTATCGAAAGATACTTATGAAAGCTTTTACGTAAGGTTGAGTTATGTATTTGAGAGATATTTTACGTAAGGTGGAGTTACGTAAGGAAAGAATTTTTATAAGGTAAAATTTTAATAACGTTAAAAGCCTAAATATGAGGACTTTAGTTCAAATAAGGAAATATTTGATAACCAAAGTTTTAGTTGATTTTAAAGTCTTTAATATTAGGACAATAATTAAATTATAATTTTATTCAATATAAAATCTAATTTCAAAAGGTAAAAAAGGCGAACAACATTTCGATAGGGGCTTCGTGCTTTTAATATAGTAACAAGAAGTTCTCTGTTAATAAAACGAGTAATTTATATAATTCCTTTGATAGTTTGTACTTGGTACTAGTGGAAAAAAAAAAAGAGAAACAAAAGAAAAACCCTTCTTCAAAATCACCAGTTTGCCACTGCTCGAAGCTCTTCGGCAGACCGCGACTTCAACTGACCAATCTCCACCTCCACGTCGGCTCTCTCCGTGTCTCCGTCGCCGTCGCCGGAAAAGGTCTTCTTCTTACTCTTTTTTTTAGTTAGCAATTGTTAAGAATATTTCAGTTTCGTAGCTTCCTGGTTTCATGGCACGAATATCAAAATAGGATATCTCAGTTTCTCCCCTTTCTGTTTTTTGACTTAAGGTTGATGAAGTATCTCACTTTATTCCCTTTCCTTCCTTCAGTCGAGTTTAAGGATCGTTTGATTTTGTACTAAAATGAGCTGTTGTGTATCAGTGTAGTCCATTTGCTTATCAATGTAAGTATGAGAAGTGGGTTGAGACCTTATTTTGGGCCGCTACTACACTTATTCAATCTATATTCCTTGTTTCCCATATTTCTTTTTTTCCCCTTTCTGCTGATATTTTTTCCGGACTTCTGTGAAATTTGAAACTGAGGTCTTAGGACAGCTTTTGATCCTTGTGGATAAGCTTAATAGAGTTTTGGGACAACTTTTGATCCATTGCACAATAAAGTATATACAATGTAATTTAAGGTCAAAGGCGGTACTTTAAGGAAACAATTAAAAAAGATTGCTATTGGCTGCATGTTGTTCTATTAGAGCCTCTTTCAGCTGATCTAAATACTTTAACGACTAAGAACATGATGTTGGCCGTGGAAAGTGAGTTTCTTTGTACTGAATATGTATTGATTTTTTGGATGTGGTAAAGTAGGACAACTTACATACTTTAGACCATCTGAATGGATGTTCTATTGAATTTTACCAAAGATGACAACAACTTCTTTGTGTTTAGGCCTGTAACAGTTTGTTCCCTATAGATTTTAAAACCAAAAGCTCGTCAAGGATAATTATACTGCCAGTGTTTACATTTCTGCAATGTGCTCTGATAATTTTTCATCAATTTGTGGATATGTTTTGAAAATGAGTACTTTTTGCTCGATCTTGTTATCGTGGCATGATCACTTTTGGTTAATATCTCAGTAGAATTGCAAACTCACTGTGTTTATATTAGGGGTGGCAAAATGGTTAAAAGAAAACAGTTAACCGCCCATATTATCCACTAAAAAATGAGTTGCATAATGAAATTTTTAAAAAGGGGTCAAATATGAATAAGAAGCATATTATCCATTTAGAAAATGGATAAACAATGGGTAACCAATGGGTCTAACTTTTACATTTGTAAATCCTTAAATTGGGGGTCCTCAAGTTATGGAGACTAAGAATTCTCCCAAAAGTGATTATATGCAAGAAGTCATGGATAATATGGTTACCGGTTAACCCGTTTTTTATCCGTATTAAATATGGATCGGATAATTTATCCGTTTTTCATCACACGTTTCGACCCGAACCATATCCGATCCGACCCGCCCATTTGCCGCTCCTAGTTTATATCATGGATTCTCTCTTTTTTGTGAGTGCCTTTGATCTGTTTATGGGTAAGTTGATAAGGTTATCCTTCAAGAGTTCACAAAAAATCCTCAAGTGAAGGTGTTAAGATCTTGCTATGCTAACTGGTTGTGGCTTTGATGCTTCATGCCTCCAATAGGAAACACATTTTCTTTGAATCTGAAGTAAGCATTTCTCAGTTTAGCTGATTGCTTGGTTCTATGGCAGATGAAGTACATGAAGCCATACAACTTATTTCAAGAATTGCTCAAGTCAAATACACTTGCAAGTAGTCGTTTTCTTGGGTTGGATGTGGGCGATAAGTACGTTGGTCTAGCTGTTTCGGATTCAACCAATAAAGTTGCATCACCTCTCGCGTAATGTAGCTTCTCTGAAACTTCTAAAATTCTGGTCGTGTCATGCTCAGTTTTATGACATCATTGTGTTAGAAAAAAATGACATTAATGTTGGGTACATGCAGTGTTCTCGTTCGCAAGAAAACAAATATCGACTTGATGGCCAAAGATTTCCAGAGTCTGGTAAGGTTAACCATCAAGATTATACTTTACATGTCATAAGTTAAATTTGCTTTTGATTTGCCTAAAAATGGATTGTTAAATGATGGCTTAATAATAATGAGAGACTTGCAACGAAATCCCCAGCTGTATACGAATATAAAGAATAATACACGTTGTGCCATGTAGACTGATGTGACTATATTGTTACTTAATAGGTCCCTCAGATTCTTTTGTAAACTTATCAAATTATTATATAGTTAACTTACGATTTGTAGCAATTTGGTTCTTTAAGTGGTTAAAGAGTTTTGTTGCTTGCCTTCTGCCACTTTTAACCTAATTCAAAGACCCAAATCGATTAGTCAATCAACACGCGTAGTTACATATAAAAGATTTTATTTTCTTAATAATTGTTTTGCAGAAGTCCATATGTTATGAACCCAACTCTCTTCCATTCAGTTTCTCTCTTTTCTCAACCTTTGACCATCACGGTACTACAAAGAAATCTAAACTCTGTGAGTTCTAAGTTACTTGGATGTACATTGTACATTCATCATGTTTGGATGACAATAAAACTTGCTTTCAATAATAATAGCGAATAATGTACTACTGCAAAATGCAAAATTTCATCCTCCCTTCTCCCTTCAAATAACTCTTATTTTTCCCTTTTTGTCTGCAGGTTTCTGAACTTTCCTTGGGGGCCTTTGTTTTCGGCTATCCGTTTGATAGACAGAAAATGAGTCGAGATGTATGTTTGTTTTCACTTTGATAATGATTTGGTCTGCTCTATTAGCACGGTTTGAAATCAACATTTTTTCTTTCTTTATCAGGCTGTGCAAGTTAAGTTTCTCATTGACGACCTTTGTCGGACGGGGGAACTTAGAGGTGTAAAGTACACATTTTGGGATGAATGTTTCACATCTAAGGTATATGATCTTAACTTTTTAACTTTGTAAAAACAGAGCGGATTAGTCATGTCTTATTATCAAGATAGTATCGCACAAGTCTTCTTTTTGAAAGGTTGCGACTAGTTTACGTTTAACTCTTCCACCAAAATAATGTTAGTTGATGGACTTATGGACGATAACTGAACTTAAATCTTCGTTTGTTATTTTAATGTTAACTTATAGTTGCATGTAAAAGAAGGATTTAGGCCTACCACAGTATGACTCTTTAAATAACTATAAGCAAGCTTTTGCTCTCAAATGCGAAATGGCCAACAATTATCTGTACTGTTTTGCTTTCAGAATGTTGAGCTGTTACTACAACCTTTAAAGTTGCACCCAGCACAGACGAAGACAATGTTAGACAAATTTGCAGCAGTCGGAATACTTCAGGTAATAAAAGATCTTACCCCATCTGTATTGTTGAGTTAGAATCATAGTTTACTTCACTGAAGAAGTATGTTTCCGTTTCAACACTTAGACAAGTTCATAGTTTACTTCACTGAAGAAGTATGTTTCCTTTGCAACACTTAGACAAGTTCCTTCTTACTCGGATAACTTCTGGCTGAAATTGTCGAATTTTTTTTTGCCTCATTAGAGAAAAATTAGTATTGTTTGTACAAAAATAAATTTATCTTGTAATTCATAGCTGTAATAGTCTCCGCTTATTTTCAACTAAGATTAGATTTTTTTTTTTCATATTTATTTAAGTAACTAGAGTAATTGAGGCAGATCTTTGTCCATAATTGTTTAGCTCCTTTTGTTTTTTGTGTTTTTTCTTTGGGGCCGTCAAATTGTTACGCTAGCATTTACATCTAATAAAGAGTTCATTAGTTCAAACCTATGTTGGTCGGACTCTCCGAAAATGTCGCCGGGTGCGTGTCGGATACTCCAAAAGTAGTGTATTTTTGGAGAATCCGACACGGGTGCGGCAACATCTTGGAGAGTCTGCGCAACATAGGTTCAAACTAGAGTTGCAATATATTTTTCACGATTCGATAAAGTCTTAGTGTCCCTTTTCAGTTAGATTCATTTCAGGATTAGCTTTGCCCCTTCTCTGGGAAAAAAAGAGCATAATTTGGTGTTAGTGAAGACTTTGCATGTTGTAATACAACAATTGTGATGGTTTGTGGCAGGGGTACTTGGACTTTGTTAACAGGAAACATGCCTCGACGCCCGACAAAAACTCTTCTGAGGATGGTTCCTAATACAACCTACATCTGATTACATTAATTCCTTCAAAAGATGGATATGTAACATTGTACTTATACTAACATTGAAATAATGAGTTGTAGGGGTTGTAGGTTATTGTATTTTGTTAAATATTTATCCTATGTATAAGTTGTAACACTGTATTCAAGAGCAAGACTGTAATTGTATGGACCACAACGTGTGGTTCTTTGTTGAGAGAATCTCTTGACATCTTAACCACATTTAAGGTTGTTAGTAATTAAGTAATAACTCATGTAAAACTTTAATTAGATTAGAAAATTACTTTTGTTGATGTACAGATGAGCACCAAATTCACTAGCATTAACTTATAAATGTTTTTCAACATTGAAAATTTTTGACAATATTTGCTACACGCTATCTAGTATCTATTGGTAGTTTATAATGGAACTGAGTTAGTTCTGAATTATCTTCGTTATAAGTAAACTTTCATTGAAGTGAAATACTGAATCATCCTTGTATTCTAGACTAGAGAAAGCACATCTTTAAAACTCTGATGTGCTGTGGATAACATGTATATAGACGTGAAGAAACGTTATGTTTCTAATTCTTTAGTATATTACAAAAAATCGTATAAAATACCCAATACATTTTTACTACTAATATCACACGTTTGACATGGTACTCATGAAATATTGATGAACCATAGGATAAGGAGTTGTTAAAATGGTCTTCACTAATATATAAAGTGGTAGATGACAAATTATTTCATTGCCTGGAGGCTGGAGCTGTCAATCGCTTGTATTAATACAGCACAATAGCAATCAATCGGTACAATAAAGCTTTTTGAACGAAAAAAACATTATCTTTTGGAATTCAATCTTGATCAATGGTGTGGCATAGGAGTCTCAATACAAAATTGTTAGTAAGATAATCCCAACTTTTCATCGCGAAGATAATCCGCTGTAGCACTGGCAAAAAAAGAGAAAAAAAAAAAAAGCAAGTTTTGTATTACCTGATGCATCCAGAGCCTGTCTAGCCATTGACTACCATAATATAAACTTTTGTGCAATCTCTTCATCAAAATTGAGTGTAACTGGAAAAAAAAGAAAAAATTAAAACTCCTATTTAGAAATGCCACATTTATTTGTTTTACTCCTTCATCAGCCTTAATGGTTTACCAAGCAGACAAGCAGTCATGGTGCTTGATCTAAATAACCTTAAAGTGGAGCTCTATAATATAGTTTATCTTGCGGACAGAATGTTTAATTTTAAATATTTTTTAGTTGATTGTATTAGTGTAATTACTTCCAGCATAAATCATCAAGCCTTTGGTTAAACATAAAAAATAAAAAATAAAAATCGCCACATAAGGAGCCGAGGATCTTTCAGAAACAGCGTCTCTACCTTCATAAGGTAAGGGTAATGTCTGCGTACACTAGGGGGGTCAATGGTTGCTCGGCTATTTTATAAAATTTGTACCACACCAATTTATAGGTTATTCTATTATGTATAACCAAAATCAGACTTTTCGAAACCGTCCCAATCATGTCGGTTTCTCTTCGATATAGGTACGGTTCGGTTAATTTTGGTATTTTATTAAAAGTTATGTAAAACTCACTAGTAGAAGTAGAATGTAATAACAGACGTACTTTTATAGGACTTAATAAAATTCTCTAGACTTTTTTACTGTTCAAAGGGTAATGAATTAAGAAAACGTGAAAGATGGCTAGAGTTAGATCTATCAAACTATTCTACAGTAGCATAAAAGAAACTAAGCAAAAACAGAAAAAATATAATCACACGAGTGAAAAGATATTAACCAAGCTGAGACTCAAGAATAAAGTCTATGGAAGATTAAATATTCAAAAAACAGATCATGTATACATTGCAGTTTAAAAATTTATGTATTCATGTATACATTGTAGTTTCACTGGAAGATCAAATATTCAAAAAAAAAAAAAAAAGCTAAATCATACTAAAGGAAACATGTTCAATATATTATAGTTTGCTACTCATAATCACTAAAATACCTTGTGTCTTGCTAGTGAATATACTGAAAATAATTTAGTTTCAATTTGGAATTAGGATTTTGATTTTTAATTACTTGTCGGCTTATAACTGTTTTCATGATTCCAAGGCCCAAGGAAAAATTTAACACTTTATTGTTTTTAAACTTAATATATAAATATATTTTTCATATGTACATTTAATCTGTACGGTTCGGTAATTTTCGGTTTATCTTCATAAAATTAAAAACCTACCCTACTTATCGGTACGATTATAGATTTATATAAAAACCTACAGTTTCATTTAAAGAAATCTAAAAATTGACTCGGTACAGTACGATTCGATCGGTTTAGTTAGTTTTTAAATATCCATTGACACCCCTAGCATACACAATCTCTCCCCAAATCCCACTTGTGAAATTTCACCGTTGTTGTAGCACATAGGAAAAAAAATGATCTCCATTAACTATTGCAACGTTTCAATACGGTATCAAATGATATCCCCATTAAGTTATGTGAAAATTGATGTCTTATTTTATGCGAGATAGAATATAAATCAAGAATACATATATCAGAAATATGAGAACTACTATTTAAAAACAAGAATGGCCTTAAAGTGAATAATACCTGCATATCATTTCATTATTAACCATCACATAATTGCTGCATTATTACTCACCAAACAATAACCCCTTCATTATTATTCACCGCATAACATGTAAACCTAATCCCCCGTTAAAGCGGCAAATTATCAGGGCAAAGAAGTCATTTTCCCTCTATAGTGGCATAAATTTTGTTCCTAAAAAATTTCACCCTTCATTAAGCTTATGTCCAAAGTGAAAGACCATTGTGCATACCCCACTACAGAAAATTTCCCCTATCATAATTGGGAGTTTATGTGTAATGTTAGGATGAATATACATAAATAGGACCTCACTGAACAGTGAGTTGCAGTAGAATGACACAAGCACTAAGAACCTCATGCCACCTGAAAAAAAGAGTTGATCGCGACATCAGTTGATGTTACACTGTACCAGCGCAATCATCCTTCAGCGACGGACTATTATCAGACATTTCCGTGGGAGACGTGATTAGGCACCTCTCCTTGATTATCCAAAGGCATATACTGTGCCATGATGGCGCGGATCTCTGAATCCATGTATCTCTGCATATAAATAGGTTTACGGGTTACATACTAGGAAAGAAGAACATAACATGAACTAGAAGTCTAGAACACAGATAAAACTGCACTTAAGGCAATGTCCACGTATTTCTGCATATACTTATTTGATGATTAAAATTCCAGGGGAGGCAAAAAAAAGGAAAAAGGACACTTGATCAACAACTGATGAACATGCCATGGATATGGTTGTTGCAGCGCACAGAGTAAGACCTGAATGAACTTGCAATGACTTTTCCAGTGTGAAATAAATATGTCACAACATTTCTAAGTTGTTTCCTGTGTTGGGCTCCAAAAAAAGTTAATCTTGGTTTTATACTGGTGGAATCTTGTTCCTTAGATTTCTTCTCAGAAACTCTCAAGGTTGACACTTACTCAAAGAGAGCATTATAGGTATATACTTGTACACTCCAGTAAACTGACTCGGATTAGCACTAGATTTCCAACTTTCGACACTGTTGTGTATCCCAAACCCAAAGGTCATAGTTGACCAAAAATGATGAATCAAGAACAAATTAACATGACATACCCGGATCCTATACTTGTACACAGCATATGCTCCAACTCCTGCAGCTGCCAAACCCAAGATGATAACCCAAACAAAGCCCCAGCTAAATTCTGTTTTACCATCCTTGCCTGCATCTTTTTTTACAAAAAGTTAAGAGATCAAACTACGGTCGGATTTTGAAATCACAGAAGCTCAAAGCTGTCGTGAAATTCTGTTATAGATAAAGAAGCTAACTGAGCATCACACCCATCATATTATAAAACATTTAACTAGCTTCATCCGTCGTTAAAAACATATTTCCATCAATATGAGAACTTCAAACTCACTTATACACGTGTCATGTTCGTGCATGTACAACAAATTGCCTTTGCAACTGCAGTCATAACCACCCCATGTGTTCTTGCATTTGCACTCAGGGCACTGACATGCTAGCCTTTCTTTGCATTCATCAATATCTGCAAAAGAGCAAAAAGATAAAAAATAAAAAAAAACTTCGGATCTCATCAAAATATAAGTCTTATTGGTACTCCCTCTGTCCCATTTTACGTAAAATGTTTGACTGGGCATAGAGCTTAAAAAATTAAAGAAGGCTTTTAACATGTAAACCAAATATATGCAAATTATCAAATTATCCTTTTAATTGAGTGGTGGTGAGAGTTCCACATTTCTTTTCATTTTCTCTATCCCAATAAAGAATGAATGTTTATATCACGTGGTCCCAACAAGTCATGTCCTTAAGGGTAAAATGAGAATACTAAACTTCTAACAATTTCAAAAAAGAGAAGGGTGTCATTTTTTTCGGAACAGACGAAAAAGGAAAGCGTGTCACATAAGATGCTACAGAGGAGTACTAAATAAAGAGCAAGACTATTCCTACCTCTACATCTCTATGGGCATATACAGGATAATGTTTTTCTAGGATGGAAAATAAGATGACGGTTCTACAGAGAAAAAGAAAGTGGAAAACTTTTTGTTGCAATCAAAGAGAACGAAGATCTAAATCCTCAAGTAGATGAGAGTTAAGAAGATATTAACAGCTGACAGCCCCGAGTTATTCCACAAATGCTAACAGCAGCAAATTTCAGAAAAAAGAGATATAATGAATAATAGATTCTCTGTACCTTCACAACTATTCACTCCATCTCCTTTGAATCCTGGTGGACATTTACAACCCTTTGTGTGGTCATCCTAACAAGATAAGAAAAAACGTTTAGTTTCCCCGTTCACAGAATGAAATTGAGACACAAGGAAACTCGTCTAAAGAATAACTCATGTAAAACCAGTAAAGTTAGAACCTGTAAGAGCCAAAAAAGAAGGGGGCAATTCAAAGAGGAAAACTTATTTTTCTAGCATCAATTCTCTAATAAATTAAGATACAAGAACATTTCATATTCCAATCCGCTGCTTCAGTAAAACCAGAAGATAGGAAGGGGGTAAGCACCCCTCATAAAAGAAGGGGAATGCCCAAGAGTAAAGTTCAAGAGGTAGGTAATTATGCTTGAATGCATCCTCTTACTATGCAAGCAGAAAATGTCCTGCCGTCCTTGGTTCCTTTCCAACAACCTCCATTATTTATTCCACAGCGTAATGCTCCAGATGCTGTCAAACCAAAAGCGCAAAAGATTAAGCCTCTGAGGACAATGCTCATGCGTCCGAACAGTGTCTTTATATGACCAAGATTTTGAACATAGATTCTTATATACCTTCACAGTGAGTATAACCATCACCAACAAATTTTACTCCCTGAACCATTGGGCATTCACATACTTTCCCACGGAATGTATCCTGCAGCATAAGTGAAATTCATGGCATAGGAAATTAGCTAGCACTAAATTAGATGGAAAGATGCAAAATTATTCTATCATATCAGCAGTCAACTGAAAAGTGACCGAATACCCGGCATGCAGTAATGTTAGCAGCCTTGTCCTGCCAGCACCCACCATTTGACTCTAAGCACTCATTTGTTTGTATGTCTGAGAAGTGTAAAACAACTTGTGAATACCACCTTACTGGAGATCATAGAGATTATGTACCAGCTCGTCGTGAAGGCTATATTGACCAAAGTAATTGTTTACCAAGCAATAATAGCTAAGTTTTGTGTTTCAGCAAAATTATTAGTTGGAATATGTCGGATAAGCTAGAGCAAGATCTGCAAGAATCAGTCGTGTGCCTTTGGAGGTGGAAATACAGAAAAATGACTCGACTTTTGAAATTTAAAAAAAAAAAAAAAAAAAGAACAAGTATGATTCCACAATTTATAAAAATGATGAAATGCATAAAAAAGTATGCAAACACAAGTATTGGTGCAATTATAATGTCTTCAAAGCAGAAAGAGAGGATTAAAAGGAAATGACCATCGGTTAAACAAATTGCAGGCTCTGTTGTCTCCTCAAAACCGGAACAAATAGCCTTGAGAACTGCTCCCTTGTCCAGCTTGCCTATAAAGAAGATAACACTAAAAAATGAAAATCTCTTTTATTTAGACAAGATACACCTTCTCACTTATATCTATGAGTCATACCTCTGTACTGTCTGTTGTTAATCACAAGAGTTGGCAAGATAGTCACATCTCCACGGGAGTCCTTGCCAATCTGAACGTAGTAACGCCAAAGTAAAAATTCAATTCAAAAAAAACCATCAGAAACAATACGGTCGAGGAGGTTAAAAATAGAGCTTTCCTATCATTTGTTTTTTTTCCCCGACACATACCTGCGCTTCTTGTTCAGCCTTTAGAACAGGGTTGTCAACATCTGCTTCAGGATCTCCAACACATTTATCTATCTGTTTTACATCAAAGCCTATTGCAGGGAGGAAAAAAGGTTAACAGTTAGACAAAATCTCAAGTTTACAAAGAAGAAGGAAATTAATTAGCGTAGAACCATATTAACTGAAAACACAAATTATAAAACAATACAAGGCATAATCCTTTCAGCTTTTAAAAAAAAAGGGTGGACTGACATTTCTGACAAATAATCCTGTGCTATCAGGAAGTCAGAATATTCTTGATCTAATACTGAGGCTATCGTTATCTTCAGAATATTAAGTGTACCATCAAAACCAAGACTAAATTGGGGATTCTGAAGAGGACTTTTGCGTAATAGAATACTAATAGTAACTAAGTGATTGAGGCTTAGACGAAGTTTTTTTTATCAGCAAGCAAGAATATTATTCATCAACATCATAGCATCACAGAGGACAGAATATGTTCAGTTACAAAAATGTCCTCTTTTGATAAGCACAGAAAATTTCCTCTTAATCCTGTAGAAAACTGAGGAAATCATATATTGTATGTATATCATATACATTTTGAAGTCATACCAACAAAACTCTGTAACTCGGAGCCAGTGAGAGCAATATTAATCAAGTTGCAAATATATATTTAGCAAAAATTGATTTTCTCTTAAAGCATCGATCGGTGTTAAGCTTAATTTTGCATCTTCAACCAAAGGGAGAGATAGTTTCAACTAGGTGTATGTTGATTTCAGCCCAAACAAGATGATAACCGAGCAGGCGAGCCTAGTATTCAGTTTTTTCTCTGCGGCTAATTAGTGCAACAAAATTAGCATCAGAAAGTTATGCCTAAGACAAAATTCTCACTGCTCATGGAAAAGGATATGAAGATAGAAATACTACCAAAAAATAGTAACAGCAGTAACTAACCATCACCATTATATTACAAAAGAAAGAGCAACACAAATTGCAGTTGGTAAATTGAACTATTAACGTTAAATGTACATCTATACTGGCAATAATGTGTATGAGCTGAAAATTCAACAGCAGAAACACTAAAGAGAAGGAACTCTAACTTACCAAGTGATTTGACTACTTGATCTGCACACTCTTTCGTGTACTTCTTCTCTTTCATTGGACACCGGATTGCAAAGTCAGTAACATAGTCCCACCACAACCAGGGCTTGCCACTTTCATTCGCAACCTTGTAAAAGCAAGCTTGGCGCAAATTTTGCAAAACAACATCCTTCCCATCATAACCTTTGCTGAAGTCTTGCTCAGGATCCGGAGCACAGTATCTTCCATGGTTGATGCACTGAGACTTGCATTGCTTGCTCAAAATAAATGCCTCGGGACAATACCACGTTATGTAATGGGGAGTGAACTGCGTATATCCCTTCTGCTCGAGTATCTGGGCGGCGCCTTTGAAGTTTTTGACAAACTCTCTCTGGCTCTCACACTTAGGGCCACACTCATCATTACTGTTTGTCCAAAACTCGTACTCAACTCTTTCATCGGGATGTGGAAGCGCCTCTCTCCAATCAAGGTTTATGTTAACCATCTCCCCTTTAGACAGTTGCTTCTTAATGCTATCCCCAAGAGATTGACTAATTAGAGCTGAAGGAATAGTTATATTTTGCAAATAATCCGCCTGCGCGTCCTCTTCCTCGGGAGTGTCCATGGTAATCAAAGGTTCACTGCGATCATCGGCAACAAGAATAGCAGCAGCTCCAGCCTTTTGAGCATTCCAAGCCTTTAGTGTGAAATAGCAGTCTGCCGAGCAGCAGTATACACAGACCAAAAAGGAAAAGGAGACACATGTTAGATGCGTACATAGTTTAACAAGCTCTACGTTGGTCATCCACCACTAATTATCCAATCCAAAATGCTTGATAATGTAGGTGGAGAATTCATTCAGGTTGGAACGTTGAACATATACAACATAGATTAATAAGAAAATCCAGCCAAATACAAAACACAAACATAGAAAAATTTCCTCATGTTCACCGCAAGAGCCAAATACAAGTGCATACTTATTAGAAAGACTACAAAACAGCGCCCAACTTCAAAAGGTATCACCGATGTAGAAAAAAGGCTTCTTTTTCTTTTCTACTTCTCTTTGTTCGGTTGGCTTTATAAGAATGCCGTTACTGCATTTCTTGAAATATTTGAAGATTGATAACAGAGAGCAAAAACTTATTGAGGTATATTAACAGGCTAGAAAATCCAATATTAAGGAAATCTAAACTAGAGAATCCCTAATTGCCTCAAACGACAGTTCAGCATGGAAACGACACAGGCCTGAAGAATTAACTTAAATAGCCGTCCACCCAACCGTTTAAACTAAAAATAGCTGGCGGATATATAATACATGTATACAAGTAAATAATGAATCCGGCCCGCTATTTGTGTAAAGATCCCTAGAGTAGTAAAATGGATACAAATGATGCCCACCGAGGCAAAGTTAATTGACATAAACAAACCTGAACCAGATTACATAAGTTATCAAGAAAAAAAAAATCAGGATAATCTATATAATCCTAAGCACCTAAATAGATAAACTGCTTCTAACAATCATCATTAAAATCAATCAGTACAAAAAAAAATTATAAATAAAAGTAGTCGGAAACTTTACCTCCACGATCAACAAGAACAAAGACAGGCATGCTACCAGCTTTAGATTTAAATGAAATATCAGCACTTTCAAAGCTCTTACAAGACTTTTGATTAGCTTTAGGGTACACAACATTACCAACCAGTGTTCCTCCATATTGCGGGACCCCAAAATTCCCAATTGCACACTCATACACATCTTTGATTGATTCTGGTGATGTTACTCTCAAGCTATTCTTTTCCACCACAAATCTACCATAACTACACCCAATTACAAGAAACCAAACACACACTAAAAACCCTAGCTTTTTCTTCATCTTGGACGAAAATAACAATGACCCAGATCAAGAGAAGTCAAAATTAACACCTAGAAGCTGTCAAAATTAGATCTTTACAGCAAATTGATTATACCTAAATCATGTATTTGGTGATCTAAGGAAAAAAAAGAATCACCTTTATTGACCTAGGTAGAGAATTTATTGATAGAGTGGAGAAAATGGAAAAGAAAAAAAACAAAAAAGAGTGGAAAAGTTGAGAATGAAACGTGTAAACTGTGCTGAAGTAAGGAAATGTTTATTTGAGTCCCGACACGAATTATGAGGTTGATATCTTCATATTCTCTTCACTGAGTTCTGGAATTTTTATTCTCTTTCTTTTTTTCGTCAATATCCAGAAAGTCTTTAGGTTTGTAGATGAAAGGACAGACTGATTCTATTAGTAGTGGTAGTAGATCTAAATAGCTACTTTATTAATGTCCTAATCAAGGATTTGGACTTTTTCTTCTCACCTTTTTCATGATTATTGCAAATATATGTACTTTACCTATCGCGTCTTATCTCTTTATTTCCAGTTATGTGGTTAAGTTATTTTAAGGTATGAAATTTAGGAAAGAAATAAATGTAGTCATAAGGAATTGTTATACAGATAGCCGATCTGTTTGACCAAATTTCAATTAATGATGAAAAGAGGGGTGAATTTTAGTTAAGAATAATAAAATTTAGATCAAATGTTAGATGAAGTAGACAAGATGAACGACGTTAGCTAATATGTTTGAGCTGATTAAATGCTCATAAATGCAACAACATAAATGTACAATCAATATGAATAAATGTGACTAGCATAACAAAAGAAAGTTACTACCCAATTATTGTAAGATTCGGAAAGCTCCTTGCCCTTACAAGAGCGTGGAAAGAAGGAAAATAAGATGAGGTTGAGGAATCTTTGGATCTCGTGAATATGGAACCAAAAATGTATGCTCGAGTAATGTAATCAATGAATGATACAACTTTAGTATATTTTTTCAAGTCAACCTTTTACAACTAAAAAGTACAAAGCAAGGAATATCCAAAGGAATATTCCTTGTGTCCATATCTGAACCTATACTACCATTATTTTCTCATCTCAGCTGCCCGTCTTTGACATCAACCGTCTTGAGAGCAACCTTCAGTTGTTATACCATGGTCGACCCCGTCATTTGTCTAGCTTATCCGTTACTGCCGAGTCGCCAAATTTAGACCTATACACGACCAGATTCACCTTTTATTTTTTCTAGCCGGTATGTATAGATTACATTGATTATACACAATTATACATATATTATATATGAGCTATATATATTCGCTGACTATTTTGTGTTCAAAAGATTAGGTGTGCGGTTATTTAGGTTGGATCTATTATTATGTATAATTTTTTGTATTAATGGTAAGATGAAAGTTTAAATTATATTATTTCAAAATTTAGAAAGTTATCATTATTTTTTTTAACGGACTAAAGAAGATATTGTCACATAAATTGCATTTGATGGAATATTGTATTATATATTTTAAAAGTCTAATAATATTTAATTATTCAAAATATGTAATTAGTAATACTTCTACTTTCTAATTATATTATTTTTCTCTCAAGTATTTTAAAAAAGTTGTAGACATTCAACTTTACAACAAGAATTAGATACTTGTTATAAAATAAAGACTGTAAAGTAAAGACAAGTATAGAGAGAAACTGATATATTATTCGAATTCAAATTGATGTAAATAATGAACTGATATCTCTTTTATTTATAGAAGAAAGGAAGCTGCTATGTAAGCTGCTGTGTAAGCTGCTGTGTAAGCTGCTGCTGCAAGCTGCTGTGTAAGCTGCTGCTGCAAGCTGCTGTGTAAGCTGCTGCTGCAAGCTGCTGTGTAAGCTGCTACTGTACCAGATATGGATAATCTTATACTGAAACTAATGTTTATCCATAACCGTGTATTGAAAGGATAAGCTCATTATACCAGATATGGATAATCTTCTACCGGGGGTAATGTTTATCCACAACCGGGTATCGAAAGGATAAACTTATTATACCCGATATAGATAATCTTCTACCGGGGGTAATATTTATTCATAACCGGGTACCGAAGTGATAAGCTTCTTCAGGAGGCTTATTTCCAATAGAGTAGTAAATAGATAAACATATTTATGGCGGAGCCCCATATGGATAAACTTCTTCAGGAAGCTTATTTACAACGGAGTATGAACATTCATAATATAATATATTTATAACACTCCCCCTTGGATGTTCATTAAAAGATAGTGTGCCTCATTAAAACCTTATAAGGAAAACCGTGTGGGAAAAAACCTTAGTAAGGAAAAAAGAGTGCATCGCGTATTTTACTCCCCCTGATGAAAACCTTGTTTCAAATATTTGAGTCTCTGCATTCTAATCTTGTATCTGCATAACCAATACGATATGCACCACCTTTGTTAGCATTAGCAAGATACATAAGTGCATAGCAATTGCACTGAGATAGAGTATTTCAGGACCAAGGAGTTCCTCATCCTCTTCTGGAGGTCGAAACGGATCTTTATTCACTTCAAGTAATCGAACACCCATTGAAGTACTTAATGGGTGCGCTTTGTCCATGTAAAAGCGTTTAAAGGCCCTTTCTGTATAGGCAAATTGATGGATAAAGATCTCGTCTGCTAAATATTTAATTTGCAGACCAAGATAAATTTTTATTTTTTCCAAGATCTTTCATCTCAAATTCTTTCTTAAGATATTCAATTGCCTTTGGAGCTCTTATGGAGTTCCAACAAGATTTATGTCATCAACGTAAACAGCAAGTGTAACAAATTATGATGACATTTTCTTTATAAAAATACATGGACAAATAACATCATTTATGTAACTTTCTTTCAGCAATTATTCACTGAGGCAATTATATCACATGCGCCCAGATTGATTTAAACCGTACAAAGATCTTTATAATCTGATCGAGTACATTTCTCGAGACTTTGAACTACATGCTTTAGGCATTTTAAATCCTTCAGGGATCTTTATAGAGATTTAATCAAATGAGTCATATAGGTTATGACTCGCATTTAAATGGCATGACATCTTCAGGTGTCTGGACTACTGGTCCGATCCTCATAATATTTCACAGTATTGTGCACTATATTGTATCAAATATATCGTCGACGATCATTTTGTATCGGTTCCTAGGCGACATAACTTGTTAAGATCTCATCACTTTCTTTATTTTCAGGTACCTCAACTTCTTCTGGAGTTTTATGAAATGTTATGTCGTGGGCTCTTCTAGAGCTCATTTCCTCCTCATTATGATCATTTTGATCATTAGCTCCTTATCATTTTTCAAGGATTGTTACCTTTGGAACCGATTGGTCTACCACGCTTCATGCGTACAGTAAACTCTATCCTTCAGGGACTTTAAATTTTAATAGGAGCATTTGCAGCTGAAATATGATATTTGATTTTGGATCAGCAAAATGCTTCTGGCATTTGACTTGAATTATCTTCTAAGTGAGGATCATATTAATAATAATTCGATTCATATAGCATATTTTTCAGTTGTTTATTCCATCCCCCCAAATGTTAGAAAAACTAACATATATCCCCAAACTTCTTTGGGAAACATATCTTTGTGCATTGTGGTAGAGAAATTAATCATATACCACACATCAAAAGATAGTAAAATATTTGGTTTCTGATCTTAAACCAATTGTGAGGGGAGGACTTATCATATATTGTTGGTCTGATGCATACAAGTGTTGCTATATGCAATTTAGAAAATCTTAGACCAACACATTAAGCTTTGTTCTCATAAACAATAGTTTAGCCATTAATAGGAGGTATTCACTGCTAAACTAGCTTGTATATAAACCAGCATTATCAAGATGAACTGTCTTGATTTCATAATCTGAAAATTATGCTCTTACGTGAGAAAAGCAATTTCAAATGCCAAACTGCAGGTTGACAATAAACATACATGTAACAATCTTATATATGCATCTATAAGTGGTTCACATGATAGGTGAATGGGCCATATTCACCTTTTATATATTTCAGAATCAGGGGTCTTAGTCCCAAATTTAGCTGGTATAATCAATTTATTATGAGAACAAGCAACACAGGAGAATTCTTGAAGAATCTTCTAGTTCTTCAGTATATGCTTATCTGAGTTCTCAAATAGCTCATTTAAAAATGGCAAATGAAAATTTCAAGTTTATCACGGCATGTGCTATCTCTTAGTAAACTTCTGGTTTACTATGACATAAACATTTGCATTAGTAAACTTCTGATTTACTGTGGCTACTTTTGTATTAGTAAACTTCTGGTTTACCGTGATACATGATGTAGTACAAATCGAAGAATAAGGCGGGTAACTTCTCATATACATATTATTTTATCCCCTATGATTGTGGAAACATGAAGATTTTCAATCTTCCAATCATTTATAGTCTCAATATGATAGCCATTCATTTTAGTAAACTTCGGG
Organism: Nicotiana attenuata; assembly: GCF_001879085.1. NCBI lineage: Eukaryota > Viridiplantae > Streptophyta > Magnoliopsida > Solanales > Solanaceae > Nicotiana > Nicotiana attenuata. Next base: position 23,844,584 of record NC_032000.1, on the reverse strand, counting down.
TTTACTACAACATATGTTTTGACCATAATCATATAATATGAATGACATATTTGTAAATAAGCTCTTCGAGAGCCTTTATTTATTATCCACAATCTAATATTTATCGGACACTACTGGTGTCATGTGTCTTCTAGGCAAACACTTAGCTCTTCAGGAGTTGTTGATACATTTTGTACTATCAAATATTGCTCAGACACTTCTGGTATCATAAGAGAAAATCAGAATCAAATAAATAATTATTTAAGCACAAGAAAACTCCTCTTCATAATATTTTCCTACTTCAGGAGGCAATTTCAATTGTATTACTTCTTCAAGAACAAATTTAAAATACGAAATATTGAGTATATATTATCTCAATCATATTACCTCTTCTGGAGGTGAATGGTAATATATTTACATGAAGAGCGCGTTCATATTTACCAGATTTATTAATATTGTCACATTCACTTCAGGGAATGGATTATTATTATTAAAAGTTCTCATCCTTCAGGAAAATCGAACATAATTATCTGAATGCGCATTAATCACATCAAATTGTGATGCCTCAACCTCTTTTAAAATATTTACTACTTCAGGAGCAAATCGAGGCGTGCATTTAATATAGAGAATATTTATGTAGCTTATCTTCAATTGTAACCATAGAAAGCCTAAATTATCACTTCTGGTGATCATAGGCATATACCACTTCTGGTGGTTAACAAAATATAATTACAATGAGATATACGAAAACCACTTCTGGTGGTTGTATATTTCTTGCAAACTCTGCTAGAGTTTAAGTTGATCTAATAATGTTATCCATATTCTTCAAAATGACATAAATAAGATATATCCTAGTAAACATCATTATCAAATCATAATTTTTCTTTATGTACAACAATTACATAACCATACTATCTACTACAAACAACAAAAATCAAAATATTTACATTTCAGCAGATTCACCACCGATTACATGACTTGTTTCTCCTTCTGGGAGTGCAAAGTAATCAGCTACATCCAAATGCATGAAGTCTAAATTATCTTCAGAAATAAAATTTGCTTCAGCATTTTTCTCTGTCTTCTTCAGGGAGGCTTGATAAAGCTCAACCAGGTGCTTTGGCGTACGACAGGTACGTGACCAGTGCCCTTTTCCTCCACATCTATATCATGCACTTTTTGCATTTGCTGCTTGCACCGCTTCATGCTTTTGTTCCTTCCTTTTCCACTACTGGTGGCGAGGAGGGTTCTTTGGTGCATTATTATTACCATGATTGGGATTTCTTCCCCGACCACGGCCATGACCACGACTGGGGCCACGACCTCTTCCACGTTTAGCTTGGTGAAAGTTCGTCTCATTCACTTTAGGGAATGGACAAGAATCAGTAGGTCGGCATTCATGGTTTTTCATTAATAGCCCATTATGTTGCTCGGCTATAAGAAGATGTGAGATAAGTTCAGAATACTTTTTAAATCTCATCTCTCGATATTGCTGCTGCAGGAGCATATTCGAGGCATGAAAAGTGGTGAAAGTTTTCTCCAACATATCATAATCAGTAATATTATCACCACATAATTTTAATTGGAAAATAATTCTGAACATCGCAGAATTATACTCATTGATAGATTTAAAATCTTGTAGCCTTAAATGAGTCCAGTCATAACGTGCCTGTGGAAGAACGACCATCTTCAGGTGGTCATATCTATCTTTCAAATTATTCCACAGTATGACTGGATCTTTAACAGTAAGATATTCCATTTTCAAGCCCTCATCAAGGTGATGGCGTAGGAATATCATTGCTTTGGCACGGTCTTGGTTTGATGCCTGATTTTTATCCTTGATGGTGTCTGCTAGACCCATCGTATCAAGATGAATTTCAGCATCAAACACCCAAGACATATAGCTTTTGCCCGATATATCCAGGGCTACAAATTCAAGTTTAGAAAGATTTGACATTATATAGAAAAAGAAAGTTCGTACCTCAGATACTTTCAAAGTATTTGCTCGAGATGGCAGAGTCTCGTGCTGATAACGTGTTATAAAATAAAGACTGTAAAGTAAAGACAAGTATAGAGAGAAACTGATATATTATTCGAATTCAAACTGATGTAAATAATGAACCGATATCTCTTCTATTTATAGAAGAAAGGAAGCTGCTGTGTAAGCTGCTGCTGCAAGCTGCTGTGTAAGCTGCTACTGTAAGCTGCTACAAGCTGCTGTGTAAGCTGCTACTGTACCAGATATGGATAATCTTATACTGAGACTAATGTTTATCCATAACCGGGTATTGAAAGGATAAGCTCATTATACCAGATATGGATAATCTTCTACCGGGGGTAATGTTTATCCACAACCGGGTATCGAAAGGATAAACTTATTATACCCGATATAGATAATCTTCTACCGGGGGTAATATTTATCCATAATCGGGTACCGAAGTGATAAGCTTCTTTAGGAGGCTTATTTCCAACAGAGTAGTAAATAGATAAACATATTTACGGGCGGAGCCCCATATGGATAAACTTCTTCAGGGAGCTTATTTACAACGGAGTATGAACATCCATAATATAATATATTTATAACAATACTTATTTAACTTTGTTCTTGAGCCCCATTATTTTTTGCCAGCTGAGGAATAGATATGTACAACGGAAAAGAAAGGAAGAAAAATAAACTAAAATAAAATAATAGGATAATCGTTACTTATGAATATTGTTTTGTCCTTAATTAATGGTTAAGAAGATGATGAGGTATGGCGGCTTTTATTGCCTTTGGGAGACCAATGACGAGTAGGACCTTATGAGGTGGCTCCTCCAATAGGCATCCTTGGGGTAATCCACGTGTAATGTCCAAAAAATATTCTGGTTCTAAGTTTCTAACTTTCATTATATTCACTTTTAATCGTTTAATCATAGTTAATTAATATACTTTTTATATAATAATAGTTAATCATAATAAATTAATATAATTACGTGTAAATAATAACATAGACGATATTCCATTACCGTAAAGTTAAAATATTAGAGCTGTCAATATGGGCGGGGCCGGGCTAGCCCAGCCCAGCCCACGTGAGCTTTAGCAATTGACGGGCTGGGCTAGGCTAGCCCACTATTTTGATGGGCCTTATAATGGTCAGCTCACCCCAGCCCTTGTGGGCCACGGGCCCCCACGGGCCGGCCCATCATTTTTAAAAATATAATTTTATATTTTTTCTTTAAGTTCTGACCTAAAAAAAATATAATTATTTAAAATTTAAAAAATATCTTATTGGAAAAAAAATCGCAAAACTTAATAACTTTTTATATTGTTCCAATATATCACAATAAACACAAAAAAAAGTAAAAGACAAGACTATATTTCATTCACTAAAAGTCAAAACTTAAAACAAACTATTCAAGAGAACGTTCATGATGCTTATGACATATCCAACACATCATCTTCATCAAACACATTTGAATCTGCTTGTGACAAGGTTGTCTTAACATCTTCGCTTTCATCTACATCTACAATTCATATGCAATATTAATTAGTTAAATATTAAAAATAATTAAATTTTATAAATTAATAATATTTAAATTCACATAAAAAATATTACCAGTTTGAGTTTGGGAAAACCTGTGCAGCCAATTTCGAGTAGTAACAAGTGTTTGGACATTTTCATAATAAATGCAACTTCTGTACTTTGTAAGAACACGCCACCAATGCTAAATGTTGATTCCGATGCTACAATGGTAATAAGAATACTAAGTACATCACACACCATTATTGAAAGATCGGGATATTTTCTAGAATGGTTCTTCCAATACATGACAACATCCATCTCTTGAAACTTCTCAAGATCAAATTTTGGTTCCTCTTAGTANTGAATCAGACATAAAGGTGAGAAAGCAAGCCATTGAAACAGACTCAAAGGTTTGTTTCAGAGCCTCAACAAAACAGATATGAGAGCATGTTTGAACAACAAAGTAAGAAACTTGATTCAAGATCATGAAGAACATATTTGAGAAAACTCGGACCTTAAACGAGTTTAGAAGAAAGAGATGATACAAACCTAAACAAAAGCAGATGAAGCATGTTTAGCAAGAGTATGAACAGAGTTTAGTAAGACAAAAATCAAAGAATCTCAACGGTAAACACATATAGTAAAAGAGCAAAGAAAACGTAACAGGATTAACATAGGAGTAACATGTATAGTAGAAAAAGAAAAGTAGACAGACAGTACATGCGTAGCAAAAGAAATCACACGAGCATGATATAGACAACACACATAAAGCAAAGAAGAAGAAAAATCAGAAAGATTTTTGGAAAGAATCCTTTCAGAAACCCTAAAATCGAAGACGAACGATTTTGAAAAGAACTTTTGGGGAAAACACTTTAAATGTCAAGTGAAGCATAGATACAACATAGATCTAAGCAAATGACACGGAAAGAACCTCGAATAGCTTAGGGTTTCTGAGAAACCCTAAAATGAGAAAGGCTTGGAAGAAGGTCCGATCTTGAGTCGGAGAGGTCAGGAATCAGGCTCCTGAGTCTTGAATATGCCGGAGCATGCCGGAGAAGCCATGGAATCAAAGGTCTAAGAAGATCGGAGAGGGAATCATCGAGGTCAGGTCTCAAAGCTTCGAACAACCATGGATTACTGGTGAAGGTAGGTGAGTACCAACTATCCATGGCCTGAGAAGCCATGGATTCCGGTGACAGGCGGTTGAAAAGGGGTAGGAGGAGGCTAGGGTTCCGGAGAGCTTGAGAGAGTTTGGGATTCAGAGGCGGCTGAGAAGTGGGGAATTAGGGATTAGGGTAGGTCATTTGGGGTTAAAATGGTAAGGGGGAATTATGGCCGTTGATCTGTACGATCAACGGCCTAGATTTAAAGGGGTAGGTGGGAAACGGGTAGGGTCGTTTGAATTGGGTTATGGGTTGGGTCGGATTAAAAAATGGACCGGTTCGGTTGGGGTTGAGATTGGGTCAATTTAGGGTTAAAATTGAAATGTAAAAGAGGCTGTAATTGAAATGAAATGAGGCTAAATGTTAAATAGCCAGTTTTACCCTTTTTAATTATAAAAAATAGTAAAATGATTTTATAAACAAATTAAAAGCACTGAACCAATTAATAATATATAAATGTTAATTAAAAATGCTGGAACCAATTTTATAATTATAGAAATGCTATTAATCCTAAAATAGGCTAAAATTGCAATTGTATGTATTTTGGCTCTTAAAAATACCAAATAAAATTGTAAAAATATACAAAAATCACCTTAACTATATTTTGGTGTAAGTATGAGAATGAAATAAACTATTCACCAAAGTTGATAGTTTTGGGAATAGTTACTGATTTTTGTATTGCTAAAATGGACAATAAATTGATTTTAAACATTTTTAAAATTTATGAAAAATGCCAAAATACTTGGGCATGCTTATATATGCATATATATGTTATTTTGAATGTATTTTGTATATGAAAAAAATACGTAGGGAAAAATTGGGTATCAACACTCAAGGCATAACAAAGTCAAGAGATATTGCTTCAATTCAATTTATCTCACACTGGCTCCTACTCCTAAGAAAAAACTAACTACACCCGGTTCAAACAAAACCCTTGGAAAAGAACCGCGGCACAAAGAAAAATCAAGGAGAAATTGCTACACTACGTAGCAAAAGAATTTATTTTTTCTTTAGACTTAAATCCCTCAAGAAAATTGTCTAATAGATCCATCGTTGGGAAAGTCCAATCTTTTCTATTTCAAAAAAAAATTATTCAACTAAACTAACACAACTAAAATAGCATAGAAAGTCACCTCGACAATCTCCTCACCCCACACTTTAAATTGTGCATTGTCCCCAATGCACATCCGTACATACAAGAGGGTAAAAGGAACTCCCTGGTAGGCCAAAGGCCGAAGCACTAGCATCTCATGGGGTACTCAGACTTCTCCCAGGCCTGGTCCTTCATGCGGGTACCTCACACTTAGTTCCAACCATCTGGTTTGTTGTTGCATCTTTCCAATGGCTTTGCGTTCCATGCTCCTAAAAATTAAAAATCGATACTACAAGAATAATACAATAATAAAATAAAATAAAAATAACAAAATAAACTAAATTAAAAATAAAAAAATAAAGCTAGGTTGCCTCCCAACAAGCGCTTGATTTAACGTCGCGGCACGACGTGAATCACTTTTTGCCTCCACCTCAAGCTTATGAATTAAACCCCAAGTTTTGATTCAAGCTTATTATTATGGTCATGGGGCGGTGGAACGAATCTAACTGGCCCAAGGAAATAATGTACTATTCTGCACTCCTTGGCCTTTGTATAAGGTATGTAATCCTGACTTTCTAGCAAGAAGAATTCCAGAACATATGCACCTTGTTCCTCATTCCTTGACTCTTCAATTGGTTCGGATGACTCTATTCCCATATCATCATCCAAACATAATGTGAAAAAACGCTTGGAGTGTGGACCAATGCGCTCAAACACATGAACTTCAGGACTTTCAACATCCTCAATATCAATGATACTAGAGTCAACAAAATTTATATCCTCAAAGTCCTTGGTTGGCTCTAGTCTCACTTCTTCAACATTGACATCCTCAAATTATAGTTGGCTAGGTTGTTGATGTTCTACTCTGACCTCCCCAATTAACACCTCAAATTCATACTCTTCTTGGCTACTATCCTCAATATTGGCTTGTTGAGAATTAAAAGCTCCAACCACTTGACTCAATAGAGCCTCCAACTTGCGAATAGTTGCCTCTTGCCTTTCTATCTGCAATTGTGTTTCATTATTTTGTTTCAGAAGGCACTTTAAGATATCCTTGATCTCTTTCAGGTCATCATCCCTGGGTTCTTTGTTCCTGTTAACTTCACAAGAAAAGGTAGAACCATCATAGTAAGGGGTTGGGGGAAGATAAGAAATATAAGCACGACCATAAAAGTGACCATTTTTACCACCACACACATTCAAAAAATAAGATTGAGTTGGTGCACATAACTCGCTCTCAGGAACGTTTTGAGAATTTTGCCACGGGTGGTTTCCTTCACAATATGTATGGAGATCAATAGTAGAATTATCTACACCTAAATTTTCATAATTCCAAGATGTCATGTTTCTCAAATCAACAGTTATAAAAAAATACCAAAAAAAAACAAAACAAAATAAAAGTTTAAACTTGAACCCTAGCAATATATACAGCTACAACTACGCCGTTAGTTCCCCGGCAACGGCGCCAAAATTTGATCACGCCCAACTCTAGTCCTAAAAAAGATAAGCGGTCGTTCCAAATATAATCCGATCTAAATGTCCGGAGTCGAATCCTACAGAGAACTAAGGCTTAGCTATATCAGTTTAATATCACTAAGAAGACAAGTTTGAACAATTTTCTAAATTATAAAGATTGAAATTTATGACTAATTAACTAGCAAATACTACAAAATGGTAAAATTATCAACTAACGAGACAACAGTTGGAGACGAAATTAAGGAGGTCTAGAGTTATGATTTCCCCATTTGTCGGAATCCTTCTAGCTATGTTCCCTACAATTTTGCCAATGTATTCTCTACTGATCGTGACACTTTAGGTGTCGTAATTCTCTCTCGAGCAACTACAATAATTTACTAGACATATTCTCTCGAACTACCCTAGTTGGCTTTATCTAACCGCTCATTATGACCACGTCAAGGCTTTGTTATTTCTAAACCTGCCTTTAAACCCACTGTATTGATTTCTCACATACGTTAGGAGTGACGTTGTTCAATAACTAGCTAAATATGTACTCTCTCTCGAGCACTACACACTAAATAGGCATAGTCAATTGATGGCCATTCAATCAACAGCAACAAACACGTAGTTGAACAAGTAGAGAAATCCAACGCCTCAATTATATAAAAACATAACAAGTATTTATCCTAAAAGGTTCCATCAAAACCCTAGAAAATGAATTTGCTATTCATAATAGTATGCAAAAATACAATACTAGAATTCATAACCAATAATGGAAAAATAGGAAGAGGAAGGAAAAACTCGTAGAAGAATTCTCCGCCTTGCTCCCAGTGTGTTCTTGCCTCCTTAGGTCGAATCCCCGATCTCCTTAGCCTCCTTAGGTCCAAATTATGTCAAAAGTGTGTCCAACCCCTTAAAATACCATTTTTCCATGTATATATACCAAGTAGGGTCGGGCCCAAACAATTATACCTTCTCCTACGCGAAAAAGGATAATTTTTCAGGTCTGGACGCTCGCGGTCCGGGCGCGGCATTTTCCCAGTGCACTACCTCAGTCCGCGTCCAGGTCCGCGGTCACGGTTTCTATCACATTTTTCATCCTGTTCCGTTTGGAATTTGGAAAAACATAAAACATAAACGTTGTATCCCTTTGAGTTAACTTTCCAACCATATATTGTGGAGCCCAAATGGAGTTCTGAGCGAAAAGTTATATGTATTTTACTAGACAATGCGCAATATGCCTACTCGATTCTTCGTTTCGTTGCTCTATCATCCGTGGATCCCCGAATACGATCCCGGCTTAATTCATTGGGCTTTTACTCAGACTTCAAAGCTCCAAATCACTTGAATTCATTCCATAACATCTACATAGCTCGGAATCACTCCTACAAGGCATAAAACACACAATTAGTGCAAAACACTAGCGATTAAAGCGCAAACTCAACTAAAGTGCAGTAAATTAGAGTGTAATAATCGACTAAAATGCGTAATTATAGCCTATCATCACTCGTCCCCCAAAGTCTTTTAAACAATGCAACGTTAAAATTGAAAACAAAACTTTATCCCAACTTATCTAATATGCACCAAACACATATTTATATTATATCCCGTATATCTCATTTTTGGCTCAATGAACCAAATATCTTCTAATAAGAAAATATTTATTAAATAATTCAGTTATTATCTATCCATTTATTATAATCCCATCATTATAATCTCGACCCTTACCAAATGACCCCTTATAGAACAGACATTTTTTATTTCATACTTTGCCTTTGGTCTTTGTTTTCCCCAGATCTTTGACGCTCTTCCAAAGCAGAAGCAAGCAAAAAGTTGATGTGTATGCAACATCTCTTACATCTACCTTTCCCATTTTATATGATAATCGACTGATCCCTGGGTCTAGTTGGACACGGTTTGAAGTACAAAGAATAACCCGTCTGCTTTTGTCACTTGAATATTATGCTTTTGTCCGTGGGATGAATCAAATTCGTAATATACGCCTAACTCACCCGTCTCGTGCTGTCTTCTTGATATATTATTTTTTCTATCAGGAAAAAGCTTATTTTCTGTAACATCTTCCATAGTCTCCGTTAGGAAAAAAACAAGTAAAAATCGTGAAACTACAAGGAAGTAAAAAAAAAAAAAATGATAACTTCCTCCAGCAAGTTGCGTAGTTAGGATAAAATAAGAATATTAAAATTAATAGCTTCTACAAAGAGAAATAGTAGAGGAGGTAAATTTGAATTTTTCTCCCAACAGTACTTAGACATGTAAATTCATCTATTTCATGCAGGAGCTACGTTAGCTAACGATAAGGTTATGGCGGGCTCTAAAGTTTAATAAAGAATAAATTTAAAACATTTGGTATTGTAGAGGGTTTTAAATTTGAAAATGGGGCATTTGCATCTATCCCCAGTTTTTGGGTCACCTTTTAACTTATACCCGCTTTGCACAAAAAAATTACAAGCGTACCCACTTTTTCGGGTAACTTCAGACATACGGGCCTGAAGTAGCAAAAATTTATATCTGAAGTTTGAACTTCAGAATTTTTTGCGTGAAGTGTTGCCTTATCAAAGCAAAACTTCAGATGTTTTTGCTTGAAGTTTGGCCTGCCTTGCAAACGCAAACTTCAGTTCATAGTGCAATGGCAAACTTCAGTTCAATAAAACTACAATTTTGGCTGAAGTTTTTGTTTTGTAATTGCTGAACTTTAGCATTGTAGGAGCTGAAGTTTTGTTTTGTATTTGCTGAATTTCAGTATTCTAGGAGCTGAAGTTTTTGTTTATATTTGTTGAACTTCAGCATTCTAGAAGCTGAAGTTTTTGTTTATATTTGCTGAACTTTAGCATTCTTAGAGCTAAAGTTCTGTTCTGTCTTTCTTTGAAGTTAGATGGCTTTAAAATATAACTTAAGCCTTGTAATCAATGGCAATAGCAGGAGCAGGGACGTTCTCAATATTACCCTTGTCCAATTCCTTGAGGAACTCAGTGTAGGAATCAATGGCAATAGCAGGGACGTACCATTTAGGCTTCGCTACTTCCATGAAAGCCATAAGATGCATCCTCTCATTTTCAGCTTCTTCTAACAGTGCTTTGATCCATCCTCCACTCTGCTCGTATCGCCTAAGTGATTTGCAGACATTTAGACAAGGAAATATAAAAGCAAAAACAGATTCGAATTGAACTTGAACAAGCTTTAGCTTCGTGGGCGCCATTAGAAATGCATTTTGCTGTACTAAGAGAAATCATCTTCAGAATGCTTATGTTCTAATGAGAGTGCCATGTGTTTGAGAGAGAAAAGAAGAAGAGGAAAAGAAGAGGAGGAAGAAAGGAGCGCATAGGTCAGGAGGAAGAAAGAGGAGGCGTCTGAAGTTGTCAAAGTTAAGGTATAGGTTAAAGAATTTTAAAAATATGGGTATAGGTTAAATGGGGGCGACCAAATAAGGCGCCCCGTGCAATTTAAATTAGCACCTTTTCTAACTTCAATCCAAATATTGTCCAAACACAGTTGTATTAGCACAGGGCGAATATCAAATAGTAAATAGTACTATCAATTTATTCGTCTAAATGCAATTAGAGGACTAAACACGATGGAACAATTCTGCCACCCTTCTACTTCGTGTTGGTATTTCATATTTTTATAATAATATAGATTAATTATCTTTAAAATAAAAACCATGAAGTGGTAAACATGAATAACATCATAAGCTTTTGTAATTATTGATCCCTTCAGTCCACAATAAGTGATTAATTTGCGTTTTTATTTTGGTCCAAAATAAGTATCCATTTATATAATCAAGAAAAACATTCAATTTGTTTTTCCAAAATTACCCTTATATACGTATTCCTAAAAAGCCGTTTACTCCTCACATAATTATTATGCTGCAACATTTAATCAAAGGTAGTTTAGTCACACTAATTATTTTTGTCTAAAATTTAGTATTTTCTTAATGGGTGTGCCCAAGACAAATTAACGGTCAATTGGTTTTTGGCTTTTTACAAACTTGTTTTTAGTTTTATGACCCTGCCTCTTTTTTTACACATGAAAAATTTACTTTTACACGTAAGAGATCTGTCTTTTACACATAAGAGATCTAAAAGGGTCATTTTCTTAAATTCAAAATTGTAAAGGGCCATGATGTACAATTAGCACGGTAAATTAATCACTTATTGTGGACCGGAGGGAGTACAATTTAAATGACTTCAACTAACTCCCATATTAATTGCAACTATTGTAAATAAATAGTTTTGTCATTCACAAGTTGGTGGAGATCAGTTAAACATTAATTTGTGTGAGTTGGAAGTCAAATTCATATACTACAATAGTTAAAATGTGTTATACAAGTTGTGCATTGTTTTACGTTTATTTATTTGGGTGTAATCTAATTTTCATGACCAGATTATTGTGCAATGTGTCTTAAATTCAACTGAAATCTCTGATTATAAACAGCGTTAGACAAAAGTAAAAAAAAAATATATATATATCTATATATATATATATATATATATATATATATATATATATATCAATCGAGGAGAGGTCCCAATTAAGTGCATTATATTACAAATCATGAGCTTTACAAAGGTTCTAATGGCAATTTTCCGTACTGTAACTTTTTTAGCAAATGTAGAAGCTATTGGTGAGGAGGGATGGTCTTGCGAAGCCAAATGTGTATTTTTATTTTCTCAAGTAAAAATCCCTTTTGCCTTGATAAATGCATCGAACGATATTGTCGTGCTCCCGTTTCTCCTGAAGCTTTAAACTGTAATCGTGCTTGTTCAGCTGGACGTTGCTCCAAATTTGGAAAAGGTATAATTCTTTCCGTAAATTTCTATATTTTAACAATTTTATATGTTTGTAATTTGTGAAATATTTTTTAATAATTTCTTTGTAGATCCGAAGTTAATGAGAAGCTGCTTGGAAGAATGTTTAACAAGATGTTACACCAAGAAAGGCGTGTAAATTTTATGCTTATTGTTATGCAAAAGCAAAGTAATGAAAAGAAATTAGGACAAATATGATTTAGAAAAGAAACAAAATTATTATTTCTCCTTAACTAGAGAGTAATAGATTTTCTGTTTGTGCCTCCATCCCAGTTTCCCTTCTCGACAGTTGATAGTATTTTTGCTTTTATTTTTGACCATATTAAATATGAAATGAAAGATTGTACTAAGCGAAGGTTCCAATATGAATTAAACCTAGAACAAAAGTTTCATCGACTGCGCAACTCTTTGATTTCACTCCGTGCAAGATTTTTTTTAAGTTTAGTTGAATTCGATGTTACTATGTTTAGCATCAGAATTAAGATGTAACAGGTAGCTAACTTGTTCGTTATTTTTAGAGAAAATGATATTGTACAACCGCTCTCAAAATAATAGCTGAAAAATATATACTTTTTGTACATATATATATATATATATATATATATATATATATATATATATTATGTATGTTATATAAAAAATTATACAAATTTGGCTGAATACATATGTAGCCCCTTAAACTTGTTCATTTTTTCCATTTAGACACTTGAACTAAGAGGTGTACCTATTGGACACCTCAACTCAAATTATATTGTGTAATTGAACACACATTACTGACATAGCACATCATGAACAATTGAAAGATTGATAGGAGTACAGTGTGAATATGTAAACACTCTCGTTTTCTTCCGTTGGTTAAACTGTTTTCTAAAAACACTTCGCTCACCTTCTCCTAACATCAAATAATCCGAACATGAATCAAACACAATCCCAACTTCCACATCTAACAACTACAGAGCGTTGAACCACCTGATATGGGATCAATGCAAATAGATGATATCAATTCGACTCCTCAACCAAAAACCTTCCTCCAAACCCTACTACTTGATAAACATCTTTCACCAAATACGGATAATATTAGTAGCACAATCCCTACTGCTACCTTAACTGACGAAGTCAGCCTCCAGGCGGACAACGATGACAATTTTATTCCAATCAGTGCTCATGATAAATCACGTTTATATGAACCGTGGAAATATTCAGTTATCATAAAGCTGTTTGGACGAAAGATTGCACATCATATTCTGCGCAACAAGCTTATTGATCTATGGAAGCCTACTGAGCAACTTCCTCTAATCGATCTAGGCTCTGTGTTTTTTCTTATAAAGTATAAAAAGGAAGAGAATATGATGACAACACTTCATGGTGGTCCCGAGTTCATTTTGAATCACTTTCTATCTGTGCGTAGGTGGGAACAAAAATTTATAGCATCTTCTACTCAACTCACGTACTCAGCTTTGTGGATGAGGCTTCCTGAACTGCCGAGTGAGTTTTATGATCTAGAGATTTTACAAAGAGTTGGGTCAAAACTGGGTAAGCTACTCAAGATAGATTCATGCACTTCGTCTACTACTAGGGGAAGATACGCACAAATATGTATCGAGGTACCACTGGAAAAGCCTTTGAAAACCCATGTGAATATAGGACATCATAGACAAATAATTCAATATGAAGGTTTAAACTTAATCCGTATGCTTTGTGGACGTTTTGGACATGCGAAGCAATCCAGTACTTTTGCTGTTTCTACATCTATGGAGGAAACATCAGCTCCTGCGCAAATAAAGACTGATGGAACACTGGAAGGTGAGTGAAAAACTATGGACTTTACCAGAAAATCCATCTACAACACCGGCAACTCCACAGCCTCCGTTGACAAGGCGGTTGCAGAAGTAGCTCCTCGACGTCAGCAGCTTGGATCAGGTAAGTTCCCTAACCCTAATAGGCCTCAGTTGGGCCGGACCACTGCGGATAAACTCTACAATATGAGGCCCACTGAGATAAGCCTTAACACGTTTGAATGTCTTTCTGATTTGGACACAAGTAGAGAGGGCCCAACTAGTATTGGTACTACCCCAAGCCACTGGGACCAAAATATGGGTGATACTCTACCACCCACCTTAGCAAAAATGCAGTTGCATTCTAGTGACCAACCAACGTCAACTAGTGACTTACATTTGGTTAGTCCAACTAAGTGTGCTACTACACATTTTATTACTGACCTAAGTTTACCAAATCACTCTTTACCTAGTCTAGAAAACTCGAGTATGCCATCTACCCAAACTTATTTACAGCAGCAACTAATGCCACGTAGTAGTCCAGTCCCCACCCAACACCAATCCTTAAAAGACAAATCATATTTGCCTTCACACCAAATAGACACGTCTCTGCCAGTACAAAGCCCTAACCAAATAGTCCTGCATGCTTCAGTAGTTCCAAATAACTTAGACCAAACCCATACTCCAAATACATGCAAACATAACCATTGCACAACATATGAAGACCCACATGAATCCACTCATCTTACTCACACGCTCCCCCCTGCCTCACCACCTATTCCTACACCAGTTCAGGTATATCAGGTTCTTTCTCCATCTCAAGTATACAATTACCCACAAAATCCTCTTAACAATCCAAAAGATGCAGAGACCATCTTTCCCAAACACCAGCCATTATATGTCCATGGAGGAGAACATTCACAACAACCATCAGTTCTTCCATCTACCAAGGCTGATTATGCAGGGGCCACAATTACCATACATCTCAACCCCGATGGTTTACACTTCTCAGAACATGAAAATGGATCAACCACTTCAGTCTTAGTTGGAAATGGGTCTACAGGGTTATGCACTGATATTTACAATGGAGATGAACGGCCAGGAGGTAGTTCTCCTAATACAGAACCCTTCGCATCTTGCCGAGATTGTGACGGAGGGAATGCGTCTAGGAATGGAAGCTTATACCCAAAATTAGTGGTTCACCACTCAAACACCTCTATAGCTAGAGACTCATGCATCATCCTCAACTCAACACTGGGCCTCTCCAATGAATCCAATCCATTTGCATGGGAACCCGGTCATCAATATGATGCCATTTTACCCTACACATCATATGGGTCAAACGTTTGCACCTTGGTTCCAGTCCCTCCACTCGTTCAATCCACTCTCCCCATATGCCAGCCCACTAACTCCTCTAGACACCACCAACTTACAAGAGAGCCCCCCACAAACACCACCACTATCACCGCACGTACTAGACAGCCCAACAAGGCAAAAGCTGTCCGAAACACTAATGGAGATGAGGGAAACAAGGACAGAGTTCTGGTGGCTAAAGGGGATTTTGCTTTACGACCTAAAAGAACAGTACGAAAAAAAATTATTCTGAAATGTCCACCCGAACTAGAAGCATGCAGCCTCAATTTTCGTCTCACGACAAATCCCCAAGTGGGGAAGTATGCCATGGTCATTCTTCCCACTCTTCATCAGCTTACTCAAATAGTGAGTCTGGAGCAGATGACATCTCATGTCACTCCAATGACTCCAATTCCAATAGGACAGATCTATAACCCAACCTCCTACATGAATTTCCTAGTTTGGAATTGTCGTGGATCCCATAATCCTGAGTTTAGGCGACACTTTAGGTCTTTGCTATATAATCATAGGCTTGTGTTAGCAATTCTACTTGAAACTCACATGAACGATCACACCAGACTCCGTGATGATTTTAATTTTACTCACATGTCACAAGTTCCTGCCAATGGGTTGCTAGGTGGATTAGTGGTTTTATGGAAGGAAGAAGGAATCAAGTTGACAGAGATGCGTATTTCTGACCAAGAAATACACTGCATGATCCAGGTATACTCTAACAAACAACCTTGGATGTTATCTGCTATTTATGTAACGACCCGACCTGTCGTTTTGCATTTTTTTTAACCCCGTTCCCTTAAATAAGGCTTCCCGCACTTGCTTTAGCTAATTTATGACTTGCAAGGACGGGTGGTTCGGAATTTAGAAGAGTTTTGAGCAAGAATAAGTCTAGTTGCTTCTTTAAGGTTCTTTAAAAAGGCCAAGTTTGACTTCGGTCAACATTTTGGGGAAACGGACCCGGAATCGTGATTGGACGATTCCTGAGGGTCCGTGGGAAAATATGGGACCTGGGCGTATGCCCGGAATCAAATTTCGAGGTCCCTAGCCCGAGTAATGAATTTTTATGTGAAATTATTAAGTTAAAGTTTCAAAGGTTTAAATAAACTAAGAAATCATTGTTTTCCTAGGTATCGGGTTTGGATTTCGATTCCGAAACTTGGTACAAGTCCGAAATATCAGTTAAGACTTACCCGTAAAATTCGGTGTCAATCCGAGTAGTTTAAGGGCGTTTAGACCCGTTGAAGGGGAATTAAGAACTTGAAGTTCAACGATTTGATTCATTTGGTTTTGGGGTTGATTCCTCGATTTAGCGTTATTTTTAGTGTTTCGAGGGTTCGAGTAGGCCCGCCTCGTGATTTCAGACTTGTCGGTATGTTCGGGCGGGGCACGGGAGCCCCGAGCGTCAAACGAGCGAGGCTCGGGTGAAGTTAGAATTTGGAGAATGACTGAAGCTTGTTGCTTCTGTCATAACCGCATCTGCGGTTCTTGGACCGCAGAAGCGGGACCGCAGATGCGGTCATTAGTTCGCAGAAGCGGAGAAGGGGCAGGCCAGGGGAAACCGCAAAAGCGGCCCAAGGACCGCAGAAGCGGTCGAGCCCCAAATCCCAAAAGCCGCAGAAGCGGCCAAATTCTGCAGAAGCGAATTCCGCAGAAGCGGAAATACATCCGCATAAGCAAAAATAACTAGGGCCAGAAGGGTTCATTAATACGAACCCAAACTCATTTCTTCCACATTACTCTCAACACTTAGGCGATTTTGGTGATTCCAAAGAGGAGGTTTCAACATAACATTGCAAGGTGGGCCCGGGGTCGGAATTTAGGAAACTTGTGTTAATGGTTAGGAAACTGCTTAAATAGCTAGAATTCAACCTTGTAAGCCTTTATTTACTAGTTCTTACTTCGTTTGATTAGTTTGGGATTGTCCGGCTTCGAATTAAGGACTTGGGCTCGTTCTTGGACATTGGGAGTGCACTTTGGAGTGAGGTGAGTCTCCTTTCTAACCTTGTAAGAGGGAATTGTCCCCATAGAATTTTAAATGAGTAATTGTTGCTAAATGCGGGGGCTACGTACGTACTAGGTGACGAGAGTCCGTGCGTAGCTACTATATGATAATTGTTCGGGTAGTTTAGGACCCACGTCATGTCTAATTGGGGAATATCTCTTATTTTAAATTGCCAATATGATCATTTTGATTTGCTAGAGACTTGAGGAAATGAAAGGTGGACGTATGAGTTTGCTGAGCCTTGGTAGGAATCCCCTTGTACGTAATTGAGCCTTATGTGCTTTTCTTGATATTTTCTTGATGATTATGGATCGGGCCGATCGCCTGGGTGATAATAGATGCATCTACGGTTCGTGTCGCTCGACCCTCGGCAGTGCACAATTTATTTTCTGTTGGAGCGGGTCGTCGACCTCGGCATGATTGTGCATGATTTATATGCTTACATTTAGATATGACGTGATCACTTGTTTAATATGGAAAAGGGAAAACTGGTAGTTTAATTATGTCCAGAATATGAATATGACTCTTCTCTTAAACTTGTGTTATTAGAAATTCTTCATGCTGTATATCTCACTTTATTGTTATATTATCTTGACCTTAGTAAGTATCAAGTCGACCTCTCGTCTCTACTTCTTCGAGATTAGACGGGATACTTACTGAGTACATGTGGTTTATGTACTCATACTATGCTTCTGTACTTAAATGTACAGGATTTGAGGCAGGTGGATCTGGACATCATCCTGGTGCGCATCAGTGAGCACGCTTGGGGACTTCTACGGTGAGCTGCTTCTCTCTCATGCCGATCCGCAGCCGAAGGAGTCCTTTCTTGTACTTTTTTGTTTTCTGTCTATCCTGATTCAGATAGTAGGATAGTGTATTATTCTTTTGTGTATATTCTACTAGTCGCCCGTAGCTTGTGATACCAGGTTCTAGCACACACAGTAGTAGACTATTTTAGTTTTTGGGGGTTTGCATTCGCTATTTTTACGCTANAATTTTGGTTCCTCTTAGTAAAGATCCAATTCTGACTTTCTATCTCTAAAGGCAGTATACTTTTTAATTTTTATATATTTTAATAAATATTTTATTAGGCCCACGGGCCGGCCCGGCCCAGCCTCAGTCAAGCCTCACGGGTCACGGGCTTACTCGGACCGAGCTTAAAAGCCTCGTTTTTATACGGGCTCCAAAAATTCTAGCCCAACCCTGTTAAATCACGGGTTGGGCTGGGCTGGCCCTACGGGCCAAGCCCATATTGACGGCTCTATAAAATATTAATTGAAACTTTAAAGCATATTTGAATCGTGTGGCTTCTAAGAGATTTTAAGAATTTCATTTAGTCAAATTTTTAATATATCAAGAAAAAGGAATTAAGTCTTGTAATTTGTAACTAGAAAAATCATCTCATTAATAAGTGAGGGGTAGACCAAGTTCTCTTATTTATTACTCCCTCCGGTCTACTTTAATTGATCTTTTTGACCTTTTTTTGTTGTTCACAATATTTGGGTTTTTCCAAATATCAAAAAATAATTAATTTTTTTTTTCTAAAGTTAACCTTGGAGTAAAGAGCCTAGGAGTATTTGTTGTATTTTCAAGGAACAAGTTAAAATTAATAAGGTCAATTATATTGTTAAGTAATGCTAAAAGGTAAATTTTTAAATATATATAAAAATAACTAAAAAATCACTTTAAATGGACCAGAGGGAGTATTTATTTATTTATTTATTGTTAATTATTATTAGTAGAGGATAGGAATAGGAATTATGCGTAGGTGGTGCAACTGTATTGATAACTACTTTAAAAACGTGTAGCATTCCAACGCCACGTGCAAATGGTCAACTTGTCGTTGCTTTGAACTAGAATAAAAATAAAAATGAAGAAAAGGAAAAGAGAATCTAGAGTGAAAAAATTATTATTATATTCATAAAAATAAATGTTTTGGTACGTGTCTGTTATGCATTTCACCACAATGCACCCAACGCGCCAAAACGCCGGCCTTGGATAATCAGTAGAAGACTGTAATAAATAAGTTAACAATGAAGTATAAGTATGAAGTATTAAAAATGACATTATTGAATATGTATTAAGAGATCTTCATAATAAAAAGTTAAATAAATAAACTTAGAAAGTTGAAAGCTGCAAATTACGTCCCAAAAGGGAATAGCCTGTTTGGCCAAGCTTCTCCAAAGTCAAAAGTATTTTAATTTTTAAAATTGAAGTGTTTGGCCAAACTTTTAGAAGAGAAAAAGTATTTTTGAGTAGAAGCAGAAGCTATTTTGGAGAAACAAAAAAAGTAGCTTCTCTTCAGAAGCATTTTTATTGAAAATTATTTTTCAGAAAAATGCACTTAAAATCAGTTTTAAAAGCTTGGTCAAACAGTAATTGCTACTTCAGAAGTGTTTTTCAAATTAATTAGTCAAATACAAATTGCTTCTCACCAAAAGTACTTTCACAAAAAAGTACTTTTGAGAAAACACTTCTCAAAATAAGCTGATTTTGCAGCTTGGCTGAACCAGCTATTAAGCTAATAGAATTTTGTCTCCTCTGTCTGCCTTAGGTAAAATTTTAAATTTAAGCACTTTTTCGATTTTTAGGAGTTGATAATCTTAGGCCTCATTTGTTTGCACTTAACGGAGGTCTGAATCTTGATCATTCAGATCTCAGGTATTAAGTGTGTTTGTTTTTAAAGTTTGAATCTTAATTATTCAGATCTTAATCATTTCCGTTGGTTAAACTGTTTTCTAAAAACACTTCGCTCACCCTGTCCTAACATCAAATAGTCCGAACATGAATCAAACACAATCCCAACTTCAACATCAACAACAACAGAGCGTTGAACCACCTGATATAGGATCAATGCAAATAGACGATATCAATTCGACTCCTCAACCAAAAACCTTCCTCCAAACCCTACTACTTGATAAACATCTTTCACCAAATCCGGATAGTATTAGTAGCACAATCCCTACTGCTACCTTAACTGACGAACTCAGCCTCCAGGCGGACAACGATGACATTTTATTCCAACCAGTGCTGATGATAAATCACGTTTATATGAACCTTGAAAATATTCAGTTATCATAAAGCTTTTTGGACGAAAGATTGCACATCATATTCTGCGCAACAAGCTTATTGATCTATGGAAGCCTACTGAGGAACTTTCTCTAATCGATCTAGGCTCTGAGTTTTTTCTTATAAAATATAAAAAGGAAGAGAATATGATGACAGCACTTCATGGTGGTCCCTGGTTCATTTTTAATCACTTTCTATCTGTGCGTAGGTGGGAACCAAAATTTATAGCATCTTCTACTCAACTCACGTACTCAGCTTTGTGAATGAGGCTTCCTGAACTGCCGACTGAGTTTTATGATCTAGAGATTTTACAAAGAGTTGGGTCAAAACTGGGTAAGCTACTCAAGATAGATTTATACACTTCGTCTACTACTAGGGGAAGATACGCACGAATATGTATCGAGGTACCTCTGGAAAAGCCTTTGAAAACCCATGTGAATATAGGACATCATAGACAAATAATTCAATATGAAGGTTTAAACTTAATCTGTATGCTTTGTGGACGTTTTGGACATGCGAAACAATCCTGTACTTTTGCTGTTTCTACATCTATGGAGGAAACATCAGCTCCTGCGCAAATAAAGACTGATGGAACACTGGAAGGTGAGTGGAAAACTGTGGACTTTGCCAGAAAATCCATCTACAACACCAGCAACTCCACAGCCTCCGTTGACAAGGCGGTTGCAGAAGCAGCTCCTCGACGTCAGCAGCTTGGGCCAGGTAAGTTCCCTAACCCTACTATGCCTCAGTTGGGCCGGACCACTGCGGATAAACTCTACAATATGAGGCCCAATAAGATAAGCCTTAACACGTTTGAATGTCTTTCTGATTTGGACCCAAGTAGAGAGGGGCCAACTAGTATTGGTACTACCCCAAGCCACTGGGACCAAAAAATGGGTGATACTCTGCCACCCACCTTAGCAAAAATGCAGCTGCATTCTAGTGACCAATCAACGTCAACTAGTGACTTACATTTGGTTAGTCCAACTCAGTGTGCTACAACACAATTTATTACTGACCTAAGTTTACCAAATCACTCTTTACCTAGTCTAGAAAACTCGAGTATGCCATATACCCAAACTTATTTACAGCAGCAACTAATGCCACGTAGCAGTCCAGTCCCCACCCAACACCAATCCTTAAAAGACAAATCCTATTTGCCTTCACACCAAATAGACACGTCTCTGCCAGTACAAAGCCCTAACCAAATAGTCCTGCATGCTATAGTAGTTCCAGATGACTTAGACCAAACCCATACTCCAACTACATGCAAACATAATCATTGCACAACATGTGAAGACCCACATGAATCCACTCATCTTACTCACACGCTCCCCCCTGCCTCACCACCTATTCCTACTCTAGTTCAGGTATATCAGGCTCTTTCTCCATCTCAAGTATACAATTACCCACAAAATCCTCTTAACAATCCAAAAGATGAAGAGACCATCTTTCCCAAACACCNGCCATTTAATATGTCCATGGAGGAGAACATTCACAACAACCATCAGTTCTTCCATCTACCAAGGCTGATTATGCAGGGGCCACAATTACCACACATCTCAACCCCGATGGTTTACACTTCTCAGAACATGACAATGGATCACCCACTTCAGTCTTGGTTGGAAATGGGTCTACAGGGTTATGCACTGATATTTACAATGGAGATGAACGACCAGGAGGTAGTTCTCCTAATACAGAACCCTTCACATCTTGCCGAGATTGTGACGAAGGGAATGCGTCTAGAATGGAAGCTTATACCCAAAATCAGTGGTTCACCACTCAAACACCTCTATAGCTAGAGACTCATACATCATCCTCAACTCAACACTGGGCCTCTCCAATGAATCCAATCCATCTGCATGGGAACCCGGTCATCAATATGATGCCATTTTACCCTCCACATCATATGGGTCAAACGTTTGCACCTTGGTTCCAGTCCCTCCACTCGTTCAATCCACTATCCCCATATGCCAGCCCACTAACTCCTCTAGACACCACCAACTTACAGGAGAGCCCCCCATAAACACCACCACTATCACCGCACGTACTAGACAGTCCAACAAGGCAAGAGCTGTCCGAAATCCTAATGGAGATGAGGGAAACAAGGACAGAGTTCTGGTGGCTAAAGGGGATTTTGCTTTACGACCTAAAAGAACAGTACGAATTTTTTTTTCCTGAAATGTCCACCCGAACTAGAAGCATGCAGCCTCAATTTTCGTCTCACGATATATCCCCAAGTGGGGAAGTATGCCATGGTCATTCTTCCCACTCTTCATCAGCTTACTCAAATAGTGAGTCTGGAGCAGATGACATATCATGTCACTCCAATGACTCCAATTCCAATAGGACAGATTTATAACCTAACCTCCTACATGAATTTCCTAGTTTAGAATTGTCGTGGATCCCATAATCCTGAGTTTAGGCGACACTTTAGGTCTTTGCTAGATAATCATAGGCATGTGTTAGCAATTCTACTTGAAACTCACATGAATGATCACACCAGACTCCGTGATGATTTTAATTTTACTCACATGTCAGAAGTTCCTGCCAATGGGTTGCTAGGTGGATTAGTGGTTTTATGGAAGGAAGAAGGAATCAAGTTGTCAGAGATGCGTATTTCTGACCAAGAAATACACTGCATGGTCCAGGTATACTCTAACAAACAACCTTGGATGTTATCTGCTATTTATGCTAATCATCTATCTACTGTACGTAATAAACTTTGGGAAAATCTAATTAATATTCAAAATACTGTTGGTATGCCTTGGTTATTAGGGGGTGACTTTAATAAAATCTTAGACTCTAAGGAAAAATTTGGCGGCCTTGCTATAAGTAATAATAGGGTTGATAAGTTTGTCAATTGTTTGAATTATTGCAAGCTGATTGATCTAGGCTTCCGGTAGCCGATTTACATGGACTAATAAACGGCGTCATGGAAATACAATTTTAGAAAGGCTTGATCGGTTCTTAGCAAATTATGAGTGGCTAAATTTATACCCAGAAGCTGTAGTTAGGCATCTTCCCCGTACTTTTTTGGGCCACTGTCCCCTAATAATTACACTAGAATCTTCCCCCAGGGCACAACAAATTTTTTTTCGCTTTGAGACAATGTGGGCATCTCACCAACAATTCCCAGATTTAGTTAGGAATGTTTGGGCAGGGGATCAATCGTTATTAGACACTACGAAATTATTCCAGGCAGTAGTTACACTTTGGAATAAATAACAATTTGGGAATATATTCCAACAAAAACAAAATTTGTTAGCTAGACTAGCAGGAATTCAAGCATCAATTCACTACCCTACTAGTATATTCCTACAAAATTTAGAGATACATCTTTCCATTCAGTTCAGTAATATTTTACGTCTAGAGGAAGAATTTTGGAAATTAAAATCGCGCATCAATTGGCTAAATGAAGGTGATGCAAACACAAAATTCTTCCATTTGTCTACTCTTCATAGGTGTCGAAGAAATAGAATATACAGTTTAGGGGATGTAGTGGGTAACTGGATTACTGACCGGTGTGAACTTAATCAACATATCCTTGATTTCTACCAAGGACTATTCACAACTGGTAAATTGGCATCCGCTCAAAAATATAATGATTTAAATAGCTATAGACTTTCCGTTTATGAAAATCAGCTATTGAAAGAACCTCTTGATCCTATGGAAGTCAAATGTGCTCTATTTAGTTTTAAACCCTAAAAAGCACCTGGATCGGATGGACTCCATCCTTTTTTCTATCAAAAATTTTGGTCTGATATTGGCAATAAAGTTACTTTTTTTTGTCAAAATATTTTTGCTACTAAGATGATTCCTCAAGAATTAAATCAAACATTTATCTGTCTTATTCCTAAAGTGAAAATCCCAGCCACTATTCAGCAATATCGCCCTATAAGTTTATGTAATATTTTATATAAGTTAATTACTAGGCTAACTGTCAATCGACTAAAACCTATCGTCAATAAAATTATAGGACCTACACAAACTAGTTTCCAACAAGGGAAACGAGCTTCTGATAATGCAATTATAGTGCAAGAAGCTTTAAATTACTTTAGGAATGTTAAAGGAAAATCTTCCTATATGCTGTTAAAATTAGACTTAGAAAAGGCATTCGACAGACTAGAATGGCCTTTTATTCGGAGAACTCTCGTATACTTCAATATTCCACCACCTTTGGTTACTTTAATCATGTCTTGTGTCACAACTTCTTCTATATCTATTTTGATCAATGGCACTAGGACACAATATTTCACTCCAACAAGAGGAATTCGCCAGGGTGATCCTTTGTCGCCTTATTTATTTATAATGTGTATGGAAATGCTCTCACGTAGTATATCATTATCAGTTGACTACCTTCAATGGCAACCTATTGGTATAACTAGGAAAGGTCCGTTAATATCACATCTCCTTTTTGCAGACGACATTATCCTATTCTCAAAAATATCTACTAAGAGTTGTCATGCAATAATAGATGTGTTGGATCACTTCACAACTGCTTCAGGCCAAAAAATAAATTATGATAAGTCTAAGGTTTATTTCTCTAAAAATACTTTGCAGATTGATCGATCTTATGTGACCCAGTCCTTTTCTATTAAGGAAGGGACTTCATTTGGAAAATATTTAGGCTTTCCTATGTTCTAGGCTCGACCTACAAATGCAGATTTCCAATTCCTCTTAGATAATTTTAGGAATAGATTAGCCGGATGGAAAAAAATTTTCTTACAATGACTGGTCACACTACTCTTATTAAATCTACCCTGAACAATCTTCCAAAATCACATTATGCAGTATATTCAAATTCTCAAGCATATCATTAATAAAATGGAACAATACCATCGAAATTTTCTTTGGGTCTCTACCTCAGTAAGGAGAAAAATGCATCTCCTCAAATGGAATGTGGTCTCAAGCCCTAAAAATAAGGGTGGTCTTGGCATTCAAAAGTTAGAACAAAAAAATAAGGCGTTATTAGCGGGACTTGCTTGGAGAATTTTTCAAGCACCACAAGCTATGTGGTCAAGAATTCTCATTAACAAATACCTCCATAAAAGTAATGTTACTAACAATTCCCGCACTTGGGATAACATCTTAAAAGGTTGGAAACTCTGCCAATTAGGACTTCAATGGAGGATAGGGGAAGGAAAACTTATTAGTGTTTGGAATGACCCTTGGTTACGGCCAGGCACAACATTACGATCGATGATTCAAGGTCCGTTAACTTTGGACCAAAATAAGTTAAAAGTCTCTCAATTACTTAGAACCACTGGTTGGAATACGGACCTAATATCTTTTGATTTAGGACAGAATATTACTCACATGATGAACGCTACTTATGTTTCACAATTAAAAAATAATGGGGATTGCATTTACTGGGGTTTAACACAAAGGGGAGATTTCACTGTGCATTCTATGTATGATATTCTGGAGTTGGCAGCACAACAATCTACTAATAATTCACCAACCTTTTCATGGATTTGGAAGCTTCCTATCCATCCAAAAATTAAGAATTTTATTTGGCTTTTATGCCATCAAAGGTTACCAACGGGACTTTATTTTTAAAAAACTACTATCATTCCAGATGCAACTTGTTTTTACTGTTAAAAGGAAGACGAATCTATTAAACACATTTTCCTGGATTGTGAGAATGCTACGAAATTTTGGAAGGACTTAGGAGTTGAGCATATTATCCACCACATAACAAACTCCCCATGCACACATACATGGGTTCGTAATCTCATCAATTATAGGAACTTTCAACTTCCCTTTAATATTAACCCTAACACCTACTTACCACTTAGCTTATGGAACATTTGGATTACTCGTAATAAAAACATTCACAATAAGATTAGGGATAGTATCTTTCTAAAAACTGTGACTCAACAAGCAACTGAATTTTCTTACTTAACAGCCTATACACATAAGACTAACTCCAAGACTAAACTGCCCAAGGATGTTAAATGGAAGCCGCCTAAGGAACATTTCTACAAGCTCAATACGAATGGAGCTTATTCACAACACAAGGCAGGTATAGGAGGAGTCATTAGGAATTCTGAAGCTGACTGGATCTTGGGTTTTGCGGGTGCTGCACCATGTCACTCTGCCATTTTTTCAGAGCTTTATGCTTTGGCAAAAGGTTTGAAATATGCGTATGAAAGGAATATCACACCTCTTGAGGTGGAAGTGGATGCAAAGGACATTATCTTTTTACTACATGCTGAAAATTTTGCTCTTTCTAACATAATTGCTGATTGCAAGTATTACCTGGCCAACTAGGTAATCCAGTGGTTAAACATGCGTACAGAGAGCAAAATATGTTAGCTGACCAACTAGCTAAAGAAGGCCACAATTTTGGAAATGTATGGATCCCAAGGGTGTTTGAAGCTGTTCCCGTTTTTGTTGCCCCAACTTTTGAAAAAGACAAGGACTGTATGGATCATGGTTACTCGGCCCAACAACATTCTTGGCATAGTTATAGTGGCAACTTGGCTCAACTATCATATGATGTAATTAGTTGTCATGATGATAATTCCAATAGGATGACCATGAAAACTGTAAATAGTAGTAGTAGTTTAAGGCTTGATACTACGACAATAGCTTGTAATAGGGAGCCAGTTAGGCCCCAACCTCTGTACGCAATTCACTAATTAGTAATATATATTATCTTTCTGACCAAAAAAAAAGTATGTTTATTTGTTTTACTTCACAACCACTTAATGGGTCTGAATAGGTCTGTATGATTAAGATCTATAACAGAGTCTTAATTTCATTAAGATGATATCACATATTCATTATTAACTGCCGCCACCGCCTACCATTATCAACTACCACCATGCCGCCGCCACCACCATACTCAACCACCACTACCACATCCACCATCACCACGCCACCATCATCCTCAATCATAGCCGCCACCATTATCGACCATCACCACCCACTATCTCCACCACTCCGACCACCATCATTCTCACCCACAATCAACACTCATCTATCTCAACTACCACAACTGACTATCCCATCACCATCAATAACCACAGCCGGCACTGCCCATCATACCACCACCCATCCACCACCTTCTTCAGTCACAACAACTACCACCACCCGCCATTATTAACTATCACCACCACCATCCTCAATCATAATCGCCACCACTACCAATCACTACTAGCTACTAGCATGAACCACCATCATCAACCATAACTACCACCAACTACCGCCTCTAGTTGGCATTCACCCGTTAGCCATTACCACCAACAACTATCATATTTTAAAAAATATATATATTTTATTGATAGAATATTAGATTAGTTAGTATTCCATTTGAATTTTATGTTTATTAATTTTCAAATAAAGATAAATTTATATATTCAGATGTTAAAAATCAAACAGTCTTAATTATTTAGTATTCAGATCTTAATACACATCTTAATATATTCAGATGTGTATTCAGATTCAGATGTCTTAATCTTAATACACATCTTGATATTCAGATGTGTATTCAAATTCAGACGTCTTAATCTTAAAAAAAACAAATGAAGCTTAAAGAGGGATAAAAGATCAATAGAGAGAAAGCTATTTCAAAAAATTTAGAATATCTCAAAATTCAGGCATATCTAACAAAAGTTAAAAAACAATGAACCGTATGAATGATACTAAACAGAAGACTAGTGCTTACAAAAAGACTCTTAATATATTAGAAACATAACTATTAGAGTATATTAGAAAACCCCTATTGTTAGATTATCATAAAATACAGAGTATTGAAATATTACGGACCCATACATACTATTTATGATTTTGAAGATTTATACAACCGGTCATGACTAGGGGTGGCAAAATGGTTAAAAGAAAACAGTTAACCACCCATATTATCCATTAAAAAATGGGTTGGATAATGAACTTTTTAAAAATGGGTCAAATATGGATAAGAACCATATTATCCATTTAGAAAATGAGTAACCAATGGATAACCAATGGGTCTAACTTTTACATGTGTAAAGCCTCAAATTGGGGGTTCCTCAAGTTAGGGAGAGTAAGAATTCTCCCAAAGCGATCATATGCAAGAATTCATGGATAATATAGTTACCCATATTATTCGCCGGTTAACCCATTTTTTATCCGTATTAAATATGGGTCGAGTCGGATAATTGATCCGTTTTTTCATTACCCGTTTTCGACCCGAACCATATCTGACCCGACCCGCCCGTTTGCCACTCCTAGTCATGACTAACTCGGGATTGAGGTTACTTAGGGGTTGTTTGGTACGGTGTATAGGAAGAAATAATCATGGCAGAAAAAGGTTGTTATAGTTATTTAGGACTGTGCATAATTTGGTAAATACCGAATCACCATACTGAAACCGAAAATTTTGGTATTTGGTATACGGTATTTTGGTATTTAGTATGCTATTTGGTTTATATTTTTTAAAATATTGGTATTAGGTATGGTATTTGGTATTTTAAAATAAAATACCGAAATACCGATACCGTACCGAAATATATATTATATTACACAAAACACATATTATCAATTATAACATAAATATAAAAAATCTAAAATTTTACTTCCTTTATTCTCTAAGTTCATCAATTAACTCTAAACAAGTAACAAGACATTTCTAATGATCAAATATTCTTTTATATATAATTTTCTCTATTTGGGTCGATATTTTCTAGTTTTGGACAATTTTTTTGTCAACAAAACATTTTCAGTTTTGTATTTTTGAATACTTTAATTAAGAATATTAGAGTGTATGGCTCTATGCACTAGTTAGTATTCAAACCGAATAAACCGAAGTTACCGAAACCGAAAGGAGAAAAACGGAACCATACCGAATTTAATTAGGTACGGTATTGGTATAAGATTTTAAGAAATCGAATACCGAAAATACCGAACCGAAATGTCTAAATACCGTACCGTACCGTACCGACCGATAAACACCCCTATAGTTATTCCATATTTGGTATATACTTTTTATCCATGTATAGTTAATCCTTGTACAAAGTTATACACCAATTTTAATCTAACTTTGTATACAGGTCTCGGGTTCGAATCAAACCATTTTTCAAACAAAGAAGATAAAAAAAGAAAAGTATAGTTGCTAGGAAAGATCCAGAGATTCTATGGGATATTGAAAACGTCAGCTACTTCCAAGCCCACCTTCTGGTTGTCACGCGACGATCACGGATTTGCTAGCTGCCTATGATAGGAAAAAGAAAACTTGATCAGATAGTTCGTGCGGGGCATTTCTCACCTCGCTTTTGATCTTTCCCTTGCTGTGTAGGTAAAGCTAGAAGAACCTCATTGGCCCGACAGCTGACAAGCAAACCTTCCATTCCCTAGAGCTAGAGCTTGTTGAGAAAGTAGCTTTGAAGATGGGCTTCCTATGGGAAATAGGGAAGTTTAAAGCGATAACAAAAGCCTTAGTTTTTGGCAAAGCAAGACTGATTAGCTCGCCTAAGGATGGGCGGCACTATCCCAGCCAGGATCCAGCCAGGTTCTATTGATCATGTCCCCTTCCTAACAGTTGTACCTTGTCTTGGGGCGTCTTTTGCTTTATAATAGAAAGCTCGCCGGATAAAGCTGACTCGACCTTGAGAAGCTTGTATAATTTGGATTCTTGGGACCTAACGAGCCAGGACAGCCTATACCGAAGGAGAGAAATTCATACCCTGCCGATTTCTAGGGCTTGCGTTTGCCTTCTATTGCCGACTTGCGTAGTGCAGGGCTGCTTGTCGTGAATGGTTGGACACTCTCTTCATCTAAGGTCTTAGCTTGGTCACTCTATTAAGCTTTCCCAGCAAGTCTATTGAATGGGGTACGAAAGATTGCTATTCAAAGCATCGTTAAGAGTTTTGTCTTCTAGGGAGTAGTCAAGATAAGATGACTCTGATCTTTCCTTCTATGGAGCCGGATGTAAGCTTATCGCCTACTAATCTTACTCAAAAAGAGTCAATGGGAGTAGACACATCAATAGCAGCAGACGCAGAGAAAGAAATTCGAATTTGGATCTTGACATGTCGGTGGTTTTTAACCGTAGGCATTTTGCCAGGAAGTTGGTGGGCTTATCATGAATTAGGTCGGGGTGGCTGGTGGTTTCGGGATCCCGTAGAAAATGCTTCTTTTATGCCTCGGGTATTAGCCACAGCTCGTATTCATTCAGTAATTCTACCCCTTCTTCATTCTTGGACCTCGTTTCTTAATATTGTTACTTTTCCATGCTGTGTCTCAGGAACCTTTTCAATACGGTCCGGATTGCTAGCTCCCGTTCATAGTTTTGCTACAGATGATACACGCGGAATCTTTTTATGGCGGTTCTTGCTTCTATTGACCGGCATATCTATGATTCTTTTCTCCCGGATGAAGCAGCAGGCATCGGTCTGTAGAACCTATAAAAACGAGATGGTTGTGGTGCGAAGTACTCTTGTGCACCTACGTCATTCGGCTCGCGCAAAGAAAGAGAATGCGGGGTAGAGGAATTGGTCAACTCATCAGGCTCATGACCTGAAGATTGCAGGTTCGAATTCTGTCCCCGCCTAATCAGTGGAACATTGTTCACTGGGATAGAAGGCCGGTCCCAACCCGTCTACAACAAGACATTAGGGATTCTGAATCTGACCGCACTTTCCTCAGGTCGAACGGCTATCGATCCTGGCCCGATGAGAAAAGGGTTGAACCATACTTGCCTTAACCCAATCTACTTGGATCCCGGATTCCATTCCATTTCCATTGAGGCATTCATTCCCTTCATGTAACGGAAGAGTTCAACAGAAGTCATCTCTTTGACACTGGCTGTTCTTTCTACCTAAACTTGCTGCTTCTTTCATTAAAGATAGGTGTGAGCTAATTTTCTCGCTAAACTTGTCTCCGATCTTCTCTACTATTTTGGCTGCTTTCTTGGGTGTAAGGGCTTATCTGTCAGTTGCGTCGGTCTGCCGCTCAGTTGAAAACTATGAAACAAGTCTGCGGTAGTTCAAAACTGGAATTGGCACAATATCGCGAAGTGGCCGCCTTGCTCAATTTGGCTCAGAAACGGGAAAAAGAGAATGAGTAGGACACGCTCGAGGTCAATTCTTTCTTTTAGGAGAGATCCCACCCCCTTCTTTAGCGCTTGCTGTCGATCTGTGATCAAAGAAAACTATACCTCACGAATGGGATACAGATTTACAAGCACAAAAGGGTAGGCTTGGCTATTAATCTACGCTCATTGATGAGACAACATTTCCATTATGTTACCTAGCCAAACTCGCCTCATGTGCCAAAGTCAAACGTTGTTCTTGCTTCCCCGCTCCTTCTTTTTCTACATATGCGCCGGCGGCAGAGAATAGGGGACAACTTCTTTCTCCTTTGCCTTGCTCAATCTTCCTTTTCTGATTGAAAGTAGCAAGGCACTCTACTATTGGTACAGAGGCCAGATAAAAGGTTGCTCATCCAGCCCAGTGGATCCATTGTTTATGTGGCAGTGCAATGCAGCTAAAAAAGCTGCACTTATGTTAAGTCTGGTCGCTCGAGCCGTTGTACCTTTTGATTATGGTGAGTTAGGCAGATGATAAACGTCGAATCACTAAATACTTCGATTTCTTATATTCCCAGGGTCACTTTAATCCATGGATACATGCTTCATCTTCTATGATATTCTTAGTTCCTTAAAAGTCACCCAGACCTTTCTAATACTGAAAACCTGTATATGAAATTTCTTCAGTTGCTTACTCGGCCTAAGCAAGCCGGACCGAACACCCGAAAGCTCGTGACTATGGCAGGGCGGTACGCTCTACTCTCTCGCGACCCCTACTCTAATCAAAAGACTAAAGGCCGAAGCTGGTCTCCATCTTCGAACTTCTCGTTCGATGAGACCCTAGGTCTCGCTGTTTCCGTTATTAGGTCACGCCTTAACCTCGTTAGAAAGATGCGTTTTCCTCCTGTTTTATTGAATTGGTTCATTTTTTGATTTTGGGGACAGTATCTCTCTGTTCCGGTGCCACACAAGGGCATACGGATTCGAACCGTATTTGCTTTATTCCTTTTCCTTTCTTGCCTCCCTCCCCCCTTTGTCATTCTCTATTTTGTTTTCATGTCCTGTTCTTTTGGATTTGTTCTCTTGTTTTTGTTCTCTTGGTTTTTCTGTTCAAGTCAAGGACTTAGGCGATCAAAGAAAAGAATACTTGAAAGAAAAGCTACTAATTGAGTGCCAGCACCTAGCTGTGCTGTCAGTAAGAAGGTAGCCGACGCCTTTCGAAGCTAGATACCCGAAAACCGGTTTTCCCGAAAAAGTAGAAACTATATGACTTATGATACCGGAGGAAACCTGGTGAAAAAGAAGTGAACACTTTGCTGAGGAACGAAGCTTCGTGTTTGTTTTTCTTCCAACCCCCAATCCCCTCTCGCTCGCCCGACTGCGAAACCCATCAGGGTTAAAAAATAATATACTATTACGATGCCCTCGATCGGCGATCGTTCAACGGACTACTTTTGCGATGTCTGTCGCATGAAGAAGCTCAGCAAGCCTTGCAAGAAGTACATGCTTTACTAATAGGGGAATAATAATTGTTCTACTAAGGCCAGGATCTGAAAGAGAGGATTCACTTTTCGAAAGTCCAAGTGACATGATTCCTTCTTCAGAAGCTAAGTTGAATGATCAAAGTCTCCTTTAGGTTCAGTCGAAGAGATCGAAGCGAAGCTAACCAGCTAAATGGTTCTCTTATAGAACGGATAAGCCGTCAGGTCAAAGTACGTATTTGAGGATTGCCTCTCCATGACAGATGTCTTCCTCCTCATTTTCCAATAACAAATTCAAATAGGCTTGACCCTTCTGCTTGGGTTATTTGTGACTGCGGGACCCTCCGCATAATCTTTGATTATTGACTTCTCCGTAATCGAACTTGCCATTGACCTCTGTTGATAACATGTCCTTGTAACTTTCCTATGTATGGTCTCTCCACTAAGTTTTGCTCCACGCGCACTAGCTTCCTCAAAATCTAAATCGGATAGGATAGATGGATCGATCTATCTTTCTATTCATATATATATTACTAATCAAAATGGATTTTTATAGTGTTGTAGCATAGCAAGAAGCCCCAAATCCTTGATTCGACTAGAGAAGAGAGAGGCAGGAAAGCCAGATCGGACTGACCGGTTGGAATGATTACGAAAGTTTCTGACAGTTAGACCGTTTGAGAGACTGCTCCCAGATCGACAAGGACAGAAAAAGACAAAAATGGCCTTGTTGTACCTCACTCTCGTCTTCAATGGGGTCTGCTCTTTCTTTTTTGGGAGAGTATGCCAATTTGATCTTAATGAGGTGCGGGGCTCGAGTCCTTGGGTATGAAGTCGCCTTTGTTAAATAGCGATTTACCCCCTAATGTGGGACTTTCCGGCACAAATTCAGATTTAATCGGGCTCCAATGTGGTACCGGATACCGGGTAGGAAACCAAAAAAAAAACATCAAATAACTACTCCATATATAAGTTATACATGGATAAAACGACAAAAGAGAAAAGTAACCTTGTCTTTTTCCTAGAAACCTATGAAAGTAAAATATCCAAGGATATATTTGTAAACTCATGTCTCTTTTCTTCTTGTGCCGAGGGTCTACCGAAAACAGCTTTTCTACTCCTCCGGAGTAGGGGTAAGGTCTGCGTACACACTACCTTCCCCAGACCCCACATGTGGGATCTCACTGGGTTGTTGTTGTTGTTGTTGTATATTTGTAAACTCATAGCCTTTTAGTTTAAAAATAAATAAATATTTTATATGATATCTTGAATATCCAATTTTAGTACAATCAATTCATGTCTGGAAACTGAGTCCGATTCGTTGGCCAAATTTGCATCTGATATCTGATTTTGCTACATGGTGGTATAAATTAGTGTTAGACACTAAAAGATTTCCGGAAACTAATACCTTATTGCAACTAGCAGTATCTATCTTTTGGATGATTTGGAAGGCTAGGAATGAATATATTTTTAATTCGGTGATCTGGAATCAAACTGAGATCTTATCTAAAGCATTATTTGAGTTTAATGAATTTACAGTTGCAAAGGAACATGTTAACACTATGAGCGATGCTTCTACTAGTCCACCAATACTAACTCTTTCTTCAGAAAAAGTGTTGCTTTATGTGGATGCAGGTCTGGATCCAAAGACTCGCAAAGCGAGTATTGGAATGGTAGCCTTACAGGCTAATGGTGACGTCCTTTATGCCTATGGTAGTCCAATTCCGGTTTGTAGTAAAAGCCATAATAGCTGAAGCGTGGCATACGACAGCATTCAATTGGCGTGAGTATTGCTGGAAGAATATATATATCTTATCTGATTCCTTAACAATGGTTCAAATGCTTAATGAAAGCAGAGGCCCTTCATGGGAGGTTAACACTCTTTGCGAAGATATTTTGGACACTTCGGCAACATCTTAGTGATGTATCTTTTAAATATTTAAGTAGACGGTTTAATACTTGTAGTCATAAGTTAGCCAAATTTTCTTCAGCTCTACTTAGTGAAGTCTCTTGGTTTGACAACTTTCCTGTTTGGATTGTCACCGAGGCTTCAGCTGGTTTTGTACCATTGACTGTTGATTTTGATTAATGCAAGGTTTGTTCGTTGAAAAAAAAAAGGAGTACCATCCAGTTTAACAAGTGGGCTTTTGGACAAAAGAATTATGAAATCCCCCCAAAAAAAGTAAAATTTCTTTTCACGTAAAAATATATTTAAAAATTATAGTTGTATTTGCACATGAATACAATTCGGAGTTATTTTTAATTTTTGTGAATGTTTTGAAGCGAAAATTTTGAAAAATAATTTTTGGAGCTTTACAAATTTTCAAAAAATTTTGAAATTCAACTTCAAGCGAAATTTAAAATTTTTATGGCCAAACACTGCTTCCAAAAAAAGAGAAAAATTTCGGAAAAAATGAATTTTTTATGTCCAAACGGGCCCTTAATTTGCATAATTTTTTAATCAAAATTCCTTTCTAGTCTATAATCTCTCCTTATCTTAGCAACTCGAATTTTAATTCTTAATTTAAGTGATTGAGTATGGTATTATATTGAACTATTTTTATGCGTAATGTATCTAATTATAAATGTACACATTAACTTTTAAGTTAATTACTATTTTACTTAACACAATTTAATGTAAAAGATGAGGTTTATGTTCAAAATCATAACACTGTTTAAATGAGCAAAACCGAGATTGGTCGTAACCAAGGTCGCGCTCAACTTTATTTTTTTCAAAACGAGTTAAATTGAGTCTAAATAAAATACGAGCAACTCACGTGAAGCTCGACCTATGTACATGCAGATTACAATATTACATGATTCAAGATTTTAATTTTGTTTAACCAAAAATAGTGTACTTCGGTCAAAGCTTATTTTTAGCAGCACTCGGGCTACTGATAATCAAGAAATTCTATATTTTCTTAGTGATAAGAAAGGAAATCAGAATCTGAAATAACAAAGTAACCAATAGAAAGCAAAAGAAAGCAATTGTATATCAATAATGATCAGAATGTGCTTTTACAAGTGAAATCCCCTTCCCTTATATAGGAATCTATAAGTACAACGTTTCTTCCCTTTTATGACTAAATCATTATGAACATTAATGAGACATTATAATTGGCAATCGTAACTATCTAGGAAGATTCTGTAACGTCTATGATCATTCATGCACATTAATTGGCAATTCATGGATCTTCCTTCTTTACTGTCTTGATTCATTATGCCGGTGTCTCTTTATATAGTAATTCAGACCCGAGTGACCATACCCTTTTATCTCGTGGGTGATTTGCTCGTACCTATTACGACTCGTGCCTCTTTTAATGCATCTCTCCAGTTTTTGCTTTCTTAGTGATCCACGTATCTTGCCACATCAGCCACATGTATAAATCCACGTATAATATTTATTTTTACCAATATAGATAGTTCCCCCATTTACCAATTATTCAACAATTGAATATTTGGAAAGTGGATCACATTTATGGCGGAAATTTTTTGTCGTCGTTTCTATGTATCATTGCATCTTCTTTAGAACCATCGCGTCGTATGTCACTTCCATTTAATGTTTGTGACACGTGTCATTCATTGATTGGTTCTGCAACTCTTCAGCAATTTTTAGGGCTTTTCTGCAGCTGCATCAGTCACGAAGTGACTGCTTTCATTATGACGTTTCCATCATGAACCCCTTCATATGACGGTTGCTTCTTCGTATAAATACCTCCTTATGTCTTTGATTTCACGAAAACCTTCAGTCTACAATATTCTTCTCCCATAATAGTTCTTGTTCATCAGCTCGTATTATTTATACAATCATGTCTTCTCCAAATCCCGATCCGCGTAGAGTAGTTATAGTAGATGAACTTCCCCCTCCATCTGCTCCTATCAGAAGTAGAAAGGGTGGTAGATTACGTAGTTTAGGGTCTGTATCTATTCGTGGTTCTTATTCTCAACCTAGTGTTACTACCCCTTCGTCCTCTAGAACTAGGGCTTCATCTTCTCATAGATCTTCTACTAGAACTAGGTATTCTGGTGAACCTCTTCGAGAACCCACTGTTGATGAGATTGTCCCCGCTGAACTTTCCTTCTTTACTGATCGAGAATCGATTAGAAATCAAGTTACTCATATGACTTCCCATGATTGTGCTGATGTTTACCCTTCCCAGATTACTGAGGGTTTGATTTCTCTTGTGCGAAGTGAATGCCATTGGAAATTTGATTTCCCAATTTTAGTCCCTAATGCAAATCAAAGGATCACCTCATACAAAGCTGGTTATTCCTTTGTTTATACATATCCCTTTACATTAGGCTTTAGACCACCTATTGACCCAATCATCATAGCATTTTGCCGTTTCTTTAATGTTTGCTTAGGACAGATTGGTCCTATTGTATGGAGAGTCGTGGCATGCTTAAGATACTTGTTCAATGTGGCCTCTTTGCCCTTTACCTTTTATCACTTGATTCATCTATATTCTCCCAAGTTATATCGTTCTGGGGTATTTACTCTCGTGGCCAGGAGTAAAAGGGTTTTGGTTAGCCCTGAAGATGACAAGGATCGTGGCTGGTATGCCCGTTTCATTGCTGCTCCCACAAAAGGTTTAGTGGGTGATGAGAACATGCCTTTTCCAGAAAAACTGAACTTTGCACGTAAGTTTTTTTTTTAACCTTCTTCTTCTTTTTCTATTGAAGAACAAGGACTTACAATCTCGTGACTGTATATTTTTTCCTTTTTTCAGCAACTATGGAAGTTGTTGAGGAGATTCCAGACTTCCGTGGTTGGGTAGGTACATGGTTGACTGTTGCTACTATGGAAGAAAGGCCTTGGAAGTACCTTTCTAATAGGTTTGGTTGGAAAGTGAAGACTCATGGTATCCTTCCTTTCAATTTTCTACGTTGCTTCCATATTCACTTGAAAAATTTCTAACTTTTTCCTTCGTTAGGGTTTCCTATTCGGGGTGTTAGCGCCTCATCTATTGTTGCTTCGAGACTTTCTCTGTCTACGGCTCAAGAGATGATTTTGAATTCCTCATCAAAGAGAAAAGCTGATAGGGCACACGGTTTCGAGGGTGAAGAAGATCAAGAGGAGGGCTCGTTAGTTCGTAGGTCTCAAGCTAGGAGACGTGTTATTTCGGATGACGAAGTCACTCCTCCTCCAAGTTCAGTTCCCATGCACGAGAAAGTCCCACTTTGGTGAGTTCCGATGAAGAGATGACTGCCGCACCCCGTGACTCTATAGAAAGTTTTTTTTCTCATGGATTTGATAATGAAGATTTGGGCTTTGTTTCTGAGGAAGCGCCTCTTGCCTCTTTTCCAGTATCTGCTCTAGTCGATCCTCAGTTCCCCGCACCTGTTGTTGCTGCTACTGCTCCGCCCGTAGCTGTTTTGACCCCCTCAACTGTCCCTACTGTTACAACTTCTCATGTTAAAGTTGGTCCTTCCAGTAATAGTAGGGTAACAAAAAAAGTTACCATCGATGTCCTTGAGGATGGTAATCTTCGGAAGAAATCTGGCCAAGCCGATGTATAGCTAAAACCATTGATTGGCTGAGTTGAGAAGTCCAAATTGGAAAGCCACAGCTCTTTAATGTGGATGAATGAAATTGTCCACTCTTTAAAGGTATAAGCCTTAGCTTTTTATTTTGCATGTGACTTTCTTTTCATCGGTATTTGATAATCACATTTTCCTTTTCCTCGTGTAGATCAACCTAATTGGCACGGAGCTGATGAAGAGGATCGTCCATACTGAGCAATTAATGAACGACTATCACACCGAAGCGGACAACTAGAAGGAACAGTTTGATGGCCTTGAGCTTGAGAAAGAAGTTTTAGATGAGGAGAAGTGTACATTGGAGCAACAAGTGAAGATAATGGCAGCAGAGTTGGCTATTGAAAAGGCCTCTTCCAATCAAGTGGGCAAGGATAAAGTCCTCCTCGAGTCTTCATTTGCCGAGCAACTTTCCAAAGTCACTGAAGAAATTAGAGGTTTGAAAGAACTGCTGAACCAAAAAAAAGTTTACACCAGGGAGCTTGTTCAAACGCTCACCCAAACTCAAGAAGATCTTCGTGTTTCTTCTGACAAAGTTTGGCTCTTAGAGAGGTAACTCGCTCCCTTACAAGCTTCTTATGATGCTGCTTTGACTGAAAAGGAAGAGCTAATTGCCGAAATTGAGCAGTGGGAGAGGAATTATGAAGCCCTTGAGGACAAAGCTACTGTTGATGTTAGTTGGACTTTTTTTAACACGCACCTCAAAACTTTAATGGAGGCAAGCCAGGAAGTCTTTGACTTAGCTGCTGAAATTGCAAAAACTAAAGAAACTATCGAGAAAACTCAGCAGAGTCAAAACTTTTCTTCACCTGAGGTAGACATTCCCGTGGGTGATGAACTTACTCCTCGTGAAGCTGTTGTTCAGACCTCTTCTACTCAAATTGAACCTCCTTCCGCTGATGATGCCATCTTGAATCCTTCTGATAATATTGGTTCAGAACCTGTCCCATAGTGAAAGTTTGACCGAAAAGTTTGTTGTTTTGTGTTTTTTTTATTGGTGGAATGTTTGGGAATTTTACCCCTGGTTCATTTTGGGGTTTAGTAATGATTGGAAAGTTTTTACCCTTGGTATGTTTTGGGGTTTTGTATCAGATAGCTTAGGTTGGAACTAAGTCTA
Organism: Nicotiana attenuata; assembly: GCF_001879085.1. NCBI lineage: Eukaryota > Viridiplantae > Streptophyta > Magnoliopsida > Solanales > Solanaceae > Nicotiana > Nicotiana attenuata. Next base: position 23,805,204 of record NC_032000.1, on the reverse strand, counting down.
TACTTAGTTTTACCCAAGTTTATATAATATTACTTTCTAAGTCTTTGTCTAACTCTTATAATATCTTATTTTGAGTTTCTGTTCTACTCTCTTATTGGTTTACCCTTTTCTTATTTCGAGGTCTGAAGACAAATGTTTGCCTTATGTTTATAACTTTCGGCTTTATTTTCCGCCTATTTTAATGTTTGGGTTTTTGTTTTACCCTTTGTTATTTAACTTTGCATTAAAAATGCTTCAATACTTCGTGACTCTTTTGAATAAGCACGAATTATAAAAGAGAGCCCTTTTATAAACGACACTTAATGAAGAAGACGTGTCAACTTCATATTGGTGTAAACATACGAAAGGAGAAGTAGGAATATACATATTTCTTTGAATAATTTGAGGAAGTCTTGTATTCTTGAACTTTCAAACTGTATACTTTACATGTATTCAAGTAACATCTACAACTCTTCCATAACTGTTTTCTTTATAACAGATTTTACAACATTTAACGGTATATCTTGCAACCCACGACTAAATATTGCCTTTAACCTAAATACTGGTAAGAATTTATAATTTACATCTGCAAGTGCGTACTTCATCATATTTGAATCAGGTTTTTGTTTTTGGCTCTTGATTTGCTCTTAACTTTCGATTTGTTAGGTAGATTGCCTCAGGCTTGACTAGAATTCTGACTTTTCTAGTCTTCTTTGCCTTCCATATATATAGTCCCCCAAGTGTTAGAGCCTTGAAGTATGAAATCTCGAGCACTTGATTATTCCTTCCATGTGGTCCATTCCCTGAAAAGGAAAAACATACGGCACTCGGAGGTATATATATTTTTTTAGATGATAACTGCTTAACCCTTTTATTTCCATCAGAAATGTTGTAACCCAGACCGGGGATGATTTTGCATCCTGTGTGTCTTTTAGGTCTAAAATCATCATTTGGTGTGGGCTATCTTTGTGCCTATCATCTAAAATGGTTAGTATAATTAAAAAAGAATAAATCTTAACCTTGCATAAACGATACCTGACCGGGGTTTTTCCCTTTCAGAAGTAATACTTCTTCAAATGAACAGCATTCCAATTTGATGGGAGTACTTTGCCGTCCATTGTTCCCAATTCATATGCACCCTTCCCAGCAATACCTCGAATCTTGTAAGGTCCTTCCCAATTTGGGCTCAATTTTCCTGCATTGGCCGCTTTTGATGATTGAAATTTTTTTTGAGTATGAAGGCCCCAATCTTGAAGTACCTAAGATGAGCTTTCCGGTTGTAATATCGCTCAATAATTTGCTTTGTGCTAACATCCTTATTAGGGTTGTTTCTTTCCTTTCTTCAAGCAAATCGAGATTTACTCGTATCTCTTCCTTATCTGATTCTTCGGTTGCTTGGATGTACCTCGTACTTGGTTCTCCTATTTTAACTAGAATTAAGGCTTAGGCACCATACACAAGTGAGAATGGTGTCTCTCCCGTACCTGTTTTTGTTGTTGTTCGGTAAGCCCATGAGACTCCTGGTAACACTTCTGTCCACTTACTTTTTGACTCATCTAATCTTTTCTTCAAGTTATTAAAAATAACCTTGTTTGTTGATTCATCTTGTCCATTAGCCACTGGATGATAAGGTCTCGAAGTTATCCTCTTAATCTGCCAACTCTGAAAGGAATTTCTTGATTTTCTCACCTATGAATTGCGGGCTGTTATCACACACGATTTCTTTTGGAACTCCAAACCGGCATATGATGTTTCGCCAAATGAAGTCCTGACTTCTTTTTCCCTCACCTGTTTGAAGGCACCTGCTTCTACCCACTTGGTAAAATAATCGATTAGTACTAGTAAAAATCATACCTTTCCTTTGGCTTGGGGTAGCGGACCCTCGATATCCATCCCCCACTTCATAAAAGGCCATGGTGTAATAACCGAATGTAATAACTCTGCTGGGCAATGCATATGATTACCATATCGTTGGCATTTGTCACATTTGACCACATTCTTCCATTTTTGGCCAATAATATCCTGCTCTAATTAGAGTTTTTACTAAGGATCTTCCTCCTGCGTGATTTCCACAGTGTCCCTCATGTACTTCTCTCATCACATACTCTATTTGAGAAGGTCCAAGACACCTTGCTAAAGGTCCACCGAATATCTTTCGATATAAGTTGCCTCGATCCAAACAATAACGGGCAGTTTTTCGCCGAAGTGCCTGAGCCTTTTTCTTATCTTTAGGTAGAATCCCGTACTGCAAAAAATTAACGATCTCGTTTCTTCAATCCCAAGTTAAATTATTGAAATTTACCTCATTTTTATCTTGATCGAGTGTCGAATTAAACAAATTTATTACAGAAGCATTTTCTTCATTTGTCACTTCTGCAGCGGATTCATGATTAGCCAGCGCATCTGCTTCAACGTTTTCTTCCCTGGGTATTTGCACGATTTTCCAAGACTAAAATTGTCTGATTAAATCTCGTGCCTTTTCCAAATATTGTTGCATCCTCGCCTCTCTAGCTATATAAGTCCCCTGCATTTGATTAACTACAAGCTGCGAGTTGCTCTTAATTACAACATGCTCTATTCCGAGCTCTCGTGCCAATTCTAGACCTGCAATTATAGCTTCATATTCTGCTTTATTGTTAGTAATGGGATGACACTTTATGGATTACCTTATAGTTTCTCCCGAAGGTGGGATTAGAATAATGCCTAAACCCGCTCCTTTAACATTTGAAGAGCCATCATTAAATAGGGTCCAAGTACCTGGATTAGACCCGTTGAATACATGTAGTTCCTTTTATGCTTCTTTTACTATTCCCGGGCTGAAGTCTGCCATGAAATCTGCTAAAACCTGTGACTTTATCACAGTTCTAGGTTGATATGTGATATCATATTCACTTAGTTCTATGGCCCACTTGGATAATCTACCTGACTATCGTGCCACTTTTTCTCGCGAAATCGGGTTTTGACACGTGACAACTCTTTTAAAGGAAGGGTTAAAAGAGAAGAGTCGCCACCTAACGATTTTTAAGGTGCGTTAGGGCACCTATTTTGCAGATAAATCTGTTTGACTAGTTTGCTTCACCAAAGATCGGGTAAGGGCTCTAAATTACCTCGAAGAGAAGGTGTTAGGCACTCTTCGAGGTCCACAACTGTGGGTCACGGCCGAACTCGAATTATATGAATTAGTCTATGTGATCAAATAAATGAAGAGAGAGCATAAAATTTCAAGAAGTTTATTATAAACAGATTCTGAACTAATGGTACAACTATTTTGATTTTAATTGGAAAAGAAGGAAAATAGGAGGGGGGCGGGGTCCTAAGTTTTTTAGCCTAAAGGATCACCCCGTGCAACATAAATAATACTTCGTAACTCCCTCAAGATGGGGTATTACTCGTATTATTCAGCATGCACGAACTATCATCTCTTGCTACCCGATTACTATCTTTAAGTTGTTACTTAAAGCGCACTAGTTGATTCTAAACCGTGCCTTATGCGTGCACTACCCGTCCCATGCCTATGGTCCAGGAGGCGTTTGGACCTCTATTTTGGGTGGTTTTAGACCTAACTTAGGTTGCTCAAAATGTGAAAACTAAGCGACATACAAAACAAGTTGGACTTCACATAAAAGCAGTTAAGGGCTCAAGTTAGCCTCCACACTTAGACAACAAATGCACGCAAACACATATGCAAATTAGGAGTTTTCAGAATTCAGAATTGAGACGAGTTAAAGCCATCAAGACCTATAGACATGATTTCTATGTGATTCTGGATTTTAAACATGCACTAATTTCAGATGTAAGGTGTAATCTTATAGACGTGATTTCTGAACAGGTGCACAGTTTAGGGAATCTGATATTGCATGCTGATTGTTGAGACTACAGGTTATAAGTTATTGATCCTATAGACATGATTGCTAAGTGATTCTGGATTCCAGCATTATAATGGTAATGGTGTAATTTTGCGTGTTAGATATCTAGTCGTTGTGTGATTATGCAGTAAAGTTGTTTGAAGACATAAGGTTTGCAGCACTAATTGAACACCCTATAGGCAGGATTTCTAGCAATTGACAGTTATACCTGATTTTATAACATTTTTATCCTTATAGGCATGCTTTGTAGGCGGGTAACAGTGTAATGAGAATAATAGAAATGGCCTGTAATCTGATTATATTCCTATAGGCATGATATCTATGTGAACATTGTAAAGAGCAGGTATTGATGAATCAATGTAGTCCTATAGGCATGGTGTCTATGTGAACATGCTGCAATTGAAAGATTGATCTTTTTATTTCCTATAGGCATGATTTCTAACAAACATGTGGAAGCAGAGTATGTCAAACGAATTGAACACCTATAGGCATGTTATCTATCAAACATGTAGAGGCAGAATATATTAAACGAGTTAAACACCTATAGGCAGGTTGTCTAGCACACACGGTAGCAGGACATGTTCGAGCAAATTAAATACCTATAGGCAGGATTTCTACCCATTTCATACAATATTAAAATAAGCCCAGTTTCCCAAATTTACTAATACCCCAATTGTTATTGCATTATTATTACAGGCCCAATGGATGAAATAAATTACAAAGTAACAAAATAATTATACTGGGCCTAAGACAGGCCCAAAGCATACATAGCCCAGCCAGACCTTCAATTTCGTATCCAACAGGCTTTACCACAGCCCAGAAGTCACAGTCAATCCAACACAAAATAGCTAAAACCCAGTAGCCATCAAAGATTCAGAAAACAGCCGTTTACACAAGCCCATTGGCTTATTCAGTAAGTGAAATGGGACAGAACTGAGCAATTAGGACAAAGATGGCAAGGAACCTTGGACCCTAGTGCGTCAGAGTTCCCAAGGGATTCAAGAACCCATGGCAGTGCTTACACTAGGGAGGTTAATAGAGGAGATTCAGGGATAGACTGGGGACCAAGTCCTAGTGTATCAGAGTTCACAAGGGTCTCAATTGGACCCCTAGTAGTGCTCACACTAGGGAGGTCACTAGTAAGAGCCTTGATAGCCTTGGCTTTCAGCCGACTAAGAATACGGAGTTCAGAATAACATAAGTGATAATGAGGGAGAATGGACAATAGCTGAGGGACAGAACATAGTCAAGTTGAACACATAGAGCAATAATCAAACAGGTTCTAGGTTCTAAGAACAGACTTAGCAAAAATTCAAAGAACAAGTTCAACACCTAGCGCATAAGTAGTCACATATTAACAAGCAGGTTTGCAGGATTGGTATGCACATACTCATAATAAGTAAAAGGTTCAGATTATGTTAAATAGATGCTAGTGTTACAAGAAAGAATCATATTGATTGGCAACAAAACTTAGACAGGGTGAGAACAGATTATTGCAACTTCTAGGAAGTCAAGACATACTAGAAGCATACAGGATCAAACATGCTACCTATGTAGGATATCACCATAGCAAGTTCAGAATAGGATAGGAAGCAGATTTGTGCTATATAGTGAACGACTATATTCATCAACTAATCTATAAAAAGGGGTATGAAAGCATGCCCAAGTAACAAGATTGATAGCAAAATTAAACACTAAAGAGAGGCCAAAATGCAAAGGTTCTTAACATTAGCAAGTTGCAACTCAAAGGCTAGATGAGCTTGAAAAGAAATTAATCGACTCAAATCAGGTTCAGGCCTGTCTCAGATTACTAACATAATGAATTTAAAGATTAAAGAAACCTAAAATTGAAGTAAAGCAATCAGCATGGCATGCAAGAACAGCCCAGAAAACACATTAAACTACAATCTCCAGAAGTGAAAACATGTGCAAATGACACGCAAATAGGAATGAAGTGACAGAAGTTCAGCAACTCACCAGTTAGGCGAAGAACAAGAAAGAACAAAGTCCACAGTAGCAAGAACCCAGAATTTCTGGCCTTGGCTTTCAGCCGGCCAGGAACCAGAATATATAACAAGAGTATGAAAAAACAAAGAGTAGTAACTTCAGTTTTTTTAGTGAATTTCTTAACGATTCCAGTCTTTTTTTAAAGGGGAATAGGGAGGGGTTTATATAGTGACAGAGATCGAGCAAGTAAATAAGGAAAAGTGTAAATCAAACACCAAATAAGGAAGTATTATCATGCAGAATCAAATAAAGAACCGAATTTAGGGAAAAAATAAGTAAACCCTAATTTTAACAAAATATTAACAGAATATTCACACACAAAGATGAATAGAGACACAACAATAGCACCAAAATCAGTGAATTGAAATTATTAAGAGAACAAGATCTGAAAACCCAAACTTTTACGGTAAGTGAAAAATCGTTAGAAAGGAAAATCAAATTCACACATAACAGGATGAATATAGACAAGATAACACTCAAAATCAAACGCTTGAACCAATTACGGTTCGATTTGAAGAAAATCTGTAAACCCTAGTTTTAGGGTAAGTAAAAATCAACAAAATATAAACAGAATATGACTTACACGGTGTCGAATAAACGTGTTAGACGGAATGTCGTCCTGATCCAAGAAATGGGATTCAATCGGACAAACTCAGAGTGGTAATACTTGCCATGTTTAGGCAAGTATTAGGTAATACCATAGAGAATCAACCATAGCGGAAATATACAGATATGGTAAGTGAATAAGAAGGAAATCCCATTAGAAGAGGGATTGGGAGAGGGGTTTCGAGAGGCGGCGGGTTAGGGTTCTTCAGGGGGGGGGGGGGCGGTAGATAGGGTTTAGGGGCGGCGGGTAGTGAGAATGATTTAGGGTTAGGGGTGTTAGGGTAATTAAAAGGGAGGGAATAATGTGGGTCGTTGATCTCAGAGATCAATGACCACGATTAGCTGGGATCTTCGGTCGGGTTGGTTTAGCTGATTGGGCTGGGGGTTATTTGGTTTGGGCTTGACGTTTATCGGGCTAAGGGACTGGGTAGTTATGTGCGAAAATAAGTTGTTTTCAGGCTAGTTTTTAAATACCCAATATTCAATAAATAAATACTTTATAAAAGTAATTAATAAATAAAAAAATATCATTTGTGCACTAAAATAATTAAAAATAATTACTTAACATTATAAAAATACAAAAAGTAATTTTCTGCATAAGTAATATAATTATACATGCATATGGGCTATTATTGCAAAACATGTGCAATTAGCCTTAAAAATGCAAATGTAATTATAAAAAAACACTGAAAATATTTAAAACCTCATGTTGGTAAATGATAAGTTTACATGATTAAATCATCGTAAAAATAATTCGGAGGATAATTATTGGATATTTATATAATAAAATGCAAGGAATAAGTTGGTTTAAAGTCTTTAAAAATTATGAAAAATTATAAAAAATATTTATGTATGCTTATAAATCAAATGATGATGCAAATGCACTATATCAAAAGTATGTATATATATATATGTGTATATATACATATATATGTATATATATATATATATATATATATATATACATATCATATATATGTATATATATATATATATATATATATATATATATATATATATATGTGTATATATACATGAGGGAAAAATTGGGTATCAACACTAACAATTCTTGCTAATGCAATATATTTCGTAAGGGGTAAGCGGTCACTACAGAGATAGGGTGACATTGAAAATAAGGCCTTAATTTTCTAGGTACCATTATTAGTGCTAAAGAAAGTTTTTCTAAATGTGGATATCGAGTTTCAGCATCCAATAAGGACTTGCTAACATAATAAATTGAAGTTTGTTTACCTTTGTCTTCTTGAACTAACACCGCACTTACCGCCATTTCTTACACAGCGAGGTAGATAAGTAGCCTTTCTCCATCCTTCGGTTTAGCCAGCAACGGTGGGTTTGACAAGTATGTTTTTAGATTTTTGAGTGCTTGTTGGCATTCCTCAGTCCACTCAAGTTGGTTTTGCTTTTTCAACACTGAAAAGAAATTAAAACTTTTCTCCGAAGATTTAGAAATAAACCTTCCATATGCTGCTATCCTACCTGTCAACCTCTGCACCTCTTTTTTGCTCGTGAGTATATCCGATATTTCTTCAATGGCTTTAATCTGCGCTTGATTTACTTCAATTCCTAGGTTAGAAACAGGGAAACCTAAAAACTTACCCGAAGACACGCTAAATGCACACTTCTCGGGATTCAACTTCATATTGAATTTGCGAAGAATCTGAAATGTATCTGACAATTATTGGATGTGATCCCCCGCCTGTGTTGACTTGACTAGCATATCATCAATATAGACTTCCATGATTTTTCCCAAATGTTCTTGAAACATCTTCGTTACTAACCTCTGGTACGTGGCTCCAGCATTCTTTAGGCCGAAAGGCATGACTTTATAACAGTAAGTCCCTGTCACGACCCAGATTTCCTACCTTCGATAGTCGTGATGGCGCCTACTCGTAGAAGCTAGGCAAGCCACGATCTTAGAAAGCATTAACTCTTTTTGTTTGCATTTCCTTTTTAACCAATTAAATTGCCGCAAATAGACAAATAAATTACAGCGGAACATGAAATTTAGTGGAAGTCTTAAATAAAATATAAAACCAAAACATCCTGAAGACCAACACGTGCCTCTACTAGAACCTGGTGTCACAATATCCACGGAGTGTCTAGGATTACTACAAATAAGTGTTTGAAAGAAAAGAACATAGTCTGTCTCGAGTACAAATGACAACAGAACATAAAAACTGAAAGAAGAGACGCCGGGCCTGCGAACGCCAGCAGGGCTACCTCGGAGTCTCAGACTGAAGGATAGCTCCCAATCTACTGCTGATGACCAAATGCTACTCCGGGACCTGGATCTGTGCAAAAGAGCACAGAGTGTAGTATCAGCACAACTGACCCCATGTGTTGGTAAGTGCCTAGCCTAACCTCGGCGAAGTAGTGACGAGGCTAGGACCAGACTACCAAATAAACCTGTACAGGTATACAATATTTTGCAGAAAATAAACAAGAAATAGGCAGTTAAAAGGGAGGGGGTACATGCCTCGGGGAAATAGTTCAACTTAGCAGAAACTAAAAAAATGTGAAGGAGCAGTACAGTATCTGAAACAATATAATAACACTACTGTTGCGGCGCGCAACCCGATCCATAAGTATATATATATAACTGTTGCGGCGTGCAACTCGATCCAATAAATATAATATATATGTTGCGGCGTGCAACCCGATCCAATAATATGTATGTTGTGGCGTGCAACCCGATCCAATATAATATATGTTGCGGCGTGCAACCCGATCCAATATAATATATGTTGCGGCATGCAACCCGATCCAATATAATATATGTATACATAAATAAAAATGTTGCGGCGCGCAACCCGTTCCAAATATACAGCTCACAGTAATCATGACAAAAATTCCGGCAAGGGATTTAACCATAAATTACTCTATCCCGGCAAGGGAACTCAACAGTACAAGTACATTCGTCCCGGCAAGGGAGAACCAGCTATAACCAATCTCAATTCAACTCCTAATCATCTACACTATCACCATTTCCAACTCATAAATAGCTTCTACGAAAATAAGCTAATCCTTTACTCAATACCACGGATCTACTCACTATTGCAACCATAGTATTATTCAAGAATACAACAAATATCAATTTAAGACTCGCGGTCATGCTCGACACCGACGTATAGATACTCGTCACCATGCCTATACGTCGTACTCCACAAGAAACACATAGCAAATATGACTCAACTCCTAGTCCCTCAAGCTAAGGTTAGACCAAACACTTACCTCGATGCCTTGAACACAACTCAAGCCTCAATTATAGCTTTACCCCTTGATTCCACCGCCAATTTGCTCGTATCTAATCACAAATTACTTAGTTACATCAATAAGTGCTAAATGAATCACCCCAATGCATGAAAATGAGTTTTCCAAAGTTTTACCCAAAAAGTCAAAAATCGCCCCCGGGCCTACGTGGTCAAAAACCCGAGGTTCGAACCAAAACCCGATTACCCATTCCCCCACGAACTCAAATATATAATTTGTTTTGAAATCGGACCTCAAATCGAGGTCCAAATCCCCAATTTTTGAAAAACCTAGGTTCTACCCAAAACACCCAATTTCCCCCATGAAAATCTTTGATTTTATGTTGAATCATGTTAAAAGATGTTAATGATTGAAAGAAATGAGTGAAAACTAACTTACAATTGATTTGGAAGAAGACTTGTTCTTGGAAAATCGCCTAAGTGTGTTTGGGTTTGAGAAAATATGAAAAATGAAGCTCAAAATCGTTTAAGTGTGAAAATTGCAGGTCTCAGTTATGGGAAATGCGAAAAGGGGTTCGCAATTGCGAACCCCGACCTCTGCAGTTGTGGGAAATGCAAAACAGGGTTCGCATTTGCGAACCCTTCATAATTCCCCAGGTTTCGCATTTGCGAAGGAGCAGTCGCAATTGCGACATCGCATTTGCGAAAGAAGGATCGCATTTGCAATACATGCTGAACAAGGGAGGTCTCGCATTTGCGAAGGGGAAGCTCGCATTTGCGAGAAAAGGGTGGCCTGGGCTGGCTTCGCATTTGCAATCCAGCCTTCGCAAGTGCAAACTCGCATTTGCGAGCCAGGCTTCGCAAATGCGAAGCCTGCAGGCCCGAACACACCAGCATTTTTTTTAAGTTCAAAAAGCACCCTGTGGCCTATCCAAAACTCACCCGATCCCTCGGGGCTCCAAACAAAATGTACACACAATCTCAAAAACATCCTACGGACTTATTCGTGCGATCAAATCGCCAAAATAACATCATAAACATCGAATTAAAACTCAAAATCCATGAATTCTTTCAAACTTCATTAAACATCAAATTTTCCAATTTAGGTCCGAATCACGTCAAACGACGTCCGTTTTCAACCAAATTTCACAGGAAGAACTTAAAACATATATAAGACATGTACTGGGCACCTGAACCAAAATACGGGCCCGATACCATCACTTTCTAATCAGATTTCATTTCCAACTTCCTTAAAGCATGGACACATGAAACACTGGATGCACGACTGATAAGCTCGGCGGCAAAGCATGTCTATAAGCCACCTCTCCCACTCGATCAAGAATCTCAAACGGACCAATGAACCTAGGGCTAAGCTTGCCCTTCTTCCCAAATCTCATCACGCCCTTCATAGGCGACACTCGGAGCAATACCCGCTCACCAACCATAAAAGCCACATCTCGAACCTTGTGGTCTGCATAGCTCTTTTGCCTGGACTGAGCTGAACGAAGCCTATCCTGAATGATCCTGACCTTGTCCAAGGCCTCCTGAACCAGATCCGTACCCAACAACCGAGCCTCTCCCGGCTCAAACCATCTAACCGGAGACCGACACCGCCTACCATATAAAGCCTCATAAGGAGCTATCTGGATGCTCGACTGGTAGCTGTTGTTGTAGGCAAACTCTGCTAAAGGCCAAAACTGATCCCACGAGCCTCCAAAGTCAATAACACAAGCTCGGAGCATATCCTCCAAAATCTGAATAGTCCGCTCGGACTGACCATCCGTCCGGGGATGACATGCTGTGCTCAACTCAACCCGTGTGCCCAACTCTCGCTGAATTGCTCTCCAGAAGCGCGAGGTAAACTGCGTACCCCGGTCCAAAATGATAAATACAGGCACACCATGAAGGCGAAAAATCTCCCGAATGTAGATCTCAGCTAACCTCTCAGAAGAATAGGAGACTGCCACAGGAATGAAATGCGCTGACTTGGTCAGCCTATCAACAATGACCCATACTGCGTCGAACTTCTTCCGAGTCAGCGGAAGTCCAGTAACAAAATCCATGGTGATCCGCTCCCACTTCCACTCGGGAAGCTCAATCCTCTGAAATACACCACCAGGCCTCTGATGCTCGTACTTAACCTGCTGACAATTCAAACAACGAGCCACATATGCTACGATATCCTTCTTCATTCTATGCCACCAGTAATGCTGCCGCAATTCCTGATATATCTTCGCGGTGCCCGGATGAATAGAGTACCGGGAGCTATGGGCCTCCTCTAAAATCAACTCTCGGAGCCCATCCACATTAGGCACACATACTCGGCCCTGTAATCTCAAAACTCCATCATCATCTAAGGTAACCTGCCTGGCACCTCCGCGCTGCACCGTGTCTCTAAGGACACACAAATGGGGATCATCATACTGCCGATCACGGATACGCTCCAATAATGAAGAACGAGCGACCATGCAAGCTAACACACGACTGGGCTCAGAAACATCTAGTCTCACGAACTGATTGGCTAAAGCCTGAACATCCAAAGCAAGCGGCCTCTCACCAACCGGAATATAAGCAAGACTGCCCATACTGGCTGACTTCCTACTCAAAGCATCAGCCACTACATTGGCCTTTCCCGGATGATATAAAATGGTGATATCATAATCCTTAAACAACTCCAACCACCTCCTCTGCCTCAAATTCAACTCATTTTGCTTGAACAAGTACTGAAGACTCTTGTGATCCGTGAACACCTCACATGCCACGCCATACAGGTAATGCCTCCAAATCTTCAATGCGTGAACTATGGCTGCCAACTCCAAATCATGAACTGGATAGTTCTTCTCATGAATCTTCAACTGCCTCGAAGCATAGGCAATGACTTTGCCATCCTGCATCAACACTGCCCCAAGCCCAACACGGGAAGCATCACAATAAACTGTATAAGGCCCCGAACCTGTGGGCAAAACCAACACTGGTGCCGTAGTCAGAGCTGTCTTGAGCTTCTGAAAGCTCACCTCACACTCATCCGACCATCTGAACTGGGCACCCTTCTGGGTCAATCTGGTCATCGGGGCTGCAATAGATGAAAACCCCTCCACGAACCGACGATAATAGCCTGCCAACCCCAAAAAGCTCCGAATCTCTGTAGTTGATGCTG
>NC_032000.1:23761487-23792334 GCF_001879085.1 Nicotiana attenuata | reverse complement strand
ATGCTGGTCTAGGCCAGTTCTTGACTGCCTCAATCTTCCTTTGGGTCCACCTGAATACCCTCTGCTGATACGAAATGACCCAGAAATGCAACTGAATGAACTCAACTAGAATTCACACTTCGAGAACTTAGCAATATAACAGACTATCCCCTCAGAGTCCTGAAGAACCACTCTAAGGTGCTCTCGTACTCTCCTGGCTGTGCGGGATATATCAATATATCATCAATGAAGACTATCCGAACGAGTCTAAATAATGCCTGAACACCAGGTTCAATCAAGTCCATGAAGCTGCTGGGGCATTTGTCAACCGAATCGACATAACCAAGAACTCATATGCCCGTACCGAGTGCGGAAAGCTGTCCTTAGGACATCGGATGCCCTAATGCTCACTGATGGTAACCAGATCGCAAGTCAATCTTTGAAAAACACCTGGCACCCTGAAGCTGGTCGAACAAATCTTCAATCCTCGGCAGCAAATACTTATTCTTGATTGTAACCTTGTTCAATTACCGGTAAATCAATACACATCTCTCATTGACCCATCTTCTTCTTGACAAATAACACCGGCGCACCCCAAGGCGAACACTGGGTTAATGAAACCCTTCTCAAGCCAAATCCTGCAACTGCTCCTTAACTTCTTTTCAACTCACGGCGGCGCCATACGATACGGCGGAATAGAATGGGCTGAGTGCCCGCTAACAAATGATCAATGCAAAAGTCAATATCCCTGTGGGTGCAACCCGGAAGTTCTGAAGGCAAATACTCAGGCGAACTCACGAACTAACGGCACAGAATCAATAGAAGGGACCTCAGCACTAGAAACACGCAACATATGCCAAATAGGCCAAAACACCCCTTCTCGATCATGACGCCAGAGCTTCACATACGAGATAAATCTGAGCGAATGACCAAGGAGTTCCTCTCCCACTCTTATACGAGGCATACCCGATAAAAGCTAAAGGTCAACAGTCTTTGGCATGACAGTCCAAGAGTAGCATATAGGGTGATAACAACAGTCCCATCCCCAGATATAATTATCAACAGTCAACCATGTCTAGAAGCAACAATCTACACGAGTTCTCAAAGACTCCCAAATCACCAAATAACAAGAACGACTGGATTCGATCGACCATAATAGAATCACCCAACGGTGGGTAGAACAACATAAACAAGAATACCTAATGGCATCACTAAGGCATGACACAAATACGGGGCAAAATAAGATGAACACAGTACGAATACGTGACCCCAGATCAACACACACATCCGAAGCATCCTATACAAAAACCCAGAACCGTAAGTGCATAGCCTAACCACGACGAGTAGTGACGAGGCTAGACAGGACTACCACATAAACCTGTAGCAGTTATATATATATATACTAACAACGGGAAAATAGCAAGAACAACAGTTTTAAATGGGAGGGGAACATGACTTCGGGGATAGCAAATATTACAGAATTTCAAGAAAATAATAAAGGACATCAATAATTTAGCTCTAACACGGATAAGGGAAAACAAAAGCAGATTTCACTATCAGTACATATCTCGTTGCAGGCGTGCAACCCGATCCCATTTCTCAATGATTAAATCTTGTGGTAGGCGTACCACCCGCTCCCATTTCATTAAATCTCGTGGTAGGTGTACCACCCGCTCCCATTTCATTAAATCTCGTTGTAGGCATACCACCCGCTCCCATTTCATTAATCTCGTGGTAGGCGTACCACTCGATCCCATTTCATCATAACTCGTGGTAGGCGTACCACCCGCTCCCATTCCAATCAATAACTTGTGGTAGGCGTACCACCCGCTCCCATTTCGTCAATACCTTGTGGTAGGCGTACCACCCGTTCCCATTTCAACTCAACACAAAGTCACAATAAAATTTCCGGCAAAGAAACAAAAGCAATATGATAATAATTTCCCGACAAGGAAATAACAATATCAAAACAACCGTCCTGGCAAGGGAGAATCAGCTATAACCAAATCCTAGCTCAACTCTTACTCAGCTCGGTTAATACCGGTACTCGAGCATAAATAAAGTCCACGAGAATAAACTAAATCTTTACTTAATATCAAGAGTCATCAATTTAAAACATCCCAAGTGTCATTTAAGAACACAACAACTATCAATTTAAGACTCACGGTCATGCTCGACACCAATGTATAGATACTCGTCACCATGCCTATACGTCGTACTCAACAAGAAGCAAATAGCAAATAAGACTCAACTCCTAATCCCTCAAGCTAGGGTTAGACCAAACACTTACCTCGATGCCTTGAACACAACTCAAGCCTCAATTATAGCTTTACCCCTTGATTCCACCGCCAATCCGCTTGTATCTAATCAAAAATTACTTAATTACATCAATAAGTGCTAAATGAATCAACCCCAATGCATGAAAATGAGTTTTCCAAAGTCTTACCCAAAAAGTCAAAAATCGCCCCCGGGCCCACGTGGTCAAAACCCAAGGTTCGAACCAAAACCCGTTTATCCATTCCTCCACGAACTCAAATATATAATTTGTTTTGAAATTGGACCTCAAATTGAGGTCCAAATCTCCAATTTTAGAACAACCTAGGTTCTACCCAAAACACCCAATTTCCCCCATGAAAAGCTTTGATTTGAAGTTGAAATCATGTTAAAAGGTGTTAAGGAGTAAAGAAAATGAGTTAGAAATCACTTACCAATGTTTTGGAGAAGAAAGGTTGTTTGAAAAATCGCCTCTTATGTTTTTGGGATTTTGAAAAGTGAGAAATGACTGAAAATCCCATTTATTTCTACCCCTCAAAGACCCCCTGTGCGGACCGCATTAAATGGACCGCGGCCGCACAGACTTACCTGAAGACCTGCAGTTCAGCACCCTGTGTGGACCACACAAAGCTGACTGCGGCCGCACAGCCTTCACCGCGCCCCGCACAAAGGCGACCGCGGCCGCGCTGGCCCCTCTGCGGTCGCACGCGATTTCTCGCGGACCGCATTAGAGGGTTCAGAGACCTGCAACTCCTGAACCTGCAACATCTGATTTTCTAGGCCTAAGGCATCCCGGAACCCACTAGAAACTCACCAGAGCCCTCGGAACTCCAACCCAAGTATACACACGACCTCAAAAACATCCTACGAACATATTCGTGTAATCAAATCACCAACATAACATCATGAACATCGAATTAAACCTCAAGGTCAATGAAATTTCTCAAAACTCCTTTAAACATGAATTTTCGCAATTTAGATCTGAATCACGTCAAACAGACTCCGTTTCTTACCAAACTTCACAGGAAGGACTTAAAACATATATAAGACCTGTACCGGGCGCCGAAACCAAAATACGGGCCCGATACCATCGCTTTCTAATCTGATTTCATTTCCAATTTTCTTAAACATTTCCAGAAAACAATTTTTTCTAAAAAAATTCATTTCTCGGGCTTGGGACCTCGGAATTCGATTCCGAGCATATGCCCAAGTCCCACATTTTCCTACGGACCCTCCGGGACTGTCAAATCACGGGTCCGGGTCCGTTTACCCAAAATGTTGACCAAGGTCAAATTTATTCATTTTAATATCAAAACTTAGCATTTTTCACAGAATTTCATATTTAAGCTTTGCGGCTACGCGCCCGGACTGCGCGCGTAAATCGAGGCGACTCTAAATGAGGTTTTCAAGGCCTCGGAGTCATAGAATTTAATTAAAAATAGGTGATGACTCTTTGGGTCGTCACATTCTCCACCTCTAAAACAACCGTTCGTCCTCGAACGGATAGAGGAAGGTAGTACCTGAGTCGGGGAAAAGATGAGGACAACGGTCCCGCATATCGGACTCGGACTCCCAGGTCGATGCCTCAGGAGGCTGACCTCTCCACTGAACACGAACAGACGAAAAACTCTTCGACCTCAACTGACGAACCTGCCGGTCTAGAATAGCTACCGGCTCCTCCTCATAAGACAAGTCTTTGTCCAACTGGACAGTGCTGAAATCTAACACGTGGGCTGGATCGCCGTGATACCTTCGAAGCATGGACACATGAAATACTGGATGCACGACTGATAAGCTCGGCGGCAAAGCAAGTCTATAAGCCACCTCTCCCACTCGATCCAGAACCTCAAATGGACCAATGAAACTAGGCTAAGCTTGCCCTTCTTCCCAAATCTCATCACGTCCTTCATAGGCGACACTCGGAGCAATACCCGCTTACCGACCATAAAAGCCACATCTCAAACCTTGTGGTCTACATAACTTTTTTGCCTGGACTGAGCTGAACGAAGCCTATCCTGAATGATTCTGACCTTGTCCAAGGCCTTCTGAACCAGATCCGTACCCAACAACCGAGCCTCTCCCGGCTCAAACCATCCAATCGGAGACCGACACCGCCTACCATATAAAGCCTCATAAGGAGCCATCTGGATGCTTGACTGGTAGTTGTTGTTGTAGGCAAACTCTGCTAAAGTCAAAAACTGATCCCACGAGCCTCCAAAGTCAATAACACAAGCTCGGAGCATATCCTCCAAATCTGAATAGTCCGCTCGGACTGACCGTCCGTCTGGGGATGAAATGCTGTGCTCAACTCAACCCGTGTGCCAACTCTCGCTGAACCGCTCTCCAGAAGCGCGGGGTAAACTGCGTACCCCGGTCCGATATGAAAGATACGGGCACACCATGAAGGCGAACAATCCCCCGAATGTAGATCTCAGCCAACCTCTCAGAAGAATAGGAGACTGCCACAGGAATGAAATGTGCTGGCTTGGTCATCCTATCAACAATGAACCATACTACGTCGAACTTCTTCCGAGTCTGCGGAAGCCCAGTAACAAAATCCATAGTGATCCGCTCCCAGTTCCACTCGGGAAGCTCAATCCTCTGAAATAAACTACCAGGCCTCTGATGCTCGTACTTAACCTGCTGACAATTCAAACAACGAGCCACATATGCTACGATATCCTTTTTCATTCTACGCCACCAATAATGCTGCCGCAAATCCTGATACATCTTTGCGGCGCCCGGATGAATAGAGTACCGGGAGCTATGGGCCTCCTCCAAAATCAACCCTCGGAGCCCATCCACATTAGGCACACATACTCGGCCCTGCAATTTCAAAACTCCATCATCATCTAAGGTAACCTGCCTGGCACCTCCGCGCTGCACCGTGTCTCTAAGGACACACAAATGGGGATCATCATACTGCCGATCACGGATACGCTCCAATAATGAAGAACGAGCGTTCGTCCAAGCTAACACACGACTGGGCTCAGAAACATCCAGTCTCACGAACTGATTGGCTAAACCTGAACATCCAAAGCAAGCGGCCTCTCACCAACCGGAATATAAGCAAGACTGCCCATACTGGCTGACTTCCTACTCAAAGCATCGGCCACCACATTGGCCTTTCCCGGGTGATATAAAATGGTGATATTATAATCCTTCAACAACTCCAACCACCTCATCTGCCTCAAATTCAACTCCTTTTGCTTGAACAAATACTGAAGACTCTTGTGATCCGTGAACACTTCACATGCCACGCCATACAGATAATGCCTCCAAATCTTCAATGCGTGAACTATGGCTACCAATTCCAAGTCATGAACCGGATAGTTCTTCTCATGAATCTTCAACTGCCTCGAAGCATAGGCAATGACTTTGCCATCCTGCATCAATATTGCTCCAAGCCCAACACGGGACACATCACAATTAACTGTATAAGGCCTTGAACCTATGGGCAAAACCAACATCGGTGCCGTAGTCAGAGCTGTCTTGAGCTTCTGAAAGCTCGCCTCACACTCATCCGACCACCTGAACTGGGCACCCTTCTGGGTCAACCTGGTCATCGGGGCTGCAATAGATGAAAACCTCTCCACGAATCGATGATAGTAGCCTGCCAACCCCAAGAAACTCCGAATCTCCGTAGCTGATGCTGGTCTAGGCCAGTTCTTGACTGCCTCAATCTTCTTTGGGTCCACCTGAATACCCTCTGCTGATATGACATGACCCAAAAATGCAATTGAACTCAACCAGAATTCACACTTCGAGAAATTAGCATATAACCGACTATCCCTCAGAGTCTGAAGAACCACTCTAAGGTGCTGCTCGTGCTCCTCCTGGCTGCGGGAATATATCAATATATTATCAATGAAGACTATCACGAACGAGTCCAAATAAGTCCTGAACACTCGGTTCATCAAGTCCATAAAAGTTGCTGGGGCATTTGTCAACCCGAATGACATAACCAAGAACTCATAATGCCCGTACCGAGTGCGGAAAGCTGTCTTAGGGACATCGGATGCCTTAATCCTCAACTGATGGTAGCCAGATCGCAAGTCAATCTTGGAAAATACCCTGGCACCCTGAAGCTGGTCGAACAAATCATCAATCCTCGGCAGTGGATACTTATTCTTGATCGTTACCTTATTCAATTGCCGGTAATCAATATACATTCTCCTTGACCCATCCTTCTTTTTAACAAACAACACCGGCGCACCCCAAGGCGAAACATTGGGCCTAATGAAGCCCTTCTCAAGCAAATCTTGCAATTGTTCCATTAACTCTTTCAACTCAGGCGGGGCCATGCGATACGACGGAATAGAAATGGGCTGAGCGCCCGGAGCCAAATCAATGCAGAAATCAATGTCCCTGTCGGGTGGCATACACGGCAGGTCTGAAGGGAAAACATCGGGAAACTCACGAACAACGGGTACAGAATCAATGGAAGGGACCTCAGCATTAGAATCACGAACATATGCCAAATAGGCCAAACACGCCTTCTCGACCATACGCCGAGCCTTCACATACGAGATAACACTGTGGGTAGAATGACCAGGAGTCCCTCTCCACTCTAAACGAGGCATACCCGGTAAGGCTAAGGTCACTATCTTGGCATGACAGTCTAAGATAGCGTAATAGGGTGATAACCAGTCCATCCCAAATATAATATTAAAGTCAACCATGTCTAAGAGCAAGATATCTACACGAGTCTCAAGAACCCCAATCACTACAATACAAGAACGATGGACTCGATCGACCACGATAGAATCACCCACCGGTGTAGACACATAAATAGGAATACTCAATTCATCACTAGGCATGACCAAGTACGGGGCAAAATAAGATGATACATACGAATACGTAGACCCCGGATCAAATAACACTGAAGCATCTCTATCACAAACCAGAACCGTACCTGTAATAACTGCATCTGAAGCCTCAGCATCGGGCCTGGCCTGAAGGGCATAACATCGGGGCTGGGCCCCACCACTCTGATCTACCTCTCTAGGACGGCCTGCTGCTGGCTGGCCTCCACCTCTAGCGGCCTGAGCTCCACTTCTAGTACCTCTACCTCCACCTCTAGCATCTCTACCTCCACCCCTAGCTGGCTGGGCGGGCTGTGGAACGTCTGGTGCCTGTACCATGGCACGAGAACTCTGATGCTGAGAGCCACCTAGTGCACGAGGGCAATACCTAGCAATGTGCCTCGTGTCGCCATAAGTAAAACAAGCCCTTGGCTGCTGGGGCTGACGACCCGGGAAACTCTGAAGCGGTGGTGCCCTGATAGGTGCTGGTGGTGCACTCAAGGTCTGCTAATCGGAATACTGCATCTGAGGACCACGGCTACTTGAAGCACCGTGAGAAACCTGGAGTGCTGACTGAAAAGGCCTAGGAGGATGGCCTCTATCATACGAATCTCTGCCTCCAGACGAGGCACCACTGAATCTGCCTGACTGACGGGGCCTCTTGTCTACCGTGTGACCACCCCCTCGTGATAATACCATCTCAACCCTCCGGGCCACATTGGCCGCCTCCTGGAAGGATATCCCACTCCCAGCCTCTCTGGCCATCTAAAGACGAATCGGCTGAATGAGTCCATCAATGAACCGTCTCACTCTCTCCCTCTCAGTGGGAAGTATGATAAGAGCATGACGAGCCAACTCAATGAACCTGGTCTCGTACTGGGTGACAGTCATGGATCCCTACTGAAGGCGCTCGAACGGCCTCCGATAGGCCTCTCGCTGAGTAATAGGGAGAAACTTCTCCAGAAATAGCTGTGTGAACTGCCCCCAGGTCAAGGCTGGCGATCCTGCCGGTCTAGCTAAGCAATAATCCCTCCACCAAGTCTTGGCGGATCCAGACAAGCGAAATGTAGCGAAATCAACCCCATTGGTCTCAACAATACCCATGTTCCGAAGAACCTCGTGGCAGCTGTCCAGATAATCCTGGGGATCCTCAGTAGATGCACCGCTGAAGGTAGTAGTTAAGAGCTTGGTGAACCTGTCCAACCCCCACAAAGCATCGGCAGACATAGCTGCTCCATCACCGGCCTGGGCTACCATGCGCGGCTGAGCTGCTCCAACTGGCTGAACTGCTGGAGTCTAAGTCTGGGGAGCTACCTGCTTCGGAGTATGAGTAGCAGGAGTCTTGGCTCCTCCTCCAGCCTTAGAGACGGCTGGTGCTACAGGAAGCAAACCTGCATGGGTGACACTCTCCATGAGGCCCACCAATCGGACCAGAGCGTCCTGAAGAACTGGCTCTGGGACCTGAGCTAGGCCCACTGGACTGCTGGGGCCGGAGCCTCGTCAAAATCAACCTGAGGCTCCGCCACTGGTGCTGCTGCCCTGGGCTGAGATTTGCCCCTGCCTCGGCCTCGGCCTCGCCCTCCGCCCCTCGTGGGAGCTGCTGGGGGCTCGGACTGCTGATCGATAGATGAGGAAGCGCGTGTTCTCGCCATCTGCGGAAGAACAGAGTAGAATTTCAATTAGCATTGAGAAACCAAACTGCACGACAAGAAAGAACAAATGTGAAACTTTTCCCAACTCTGTAGCCTCTGGGGGATAAATACAGACGTCTCCGTACCGATCCCTCAGACTCTACTGAGCTTGTCCGTGAGTTGTGAGACCTATGTAACCTAGAGCTCTGATACCAACTTGTCACGACCCAGATTTCCCGCCCTCGGGGGTCGTGTTGCCGCCTACTCATAGAAACTAGGCAAGCCACAAATCATAAACTCTTAACTCCTTTATTTTAAAATCTTTTATCAATCATAACAACAAGCGTTAAATATTTAAATGACAGCGGAATATGAAATTAAAGCGGAAGACTTAAATTAAATAAGCTGAACAAAATGCGGAAACTGACATGCCTCTACCCAAGAACTGGTGTCACAACATCCACGGACTACTAAGAGTACTAAATACAATCATTTGAAAGAAATATAACACTGTTTGTCTCGAAAACATGAGATAACAGATTGAAATATTAGATAGAGGAGACGCCGGGCCTGCGGACGCGTGCAAGGCTACCTCGGAGTCTCGGTGGACTGAAGGTTGGCTCCCGAGCTACTGCTAGTGTCCGGTACCTGGATCTGTGCAAAAGAGCACAGAGTGTAGTATCAGCACAACCGACCCCATGTGCTAGTAAGTGCATAGCCTAACCTCGACGAAGTAGTGACGAGGCTAGACAGGACTACCACATAAACCTGTGCAGTTATATATATATATCTACAACGGGAAAATAGCAAGAACAACATTTTAAATGGGAGGGGAACATGCTTCGGGGATAGCAAATATTACAGAATTTCAAGAAAATAATAAAGGACATCAATAATTTAGCTCTAACACGGATAAGGGAAAATAAAAGCTGATTTCACTGTCAGTACATATCTCATTGCAGGCGTGCAACCCCGATCCCATTTCTCAATGATTAAATCTCGTGGTAGGCGTACCATTTAAATCTCGTGGTAGGCGTACCACCCGCTCCCATTTTATTAATCTCGTGGTAGGCGTACCACCCGCTCCCATTTCATTAATCTCGTGGTAGGCGTACCACCCGCTCCCATTCCATCAATCTTGTGGTAGGCGTACCACCCGCTCCCATTTCATCAATACCTTGTGGTAGGCGTACCACCCGCTCCCATTTCATCAA
The DNA here is from genome assembly GCF_001879085.1 of Nicotiana attenuata. NCBI lineage: Eukaryota > Viridiplantae > Streptophyta > Magnoliopsida > Solanales > Solanaceae > Nicotiana > Nicotiana attenuata. The sequence continues at coordinate 23,782,431 of NC_032000.1, read as the reverse complement.
TACCTTGTGGTAGGCGTACCACCCGCTCCTATTTCAAGTCAACACAAAGTCACAATAAAATTTCCGGCAAAGAAACAAAAGCAATATAATAATAATTTCCCGACAAGGAAACAACAATATCAAAGCAACCGTCTCGGCAAGGGAGAATCAGCTATATCCAAATCCTAGCTCAACTTTTACTCAGCTCGATTAATACCGGTACTCAAGCATAAATAAAGTCCACGAGAATAAACTAAATCTTTACTCAATATCAAGAGTCATCAATTTAAAACATCCGAAGTGTCATTTAAGAACACAACAACTATCAATTTAAGACTTACGGTCATGCTCGACACCAATGTATTGATACTCGTCACTATGCCTATACGTCGTACTCAACAAGAAGCAAATAGCAAATAAGACTCAACTCCTAATCCCTCAAGCTAGGGTTAGACCAAACACTTACCTCGATGCCTTGAACACAACTCAAGCCTCAATTATAGCTTTACCCCTTGATTCCACCGCCAATTCGCTCGTATCTAATCACAAATTACTTAATTACATGAATAAGTGCTAAATGAATATACCCCAATGCATGAAAATGAGTTTTTCAAAGTCTTACGCAAAAAGTCAAAAATTGCCCCCGGGCCCATGTGGTCAAAATCCGAGGTTCGAACCAAAACCCGTATTCCCATTCCCCCACGAACTCAAATATATAATTTATTTTGAAATCGGACCTCAAATTGAGGTCCAAATCTCCAATTTTAGAAAAACCTAGGTTCTACCCAAAACACCCAATNGAAAAACCTAGGGTCGACCCAAAACACCCAAGTTCCCCCATGAAAAGCGGTGATTGGAAGTTGAAATCATGTTAAAAGGTGTTAAGGAGTGAAGAAAATGAGTTAGAAATCACTTACCAATGTTTTGGAGAAGAAAGGTTGTTTGAAAAATCGCCTCTTATGTTTTTGGGGTTTTAAAAAGTGAGAAATGACTGAAAATCCCGTTTATTTATACCCCTCTGAGACCCCCTGTGCGGACCGCATTAAATGGACCGCGTCCGCACAGACTTACCTGAAGACCTGTAGTTCAGCACCCTGTGCGGACCGCACAAAGCCGACTGCGGCCGCACAGCCTTCACCGCGCCCCGCACAAAGGCGACCGCGGCCGCGCTGGCCCCTCTGCGGTCGCACGCGATTTCTCGCGGACCGCATTAGAGGGTTCAGAGACCTGCAACTCCTGAACCTGCAACATCTGATTTTCTAGGCCTAAGGCATCCCTGAACCCACTCGAAACTCACCCGAGCCCTCGGAACTCAGACCCAAGTATACACACGACCTCAAAAACGCCCTACGAACATATTCGTGTAATCAAATCACCAACATAACATCATGAACAACGAATTAAACCTCAAGGTCAATGAAATTTCTCAAAACTCCTTTAAACATGAATTTTCGCAATTTAGATCCGAATCACGTCAAACGGACTCCGTTTCTTACCAAACTTCACAGGAAAGACTTATAACATATATAAGACCTGTATCGGGCGCCGGAACCAAAATACGGGCCCGATACCATCGCTTTCTAATCAGATTTCGTTTCCAATTTTCTTAAACATTTCCAGAAAATAATTTTTTCTAAAAAAATTCATTTCTCGGGCTTGGGACCTCGGAATTCGATTTCGGGTATACGCCCAAGTCCCATATTTTCCTACGGACCCTCCGGGACCGTCAAATCACGGGTCCGGGTCCGTTTACCCAAAACGTTGACCAAGGCCAAATTTATTCATTTTAATATAAAAACTTAGCATTTTTCACAGAATTTCATATTTAAGCTTTCCGGCTACGCGCCCGGACTACGCAAGCAAATCGAGGCGACTCTAAATGAGGTTTTTAAGGCCTCAGAGTCATAGAATTTAATTAAAAACAGGCGATGACCCTTTGGGTCGTCACATATCCTTTTAGAATTTAGTACTTGGCCACTAATTTTTTTTTAATTCTTAGCCTATGAGGTATGTATTAGTATTTTTTCTCTCCAAATTACCAATAATTGATAACCTAAAAATATGGAACATCCATTAGCAATGCATGTTCGCTTTTTCCTGTTAGTTTCTTAAGAGTTTTGATTTAATTTTAATTTTAAATTTTTAGAAGTCTGAATTAATACGGTAGTAATTCAGAAATAAATTAAGCTACGGCCATACTATGTGAAATTATAACTGTAGTTAAATTTTTAAACTTACGATAAACTAATGTATTGGAACTTCTGAAATGACTTTAAATTTGGCATTTTTTCCTCTTTAATTTTGAAAAATTGACCTCAACATTGTGAACTTTGAAATTTCAAAGTTGTTATTAGCAAAGTACATTCGAAATGAGTTTAGAATAGTATTAACTCTTATTTGGCATTGGATGAACGTTCAAAGAAGGGAATATAGACTTAGATCAATAAGAATTCCGTGCAACTTTTTTACTCACGAAGAGGTCCATTTGGCTTGTCTATAATTTTGATTAACTTTGAACGCACAATTATTTTTTTTGTATAATGACAATATGAACGTAGAGTTTACAAAGAGATGCAAGATGAGATACAACAACATAGCATATTTGTATTTTTTATAATAAAATATTTATAACTATATATACTATAGAACTAATTACACTAAATTTATTCAGAAACTGTTGAATTCAACCATATATTGTATCAATTTGCTAATATTTATTTTCATCATCAAACATATATTGAGTTTAATTTAACCTCCATTGATATTTTTCAATAATTTGTGTATACGTTTTATATTGATTAACATGATGCACATGTACAATGTACGTACACTAAAATTAGATATTATATTGGACAAGACAGTTATTTATCATTTTTCTAATATTTAGGGCTTTAATTATTTCTCTAATATTTAGGACTTTAGACTTAACTAAATTTCATGTATTAGAATTTTTCTTGTGTAACGACCCAACTGGTCGTTTTGAGCAATTGCATCTGGTTCGACAGTTTGAGGTCACGAGCAGCTTCATATTATGTGTATCGACTTGCGTGCGCAGTCCGGACGTGAAACCGGAAAGCTTTTATGTGACAATATGAAAAAAATAGAAATTTCTAGAGTTAAAACTTGATTTTTAGTTGACTTTGGTCAATATTTTTGGTAAACAGGCCCGGATCTGTGTTCCGACGATCCCAAGAAGTCCGCAGTAAAATATGGGACTAGGGCGTATGTCCGGAATTTGAATTCTGAGATCCCTAACCTTAGAAAATAATTTTTGAAGAAAATTATTGTGCTGGTTTTTAAAGGAAATAAAGAAATGAATTAATATTTAAACTCGTTGGTATCGGGCTCGTATGTTGGTTTCGGAGCCCGGTACAGGTTTGTTACGATATTTAAGTCCTATCTGTGAAATTTGGTAAGAATCGGAATTGATTTGACGTGATTTGGACGTCCGGTTGAAAAATTAGAAAATCATGAGTTTTGAGGTTAAATTCATAGTTTTTGATGTTATTTTGATGATTTGATTGCACGATCAAGTCCGTATGATGTTTTAGACTTGCGTGTATATTTGGTTCGGAGCCCCGAGGACTTGGGTGAGTTTCAGATAGGTTTAGGCTATGTTGCGCTTGTTTTTGGATGCTTCATCGTCGTTTCTTCAAGCAAAAATGATACCATATTGAGAAAATGAGATCCAAATTCAGTTTTTATTGAAATATTATATCCGTATCGAAATTACGGAGCCATAGGAAAAAGAATCATCGAATTTGGACATCGTATGAGGAAGTTATGCTCATTTTTGTGTCGGAAAAAATTATTGGTTTCTGGTGTGGTTGCAAATGCGAACTTTTTCATCGTAATTGCGATGCCCAGTTCGCAAAAGCGAACTTTTTCTCGCAAATGCGACTTCTGCCAGCCCTGCCTTATTCGCAAATTGCGAGGGTACGCAATTGCGAACCCCGGGTCGCAAATGCGACATCTGAGGCCTGTTAAGTGAGATTTTTGACGGGATTTTCACCCATTTTTCAACTTTCTCAAACCCTAAACCTCCATAGGCGATTTTCCAAAGACCCAAACTTCTCTAAATCATTGGAATTGATCTCTAACTAATTCCTTTCATTCCTTAACAATTTTTAACAAGATTTCAACCAAAAATCTAGAGTTTTCATGGTAAAAATTGGGATTTTTGGGTAGAGATTAGGATTTTTAAATTTTGGGGATTTAGACCTCGATTTGAGGTCGGATTTCAAAATAATTGCATATTTGGGTTCGTGGGTGAATGGGTGTTCGGTTTTTATAAATGTTGTCGGGTCCCGAGGTGTGGGCCCGGGGAGTTGACTTTTGTTGACTTTTTGTAAATTGTATAAGAATCATAGTTTTGTCAATTGAAATTGTTTTCTCTTGCATTGTTTGATGTATTCAAGTCGTTTTTTGGCTAGATTTAGCCGAGCGTTAATGAATTGGTAAAGGAAAAGCTAAATTGAGTATTGAATTGGCCGGATTGAGGTAAGTATCTTGCCTAACCTTGTGTGGGGGACTTCCCCTTAGGATTTGAGTCTTCTATGCTAATTATAGTCCGTGCACGCGAGGTGACGAGTGTGTGCTCGGACTTATTTGTGGGAAAATCGCCTTTAGGGTTCTTAGGTTCTTATGTTCATTATGTGGGAAGTATTCCGTGATGATTGAGTTATCTAATTGCATAATTTACCTCTATATGCTCCATACGATGTTGTTAGCCTTCCTCTAACTCTTACCTGTTACTTGGACTTATTTGCCTTAACTGAATTAATTGTTCTCCTTATTGTTTTATTATCTCTTAATTGGAAATTCCTCTATGACCCCGTGTATATATGCTATGTGTCCAAAATGTTGTGATTGTCAGTGTGGTTATCACGTGCTTATTATGTCTTGTTGTTTTGTTAAGGTTATTGCGCTTCTTGGTTTCTCCGTGATTCTTTTGTTGCTATGTAATCATACTCTTGGTGGTGGAATTTCCTTGTAATCGGATTGTTGGATTGTTGTTGATTCCCTTGCCGGGATGCTATTGTCATATTGTTGATTCCCTTGCCGGGATGTTATTGTCATATTGTTGATTCCCTTGCCGGGATGTATTATTTCTATTGTTTGGGTGAGGAAGAGTGTAAAGCACGAAGGGTGATGTCGTGCATGATATTGTGAGGAAGAGTGTAAAGCACGAAGGGTGATGCCGTGCATGCTATTGTGAGTGAGAGCTAATGTACGAAGGGTGATGCCGTGCCATGATTATGAGAGTAAAAGCACGAAGGGTGATGTTGTGCCACATTATTGAGAGTAAAAGTACGAAGGGTGATGCCGTGCCACATTATTGAGAATAAAAGCACGAAGGGTGATGCCGTGCCACATTATTGAGAGTAAAAACACGAAGGGTGATGCTGTGCCACATTATTGAGAGTAAAAGCACGAAGGGTGATGCAGTGCACTTTATGTTTGGTGTGTTTATTTGTTGTTATCAATTCAAGTGTTTTAACGGTTCAGAATTTCCTTACTGCTGTGATCCTTTGTGTTGGAACCTATAGTGTTGTCAATACCTCGCCGTATATATATATATATATATATATATATATTCAATATTTTCCTTATCATTTTTTGATTCAATTAGTTTCTCAATTAAATTTCCTCAAATCGTCTGAGGTTGTATTCTACTTACAAAAAAAAAGGGATTTCTACTAAGTTGTAAATTATTAAATCCCATGGTAAAGGTGATAATTCATTCGGTGTTGTATATTAATTGAAAATGGTACTTTCTTTATTCAAAAGATTCCAAAAAAATAACTTCATCTTTTCTTGCTGAGTTCCTAGTTGGTTTAGAGCGGTACTCTACTTCATGTTATGTAAATGAGACTCCTTGAATATTCTAAATTGTATGGGTTATGGACCCTATGTACCGAGTAATATGAGAACGTTGTTGCGCAAAGTGAGACAGAAATATGTGGGCACAAGGTGCCAGGTGTGCCAAAGGTTTGGTAATTGAGGTTATGATATGAGACATCGAGTTTGAGATGGCTGGAATTTGTGCATCAGAAATATATGATTTATAGAGCTGACATCGCCTTCCTTATTGAGTACCTATTTACTTGTCGGTGTTCCAGCTGTGTTGGTGTTAATTTCCTTGGTTGTCTTTCGTTTCCATCCGTGTGTCCTTTTATCGTTTCTACTGATTGTAGTTTGTTCTCTCCATGTTGTTGATATTACTTTGTTATCTTTATGTTGATAGTTTATTATCATGTCCTGTTCTATTTATTTGACCAGTAGGTGTCCGGACTGTTCCTCGTCACTACTCCACCGAGGTTAGTCTTGATACTTACTGGGCACCGCTGTGGTGTGTTCATACTACACTTCTGTACATTTTTGTGTGCAGATCCAAGTATTTGATCGATAGTAGCTGTGCGGGTCGTTGCGGTGGAGACTCAAGGTAAACCTGCTGCAGCGTTCGCAAGTCTCAGAATCACCTTCAATTTACTTATTTCCATATGTTCCTTTTATTTCGGAACAGTGATGTATTTATTTTGTATAACTACTCTTAGAAAGGCTTATGACTTGTACCAACGGTTTTGGGAATTGTAATTTATTCAGAGTAATTTAATTTAAAGTTAGTAAATATCAATGTTATTTTAGTTAATGTTAGGATTACCTAGTTTAGAGACTATGTGCCATCACGACTCCTTCGTAGGAATTTTTGGGTCGTGACAAGTTGGTATTAGAGCTCTAGGTTCATAGGTGCTACGAGTCATAAGCATGTTTAGTAGACTCTTGCGGATCGGTACGGAGACGTCTGTACTTATCTTCGAGAGGCTACAGAACTATTAGGATAATCTCACATTCTTCATTCCTTATCGTGCGATATTGATTCAGCTCGAAGCATATAACTTAAGTTCCTTTACGTCCACTCGTGTGTAATATTACGCTCTCGGTGTCCGCTATGCGCCAGTGGTTCGTGATGCTACAGACAGGTTACGAGGGAGTCAGGGACGCTCAGACATTTTCTCAACGTGTCGTCCAAACTGGAGATACAGAGGAGCTGAGAGACTATTCAGTTGTTTATATGGAGGCGCAGCGGAAGCGTGGTGGGTGTTGATTGAGGATAGTTGGCGGTATTGGAGTACCTTGTGATTTGTGTTGTACGAGCTGTTAAGGCTAGCTCTGTGGATCATCAAACATCATTTTATATGGCTTCGCGCCAAGTGGAGGAGTCCATCAGCGGCATTCAGATTGCATAGTCAAACTTACGCCAGTTTTGGCCTGAGGTATATGTATATGTGGTATTGGTAGGTTCCCGGAATTTGTATATGACTAAGGTCTGAGATTAGGGGTGTGCATTCGATTTATCGATTCGATTTTGACCCTTATCGATAATTACTTATCGATTATCGATTTGTACATGTGCTTATCGTTATCGTTTCAATAAGGTTTCGATTTTTTCAATTTTGATTTATTGATTTTGGGGGCTTATCGATTCGGTTATCGACTACACCAATAAGAAAATTTGCGGGATTCCACGGAAAGTATATCGCTATAAACACGCCTAACTAATATGGACAAAAAGAAGCTAAAATAAGACGAACACCACTTATAATATAAAAATTGTGTCAACAAGCACATGCAACAAAAGTAAAGTAAGGGATCAAATGTATGCCACCAACACTCCAACGGTATAAAAAAAAATAAAAAAAAACAAAACACATCATCACGGCTAATTCTGTTTTCCATTAATTTGAACTTCATTCCCTTGATCTTTAAATATGATCATTCCTTAAATGTGGTAGAGGAAATAATAGGGTAAGGGACTTAGGGTAAAGGAAAGGGTATAGATTAGGGAAAATAATATTGTATAGCCGCTTTCAAAATAGTAGCGGAATATATATACATTCTGTATGTTATATTAATCTACACAAATATGTAATTACTCATTTAACAAGTGTCTACAGTCTAGAGGTGTGCATTCGATTTATCGATTCGATTTTGACCCTTATCGATAATTACTTATCGATTATCGATTTGTACATATGCTTATCGTTATCGTTTCAATAAGGTTTCGGTTTTTTCGATTTCGATTTCGATAACAAATAATCGATTCGATTTATCGATAAACCGATTCGAATGCACATATGTGAGATTGTCATTTTGGTTATGTTCTCAAGCAGAATGGACATTATTTCTGCCTCTGCCTATGTTATGTGCTGCTCTCTTATGTTGTGGTGAGCTGTGAGGTTCTACGATTATTCCCCACGCATGTTGTAATTCTGTTTAGGCCTTATGGCGATGCGGGTGAGATAGCCCTCGTGATGTTGATTTGCTCATTGCACCTTATATGTGCTTGCTTCTCTCCTATTTTATTACTTCTATTCATTGTTCCTACAGTTTTACTTGTGCACTCTGCTGTGCTTGATATCAATATTTATGTGATCAGTGAACCTGAGCACTTTGGCTCGATGAGCATTTGGGAGCGGGCTGCACGCCGCAGCAGATGTTATGTGGGATTGTACTTGATATTAGTATTCACATGTTCAGTGAACCCGAGCATTTTGGCTTGATGAGTATTTGGGAGCGGGCTGCACGCCGCAGCGGATGTTAGGTGGGATACCCTTTCCTTGTGTTTATTTGGTGTTGTGTCTTCCCTCTGTGGGACGATTTGATAAAAAAACCTATACTTTTGTTGTCACACATGTTTTACTTGTTAGATAATTCTTCTACTTTGTTATCCTTTATTTGTGCTGCATGATTGAGTTATTGCTGATTTGGTGTACGAATTGTGTAGTGTAAGAATCTGTGTGGTTCCGTGATGAGTTGTTAGTTGGATTGCTTGTATTGGCTGAGATGACGTTCTTAGACCTGAGATTAGTGCTATGGTATTGGGGGTGGGGAGTGTTTGGAAGTGAGAGGGTGTTTCTGCTAAGATTTGGGTAATGGCCCTTGGTCGGCGAGAGAGCTTCGTGACTTGTTGACTTCATGGGTGGCTATGAGTTTCCTCATATCTCCTTATTTAGTGTTGTGGAAGTCCAGAACAAGGTTGTTTTCAATGTGAAGTATATTGCCGACATCCAGGATGTTATTTGAGCATCTATGGTGGTCAGAGGTTATTGCTTCGAGTATGTGAGTTGTGTGGAACAACATGTGATTGTATTCTGGATTGGAATTTTTGGCTCGATTCAGCTTGTTTGGGTGTGTTCAGTGTGATGATGTGGAATTCGGGTCCTATGATGTATGTCGGATGTTGAGGTTTGGGTCCTGTTCTAAGGTTATGGACTAAGGAGGAGATGAGACCTTCAGTTAAGTTGCATTGTCAGTTCTGCATAGGTTGGATGATGGGGAATCATCCCTGGGTGTATGTATGAGGAGCTCATGCAGTGGTTCGATGGCCTTGGAACGACTCCGGGCACGTTCGAGGACGAATGTATGTTTAAGTGGAGGAGGATGTAACGACCCAACTGGTCATTTTGAGCAATTGCGTCCGGTTCGGCAGTTTTGAGGTCAGGAGCAGCTTCATATTATGTGTATCGACATGCGTGCGCAGTCCGGGCGTGAAACCGAAAAGCTTTTATGTGAAAATATGAAAAAAATAGTAATTTCTAGAGTTAAAACTTGGTTTTAGTTGACTTTGGTCAATATTTTTGGTAAACAGACCCGGATCTGTGTTCTGACGATTCCGGGAGGTCCGCGGTAAAATATGGGACTTGGGCGTATGCCCGGAATTTGAATTCCGAGGTCCCTAACCTTAGAAAACAGTTTTGAAGAAAATTGTTGTGCTGGTTTTAAAGGAAATAAAGAAATGAATTAATGTTTGAACTCATTAGTATCGGGCCCGTATTTTGGTTCCGGAGCCCGGTACAAGCTTGTTATGATATTTATGTCCTATCTGTGAAATTTGGTGAGAATCGGAATTGATTTGACGTGATTTGGACGTCCGGTTGAAAAGTTAGAAAATCATGAGTTTTGAGGTTAAATTCATAGTTTTTGATATTATTTTGATGATCCGATCGCACGAGCAAGTCCGTATGATGTTTTTAGACTTGCGTGCATGTTTGGTTTGGAGCCCCGAGGGCTTGGGTGAGTTTCGGATAGGTTTAGGCTATGTTGCGCTTGTTTTTGGATGCTTCATCGTCGTTTCTTCAAGAAAAAATAATACCACATTGAGCAAATGAGATCCAAGTTTAGTTTTTATTGAACCATTAGATCCGTATCGAAATTATGGAGCCATAGGAAAAATAACCATCATCGAATTTGGACATCGTATGAGGAAGTTATGCTCATTTTCATGTCGGGAAAAATTGTTGGTTTCTGGTGTGATCGCAAATGCGAACTTTTTCACCGCATTGCGATGCCCTGTTCGCAAAAGCGAACTTTTTGTCGCAAATGCAACTTCTGCCAGCCCTGCCTTGTTCGCAAATTGCGAGTGAGATTTTTGACGGGATTTTCACCCATTTTTCAACTTTCTCAAACCCTAAACCTCCATAGGCGATTTTCCAAAGACCCAAACTCTCCAAATCATTGGTAAGTGGTCTCTAACTAAATCCCTTCATTCCTTAACAACTTTTAACAAGATTTCAACCAAAAATCTAGAGTTTTCATGGTAAAAATTGGGATTTTTGGGTAGAGATTAGGATTTTCAAATTTTGGGGATTTAGACCTCGATTTGAGGTCGGATTTCAAAGCGAATTGCATATTTGGGTTCGTGGGCGAATGGGTGTTCGGTTTTTGTAAATTTTGTCGGGTTCCGAGGTGCGGGCCCGGGGAGTTGACTTTTGTTGACTTTTTGCAAATTGTATAAGAATCATAATTTTGTCAATTGAAATTGTTTTCTCTTGCATTGTTTGATGTATTCAAGTCATTTTTAGCTAGATTAAGCCGAGCGTTGATGAATTGGTAAAGGAAAAGCTAAATTGAGTATTGAATTGGCCGGATTGAGGTAAGTATCTTGCCTAACCTTGTGTAGGGGACTTCCCCTTAGGATTTGAGTCTTCCATGCTAATTTTAGTCCGTGCACGCGAGGTGACGAGTGTGTGCTCGGACTTATTTGTGGGAAAATTGCCTTTAGGGTTCTTAGGTCCTTATGTTCATTACATGGGAAGTATTCCGCTATGATTGAGTTATCTAATTGCATAATTTACCCCTATATGCTCCATACGATGTTGTTAGCCTTCCTCTAAATCTTACCTGTTACTTGGCCTTATTTGCCTTAATTTAATTAAGTGTTCTCCTTATTGTTTTGTTATCTCTTAATTGGAAATTCCTCTATGACCCCGTGTATATATGCTATGTGTCCAAAATGTTGTGATTGTCGGTCTAGTTATCACGTGCTTATTATGTCTTGTTGTTTTGTTAAGGTTACTGCACTTCTTGGTTTCTCCATGATTCTCTTGTTGCTATGTAATCATACTCTTTGTGGTGGAATTTCCTTGTGATTGGATTGTTGGATTGTTGTTGATTCCCTTGCCGGGATGTTATTGTTCATATTGTTGATTCCCTTGCCGGGATGTATTGTTTCTATTGTTTGGGTGAGGAAGAGTGTAAAGCACGAAGGGTGATGCCGTGCATGATATTGTGAGGAAGAGTGCAAAGCACAGAGGGTGATGCCGTGCATGATATTGTGAGTGAGAGTTAATGCACGAAGGGTGATGCCGTGCCATGATTATGAGAGTAAAAGCACGAAGGGTGATGTTGTGCCACATTATTGAGAGTAAAAGCACGAAGGGTGATGCCGCGCCACATTATTGAGAGTAAAAGCACGAAGGGTGATGCCGTGCCACATTATTGAGAGTAAAAGCACGAAGGGTGATGCCGTGCCACATTATTGAGTGTAACAGCACGAAGGGTGATGACGTGCCGCATTATTGAGAGTAAAAGCACGAAGGGTGATGCCGTGCCATTTCTGTTGATTTCTATGGTGAGAACGAGAGTAAAAGCACGAAGGGTGATGCCGTGCACTTTCTGTTTGGTGTGTTTATTTGTTGTTATCAATTCAAGTGTTTTAACGGTTCAGAATTTCCTTACTGATGTGATCCTTTGTGTTGGAACCCATAGTGTTGTCAATACCTCGCCGTATTTGTATATATATTTCAATACCTCAAAGTTCAATAATTTCTTACATTTTTTTGATTCAATTAGTTTCTCAATTAAATTTCCTTAAATCGTCTGAGGTTGTATTCTACTTACAAAAAAAAGGGATTTCTACTAAGTTGTAAATTATTAAATCCCATGGTAAAGGTAATAATTCATTCGGTGTTGTATATTAATTGAAAATGGTACTTTCTTTATTCAAAAGATCCCAAAAAAATAACTTCATCTTTTCTTGCTGAGTTCCTAGTTGGTTTAGAGCGGTACTCTACTTCATGTTATGTAAATTAGACTCCTTGAACATTCTAAATTGTATGAGTTATGGACCCTATGTACTGAGTAATATGATAATGTTGTTGCGCAAAGTGAGACAGAAATATGTGGGCACAAGGTGCCGGGTGTGCCAAATGATTTGGTAATTGAGGTTATGATATGAGACATCGAGTTTGAGATGGTTGGAATTTGTGCATCAGAAATGATATGATTTATTGAGCTGCCATTGCCTTCCTTATTGAGTACCTATTTACTTGTCGGTGTTCCAGCTGTGTTGGTGTTAATTTCCTTGGTTGTCTTTCGTTTCCATCCGTGTGTCCTTTTATCGTTTCTACTGATTGTAGTTTGTTCTCTCCATGTTGTTGATATTACTTTGTTATCTTTATGTTGATAGTTTATTATCATGTCCCGTTCTATTTATTTGACCAGTAGGTGTCCGGACTGTTCCTCGTCAGTACTTCACCGAGGTTAGTCTTGATACTTACTGGGCACCACTGTGGTGTGCTCATACTACACTTCTGTACATTTTTGTGTACAGATCCAAGTATTTGATCGATAGTAGCTGTGTGGGTCGTTGCGGTGGAGACTCAAGGTAAACCTGCTTCAGCGTTCGCAGGTCTCGGAGTCACCTTCAATTGTATGTATTTCCATATGTTCCTTTTGTTTCGGAACAGCGATGTATTTATTTTGTATAACTACTCTTAGAAAGGCTTATGACTTGTACCACCGGTTTTGAGAATTGTAATTTGTTCAGAGTAATTTAATTTAAAGTTAGTAAACATCAATGTTATTTCAGTTAATGTTAGGCTTACCTAGTTTAGAGACTAGGTGCCATCACGACTCCTTCGGAGCGATTTATAGGTCGTGACACCTTATTTGATTTATATGATATATAACCATATTTGTAAAAGATGATATACAACCATGCTTGTGAAAGAAGTCCACGTTTGTAGGGTTAGAATCTTTTTAAAAAAAGAAAAGAATTTAACATAGTTCTCGTATAAGTTTTTGGGTTTCGAACATCTTGGTAGATTTTGGAATACTTTTTGTCAATAAAATGATAAGTATAATTCTAATATTTTCAAGACATCTAAGATGTGTGTATTCTCATTAAATATTAAATAGTAGGAGAAATTAAAACCAAAAGTCTAGGCATATCTTTATTTCTCCAGTTTAGTGGGCTTTTTCACCAAAATAAAATTAAACAGATGGAAAATAAAAGAAAAATAAACAAAAATTATAAAGAGGAAATTAAAAGAAACAAAAAAGAAATAAAATACAGATTAAAGAAGGAGATAATTAAAAAAATATTGCAAATTCACATTAGGGTAGTGTCGGACACTTTGCACTCCTTTTAGGTTTAGGAATCTTCTTTTTTTATAATAAAATGTGAAAGGTTTGAATAAATTTAGTGTTAGTAATGTGTATTTGTAAAATAATTCTGGAGAAAATATAATAACATAAACATAAATATAAACGAAATAAAAAAAAAACAATTTGAGCCCACTAAATTCTCAGTGTTTCCTTAAGGCGTAACGATCTGGGCACTGTCTCGGAGAGAGGTGAACGGCGGCCGTAACTATAACGGTCCTAAGGTAGCGAAATTTCTTGTCGGGTAAGTTCCGACCCGCACGAAAGGCGTAACGATCTGGGCACTGTCTCGGAGAGAGGCTTAATATTTTGTTATTAAACCAAATATTTAATAACATTTCTATCAATATTTACTATTAACAAATAAATTTGGTCCAAAAATTAATCAATCGATCCATAATTTGACCAAATTTAAATCCAAATCCAAATCCGAATCCGAATCCGAATCCGAATCCGAAGTCGAAGCCGAGCCGAGCGAGCGAGCGAGCGACGACGACGACGACGGCACGAGGCTTGCCTTCTTTTCAACTCTTTATGAGCTAGAAAGAAGAGCAATTGCTTATATACCCATCAAAAACCTTTTCCTCTTCCCATATGGAACAATCAAGGAGGGAAACTCAAATATTACTCAAATATTTCATTTTCCCCTCCATTTCCCCTTCACCCTATTTTAAGCATTAATAGCTTAAAAACCCAACAATCCCCCACATGAATGGGGAATAGCTATATCACGGAAGTATGCATGATTCGCAAGCAAGGATTAATTGCGTCTGGATAAGTAGGTTTCCCTTTGAACTTTCCGTAGTGAACTTATGTCGGATATACTCGATCAATCGATAGATTTGATATCTTTGAATCGTCAAACTTTGGTGTATACCTAGACAACAATAAGTCACACAACCAACCCTTAACCGTCTTTGGTTCTCATTTTTGTGTTCATTTCAGCCATGAACACCGCCTGGTTTCATAAGTGCGTAGAGAACTGACCTTACAAAGTTCTCCTTGAAGCGGCTAACACTTCACACTTACATAGGTGATTCCTAAACGTGTCATCCCGTAGATACACTATTTGATATACCCCGTATCAAATTTAAAAATCATTAAAAAGCCTTAATGCTTTATCCTTGGTACTGAACATTGTCTCATCACGAGAATGGACCAAAATTTAGTTGACAATGTTGAACCGTCATTAATGACTTTGTTTGATCTCCTTGAACCTAGATCTTGGGATCTCCAGTCTTCTAGGTAGAGTTACCGCCACTATGACTTGTTCTCGACCATAGTCCCATTCGCCTTGATGATTTCTCAACTACCTCTCTAGTTAGGCCTTTTGTAAGTGGATCCGACACATTATCACTTGACTTTACATAGTCAATCGTGATAATTCCTCTAGAGAGTAATTCCCTAACGGTTTTATGTCTTCGTCGTATATGACAAGATTTACTGTTACACATAACGCTCCCAGCCCTTCCAATGCCGCTTGACCATCACAATGTATGCATATTGGTGCCAACGGTTTGGGCCAAAATGGAATGTCTTCCAAGAAATTCCGGAGCCATTCAGCTTCTTCACCGGCTTTATCCAAGGCTATGAATTCAGCCTCCATTGTAGAGCGGGCAATACAAGTTTGTTTGGACGACTTCCAAGATACCGCTCCTCCACCAATAGTGAATACATATCCACTTGTGGACTTGGAATCAGTTGATCCGATGATCCAATTTGCATCACAGTATCCCTCAATGACCGCAAGATATTTACTGTAGTGCAAAGCAAAGTCCTGGGTATGTACTAAATACCCCAAAACTCGTTTCATGGCCATCCAATGAGATTGACCTGGATTGCTCGTATATCGACTCAATTTACTTATAGCACAAGCTATATCTGGTCGTGTACAATTCATGATGTACATTAAGCAACCCAACACACGAGCATAATTCAATTGTGAAATGCTTTGGCCTTTGTTCTTTGCTAATGCAAGATTCACGTCAATTGGAGTCTTTGCAACTTTAAAGCCCAAGTGCTTGAATATTTCAAGTACTGTCTTAATATAATGAGATTGTGACAGTGCCAGACCTTGAGAAGTCTTATGGATCTTAATTCCTAGAATTAAATCAGCAACTCCCAAGTCTTTCATATCAAACTTACCAGTTAGCATCCGGTTAATCGCATTTATGTTGGCAATGTCATTATTCATTATCAGCATATCATCCACATATAAGCAAAAAATGACTATGTGATTAGGAACATTTTTAATGTACACACATTTATCACATTCATTTATTTTAAAACCATTTGACAACATTGTTTAGTCAAATTTCACATGCCATTGTTTGGGTGCTTGTTTTAGTCCGTAAAGGGACTTAACAAGTCTATAAACCTTCTTTTCTTTACCTGGAACCACAAACCCTTCAGGTTGTTCCATGTAGATTTCTTCCTCCAACTCTCCATTTAAGAAGGCCGTCTTAACATCCATTTGATGAATTTCAAGACCATAAACTGTAGCTAACGCTACTAACGTTCGTATGGACGTAATTCTTGTAACTGGAGAGTATGTATCAAAATAGTCAAGACCTTCTCTTTGTCTATACCCTTTGACCACAAGTCTTGCCTTATATTTGTCAATAGTGCCATCATCTTTCATTTTTCTCTTAAAGATCCATTTAGAACCCAACGGTTTATTTCCAGGAGGAAGATCAACCAATTCCCATGTATGGTTGTTCAATATGGATTCTATTTCACTATTGACTGCCTCTTTCCAAAACAATGATTCCGAAGAAGACATAGCTTCTTTAAATGTTTGAGGCTCATTTTCCAATAAGAAAGTCACAAAATCTGGTCCAAATGAAGTAGACGTTCTTTGACGTTTACTACGTCTTGGATCATCCTGATTAAATGTACTTTCTTTTGTTTCTTCCCGAGGTCGTTTAGATCCTTCACCAATCGACTCACATTCCTTTTTATACGGATATATATTTTCAAAGAACTCAGCATTATCTGATTCTATAACCGTATTATTATGAATGTCGGGATTTTCTGATTTATGAACCAGAAATCGATATGCTTTACTATTGGTCGCATATCCTATGAAAACACAATCAACGGTTTTCGGTCCTATTTTTACCCTTTTGGGTTTAGGAACTTGCACTTTTGCCAAACACCCCACACTTTAAAATAATTCAAGTTGGGCTTCCTTCCTTTCCATTTTTCATAAGGAATGGATTGTGTTTTGCTATGGGGTACTCGATTTAGTATTCAGTTAGCCGTAAGAACGGCTTCCCCCCACAAGTTCTGTGGCAAACCAGAACTTATCAATAGTGCGTTCATCATCTCCTTTAATGAACAATTCTTTCTTTCTGCAATCCCATTGGATTGGGGCGTGTAAGGGGCTGTTGTTTGATGAATAATTCCATATTTTAAATAGATTTGCTCAAAAGGAGATTCATATTCACCACCCCTATCACTTTTTATCATTTTTATTTTCTTGTTAAGTTGTGTTTCAACTTCATTTTTGTATTGCTTGAATGCGTCTATTGCTTCATCTTTACTATTAAGTAAGTAAACATAGCAATATCGTGTACTATCGTCAATAAAAGTTATGAAATACTTCTTTCCACCGGAGATGGTATTGACTTCATATCGCAAATATCTGTGTGAATTAAGTCTAAAGGATCTGAATTCCTTTCAACTGACTTATAAGGATGTTTAACATACTTAGATTCCACACATATTTGACATTTTGATTTATCGCATTCAAACTTAGGCAATACTTCCAAGTTAACCATTTTCCGCAAGGTTTTATAATTGACATGACCCAAACGTATATGCCATAATTCATTTGACTCAAGTAAGTAAGACGAAGCTGAAATTTTATTATTATTTTCAACAACCATTACATTCAGCTTGAAAAGGCCCTCGATGAGGTAACCTTTTCCTACAAACATCTCGTTCCTACTTATTACAACCTTATCAGATACAAATACACATTTAAAACCATTCTTAACAAGAAGTCTAGCAGAGACTAAATTCTTCCTAATCTCGGGAATATGAAGGACGTTGTTCAAAGTCACCACTTTGCCGGAAGTCGTTTTGAGAAATATCTTCCCACATCCTTCAATCTTGGCCTGTGCAGCATTTCCCATAGTAAGCGTCTCATCGAGTCCAACAGGAGCATAAGTAGCAAAAGCTTCTCTAACAACACAAACATGGCGAGTGGCTCCATAATCAATCCACCACTCTTTAGGATTGCCCACCAAGTTGCATTCGGAAAGCATGGCACACAAGTCATCAACATCATCATGCTTGTCACGACCCCGGTTCGCACTCCGTGAACCATCGTGACGACACCTAGTCTCTACGACTAGGTAAGCCTAACAATGCGGAAAATAAACAACATTTGCGGAAGAAATAACTAAAACCAAAAATAGTGAAATAAAACAGTGTTTGAAATGCCGCTCGGCATACACAATATCAACTCTCGAAACTAATAACATTTCCCAAAACTCGGAATCTCATGATCACAAGCTTTTGAATGTCTACAAGTATCTAATTCCAGAATATCTAACAAAGAAAGGAAATACAGAAGGGCTAATACTTAAGGGAAGAGTAGAAAGGGACTCTTCGGTCTGTGGACGCGGCATATATACCTCGGAGTCTCTACAAGCGCCTCGCCTCAAGCGTGATAAGTCTGAGTCGCGGTACCTGGATCTGCACATGAAAAACATGGGCAGGAAGGGCATGAGTACACCAGAACAGTACTCAGTAAGTGCGAAGCCTAACCTTGGCCGGGTAGTGACGAGGAAGGTTAGGGCCCTACTGAGATTAAATGAAACATAATATACAACAGAATAAGATAAGACAGTACAGTTGAAAGCTAACAGTAAGAATTTAATACAGGAAAATAAGGATAACAATATCTGAAACAGAGAAAAAAACAATCACAAGGAATACCACTCTTCACAAAGATAATAACCGGGGATCTCTTGGTAACCCGAGGATCTCTTAGTATCCTCAATATATGCCAGGGATCTCTTGGTATCCCGAGGATCTCTGGGTATCCTTAATATATGCTAGGGATATCTTGGTATTCCGAGGATCTCTTAGTATCCTCAATATACGTGCTGGGGATCTCTTGGTATCCTGCACTTCAGTTCAAGTCCAAATACGTACAGGGGATCTCCCGGGATGCCGCCTGTAGCCCCAAGGTAAAACACACTGTAATAACACAAGGAATACTCAATTAAACTCAACTTCATACGAAGGTAAAACAGGTAATTCTAACCTAGCATGCTTCACGTAATACAAATAAGGCAGTTTAAGCAGATAAGCAATTAAGTCAATTGGACATGCTCCTCTAAGCTAGCAGCAGGCTTAAATTTCAAGTATGGTAATTAGGAAAGGAAAAACACAATTAAAGCTACTTTAGTGAAAACAGGATTTTCAACAATTAGCACAAGTACGCACTCGTCACCTCACGTACCAGGCATTTCAATTATCACAATACCAATCCTAAGGGAAATGTCCCCCACACAAGGTTAGGCAAGCCACTTACCTCGAACCAGCTAAAAATCAACCGAAACCACGTTCTTGCCACGAGTACTCGACTCCAAATGGACCAAATCTATTCAATTCAATTGTATAATGTAAATATAACTTCAAGTAACTGATTCCACCAATAAATTCTAAGCTAACACGCGAAATTATGTAAAATGACCAAAACGCCCTCCGGGCCCACGCCTCGGAATCAGAAAAAATTTACATTTTGCAGAATCCTCTACTCTCACAAGTCTAACCATACCAAGAACACTGAAATCAGAGTCCAAATGACCCCTTAAATTCCCATTTTAAAGTCTCTTAATCTCAAGCCCTAATTACCCATTTTGCACTGATTTTTTCCTAATTTTTCAGCACTAATTAGACCTTTAATCACATATAAACTAGTTATGAAGTCAAGGATATTACCTCCAAATGATTCCCGTTTGGTTTCCTCAAAAATCTCTCTCAAAAGCTTCAACCCCGTTCAAAAATGGTAGAAAAATGGGGAAGGGTCGCGGATTGGGCTATTAAAACACTGCCCAGCTTTTAATTTACTTAATTGCGATCGTGGAAAAGCCCTTGCGATCGCGAAGCACAAACTCCGCTGCCCCCAAATTTACCCTACGCGAACGCGAATCTCCTTATGCGGACGCGATGCTTCCGCTGCTCAGCTCTACGCGATCGCGGTTGGCCTCACGCGATCGTGAAGAGTAACTTCCACTCCCCAGCTGCCTCACTTCTTCCTCTTCGCGAACGCGGCGTAGCCCACGTGTTCGCGATTCAACCCCTGCCTGTGCTACGCGTTCGCACTCCTCTTCCCGCGATCGCGTAGAACAATAATCCCTCTGCCTCCTCTAAGCCTTCGCGATCGCGAGCCTCCTCACGCGATCGCAATGAAGAAGTCTGCAACAAATACCAGCAAAAATCTGATCCTTCTCCAAGTCCAAAAATGGTCCGTTGAGCATCCGAAACACACCCGAGGCCCCCGGGACCTCAACCAAACATGCCAACCAATCCTAAAACATCATTCAAACTTGTTCCAACCTTCGGAACGCTCAAAACAACATCAAAACACCAAATTGCATCGGATTCAAGCCTAAGGACTTCAAAAACTCTCAATTTACGCTTTCGATCAAAAAGTCTATGAAACCTCGTCCGAATGACCTGAAATTTTGCACACACGTCACATTCAACCGTACGGAGCTACTCCAACTTCCAGAATTCCATTCCCACCCTCGGATCAAAATCTCACTATCGAACCGGAAACTTCAAAAAATTCAACTTTCGGCATTTCAAGCCTAAATTAGCTACGGACCTCCCAAACACAATCCGAACACGTTCCTAAACCCGAAATCACCCAACGGAGCTAACGGGACCATCAGAATTCCATTCCGAGGCCGTCTTCACACTATTCTGACTACGGTCAAATTTCTAACACTTAAGCTCTCATTTAGGGACTAAATGTCCCAAAACTCTCCGAAACTCAAAACCAACCATCCCGGCAAATCAAAATAGTAGAAACACACACGGGGAAAGCAGTTAATAGGGGATCGGGGCGTTAATTCTTAAAATGACCGGCCGAGTCGTTACATCCTCCCACACTTAAACATTCGTTCATCCTCGAACAAGCATAGAGACATACCTGAAGTAGTGAAAAGATGAGGGTAACGGCTGCGCATATCCTGCTCGGTCTCCCAGGTCGCCT
>NC_032000.1:23753414-23760041 GCF_001879085.1 Nicotiana attenuata | reverse complement strand
TGGGAGCATGATAGCTTAATAGTTCAATATTTTCATTTCAAATCTATTTGATGCCACATTCTAATTAAGCTTCTGCCAGAGTCATACGATTTGGGTAATGATTAAAGTGTTTTGTTGGTTATAAGATAGAAAGCCACAAAATAAGCTTAATTCTA
The DNA here is from genome assembly GCF_001879085.1 of Nicotiana attenuata. Classification (NCBI taxonomy): domain Eukaryota; kingdom Viridiplantae; phylum Streptophyta; class Magnoliopsida; order Solanales; family Solanaceae; genus Nicotiana; species Nicotiana attenuata. The sequence goes on along the minus strand of NC_032000.1, from coordinate 23,759,886 downwards.
CCGTTTTTTAATTAAACTCTAATTAAGCTTCAGGCATGTTTTTTAGATGCTACAAGTAATGAATGGGCTCATGTGACGTCGATTCATGCCGATCTATTTTCATGAACATCCGTAGTTCATTTAGTTGAGGTGCGCCATGCCAAACAAAAATGATAATTGCATGGCCCATTAATAATTAAGTGGTAGGATGTGGGCCTTCTAGTTAAGTAGCATGCTTGAGTTAAGAGGTTTGCCTCTTGTTCAAGTGTGGACTTGAACTTGAGGCCCGAAGTCCTTAATCACTTTAATTAATAGCAATCCGTATTGTTAACCAATTAGGGCCCTTTAGAGACATTCCGTACTAAAAACAATAGTTACTTTAGGATTGGCCTTTAAATAAAAAGTGGGACGAGCCTCGCCAAATAAAAATGCATAAATTGCGGGGCCCTCATTAAATGCTTTATTAAAAATATTTTAGAGATTCGGGACATGCCATTTAGCGAATTTTCATGGCTTTCCGCAAAGTTAATAAGACGCTAGCCACTTTAGGCGCGCTTTTAATAATTTTACCTTCTTAAATACGGGTGTGCATTTCGTGCAACCCAATTCTAAATCCTAAAGCGTTGAATAAGAGGTGTTGAGGATCTGGGTGCATTTCATGTGACGTGATCCAAAAACACGCTCTTAAACGACGTTCACTTTCATAAAAAAAAAATAATTAAAAGCGGTTAAACAAAAATTTATAAAATTGCACCATAGGTTTGAACATGTACAAAAATTAGATTTTAGCCATATGTAATAATTTAAGCGACCGTGCTAGAACCACGGGATCCGAGGGTGCCTAACACCTTCCCTCGGGTCAACAGAATTCCTTATTCAGAATTTCTGGTTCGCAGACTCCAATTGGGAAGTCAAAATTTTCCTCGATTTGGGATTCAAGTTAAACCGGTGACTTGGGACACCAAAAGCCAATCCTTTCCCAAGTGGCGACTCTAAAAACCAAATAAATAATCCCATTTCGAATAATGTCACTTTGAATGGAAAAACTCCCTTATACATTATCCTTCGGGATAGGTGGGCAAAAAAGGAGGTGTGACAGCTCTGGCGACTCCGCTGGGGAAACGAACCCAGAATTTCGATTCAGGGTTCAAGAATTCGAGCTTAGTGCAATTGTTATATTTGGCTTTATCTGATTTTTCTACATGTTCCATGCTATATGTGCTAAATGTTTTACCGCTTTGATATTTGTTGAAATTGTATATATAAACTGCCGCGAATCCCTTCTTCTCTCTGAGTCTTCTACATCATGGAGAAGGGTGCACTTCGTGTAGCTTCTCTTATGTTTAGAGTCTTTTCCCATTTAGAACGAGGTTTGGGTAAGTTGCAAAGCCGGCGGAGCTTCTGTATCCCCGGTACGCTGCCTCCCCCTCGGCTCGAGTTGTCCGCTCGGGTAAGCCAGGTCTAGACCAATAAACCTAGAAGAACAAAAACTCATGCCGGATCCCTAGTAGGACGCTTGTTTGCATCATGTGCATTTGACTTAGGGGACTCAACACAGGGGTTGGGTCCGTCTAGGACAGGTGACCTGAAATGAATTGACCATCCTGATGCATCTTACGTGCTACTTGCGCATTTATTTGCTCGGCTTTGCATGTTGACCGGCTTGTCTAAATGAGTGAAAATTGTGAAAATAAGCAGTGATAGGACTAAGTGAGGGTGACCATTTGTTTTGAAAAAAAAAAAATAAACCCAATGCCCAAATAGTACCGAAATGCTGCCGGATTTTTGAAAAAAAAAAACAAAAAGAAAAAGGAAAATATTTGAAAGAAAAATTGTTGGTCAAAATAGTTTTGATTTTGGCAAATCTGCCTGAACTACGCTGGTTTGATTCTCAGCGGATGTGAGATACGTAGGCAACCCTCATCGGGTCCAACCACCCTTTTTGCAAAAATAGCCAAAAATACCAAAATTTTAATTTTTGTCACAAATAAGTCAGGTGAGGCCATTCTTGCTTAAAATAAGCCGAATGTCCCCAAAAAAGGGCGCCGGAAGGCTGTTTTTGCAAGAACAGCCACCTTGGTTCATTTTCAATGGTTAGCGGGCACAGCCTTAAAATCTTCTTTTCCCGAAGTGCTGAAAGGTCGTATCCGCAAAGCCGGAGTTTTGTTTTTGAAATAAAATTAATGAAAAATCAAAATCCAAAAAAAAAAGAAAAGTATTTTTCTTCTTCTTTCAAATTTAAAAAAAAAAACAAAAATCCAAAAGAATATTTTCATTCTTCTTTCATTAAAAAGAAATTTTAAGAATCAAAAAAATTTTCTTTTTCTTTAGAAATAGTTCTTTCATAAACTGAAAATAAAATCAAATTGTTTTTTTTTAAAAAAATAATCGAAATTTGAAAAACAAATTCTTTCTTTCTTTATAAGTCCTTTTTTTTGAAATTAAAAAGAAAAAACTCAAATCAAAATCGAAAAAACAAAAGAGTTTGTCTATCTACTTTATTCCTGATCTTCAAGAACTACGCTTGGTCTGATTCATGCGGGGTCATGATACGTAGGCAATCTCCATAGGATTCGACCATAACCCTAAGAAAAAAGAGAAAAAAAAAAGAAGGAAAATACAAAGGAAGGAAATAAAAGAAAAACAAGAGAGCAAGAAGCGCAAAAAGAGAAAATAAGGCATTGAGAGAGAAACCATGGCCAAGAAAAAAAAAAGAAAAAAAAAAGAGCGGAAAATGAAATAAAGAGAGAAGAAGGAAAAGAAAATGAGAGAAACTAAAACAAAAAGAGAAAGAAAAGTGAAGGGAACATAAGAAAAGCTGGGATGACGCATGCAACCGAAGCAAACATGTAGATATTCATTTAACTGTATAGGTGCATCACACTCCAATGTGCGGTTACCTATCCGTTATTTGTTTCAAAACTAATCGTTGTTGCTGTCCATATTCCAGCTGAGCTTTTAGAAACAGTGGTTGGTTTGTGGTAAGCTGGCCTTACATCGCTATTTCACCAGATCCAAAGGAAATACAGAGATGTCGTCTGAAATGACTCTGCCTGCAATCCCCATACCCGAAGACAGCCCCATCTCGGGGGTCCCGGCCTCTGAGTCCCTTACAGCTGAGGAAAATCGGGTATTACGCCTGCGACTCATGGAAATATGGGATGCTTGGAACAATGGAAGGAACCCCCAAGCACCATCCCCGGATTCCCGGGCTATTTCCTAGATCTGGAGGTGCTACTACTGTCCCCATCAGCCGCCCAAACACTCCTTTGGGGCAGCCTACCATAACTGCTCATTTCCTAGGAACACCTTCTGAGGTTCGCCCCCAGGTGTTCCGATCCGGAGCTGCTCCCAACATCTTCACGGCTCCACCCTGCTCCGCAATAACACAACCATCACTACCCAAGCATGCTTTCGACCCCTCGGTCTTCACATTCCAAAATCCCGTCTTTCAGGCTGACCCCCCTCATTATCCTCAATATACTTACTCTCAGCCACCACCGTACGAGCTTACACCGGGGCAAGACAAAACCCCCAAAGCCCCAGAGCAAGATGAGATGGCAAAGAGAATGAGAAGCCTCGAGCAGAGCTTAAAAAATATGCAAGGCTTGAGCGGGCAAAAAGAGTGTCTCCTATACGGACCTGTGTATGTTCCCGCATGTACATTTGCCCTCAGGGTTCAAAACACCAAAATTTGAAAAGTATGACGGGCATGGCGACCCTATTGCTCACTTGAAGAAGTATTGTAATCAGCTACGGGGGGTCAGTGGCAAAGAAGAATTGTTGATGGCATATTTTGGAGAAAGCTTAATCGGCATTGCCTTAGAGTGGTATATGGACCAAGACATCTCACGTTGGCATATTTGGGATGACCTGGCCCGAGACTTTGTTCGACAATTTCAGTACAACATAGACATCGCGCATGACAGGAACTCCTTGGCGAATCTAAAGAAAAAGCCCTCAGAAAGTTTCCGCGAATATGCAATTAAGTGGCGTGAACATGCGTCAAGAGTGAAGCCTCCGATGGATGAGGTAGAGATGGTCACTGTTTTCCTTCAAGCCCAGGAAGCAGACTACTTTCAGAATATGATGTCGGCTATGGGCAAGCCTTTCGCGGAGACAATAAAAATCGGAGAGATGGTAGAGAATGGGCTAAAAACGGGTAGAATCTTGAGCCAGTCAGCCGTAAGAGCAACCTCCCAAGCCATCCAAGGCGGGTCTGGAGGAATGGCCAAAGGCAAAGAAAGAAGAAACAGTGATGGCAGCATCGTGAGGAAGAAGATACCGAGCTCCTAGACCGGTGTTCTCTGAAAGAACCCCTCAACACTACTATCCTCACACTGATATGGCTTACGCTCCCCCACCTTATGCGGTCATGAATGCTCAACCTTTCGGCCGACCGCAACCACAAGCTAACCGAAATCCACCCCCGTTCCAAAGACACCAACCTCCTTACCAGAACCAATATAATCCCCGACCACCGCAAAATAATTTCCGCCCTCGGGAACCACCCAGACGTCCAAATTTTACGCCGATTGGTGAACCCTACTCCAGTCTGTTCCCGAAGCTCGTTCAGATGAATCTGCTGTAGCCTATCCCCCAAAACATGCAGAACCCGGAGTCTCCATCTTATCAACGAGGTATCCGCTGTGCCTATCATTCAGGAGCTGAAGGGCATAGTACTGACAACTGCTAGACATTGAAGAAAGCTGTGTAAGATTTGATCGAACAAGGGAAAATAGTGTTGAGGGATGAAGAAGCCCCGAATGTGACCAATAATCCGTTGCCCGCTCACAACAACGGCCCGGTGATCGGGATGATCTGTGAAGATAGAGAATTTGATCCAGCATTAAAAGCTATAATTGCTATTGCCGACGCAGAAAAGAAGCCCAAGGTACCCCCGAAGCAAGAGAAAGGGGAGAAGAAGAATAAAAGTGTCAAAACAGAGCCTGAGAAGAAACCTGAAACAAAAACAGAGATGGAACCTCCTAAGAATTGAATTCTCTATGTTCCGCGATGAAGCCAAGAAAAACCATTAGTTGTCAGTGCTCCAAGGAAGTTTGAAGTAAATAGGGAAACGCAAATGTATGTGCCAAAAGAAGCTTATGTGGTACGGGGGACAATTAAGCCGCCTCGGCTGAATGAGCCAGTGGTTATTGGACGCGTACCACAGAAGCCAATGACAGACCCCTCTGCAGTGCCATGGAACTATCAGCAAACAGTGGTTACATCCAAGGGCAAAGATATTTCGGGGGAACTTCCAGGGAAAACCTCTGTTGAGAAATATTCAAATGTACAGGAGGTAAACAATGCCGCTCGAAAGTGCTTTCCGTCCAAGAAGCCAGTGAGTGCTGAGGAAGCAGAAGCCTTTTTCCAGAAAATGAAGATGCCTAATTATGACACAATGGATCAATTGAGGAAATATCTTGAACAGGTGTCCCTGCTATCATTGGTGATGAAATCCTCCGAACATCAGAAGATCTTAATGAAAACTCTGAATGAGGCGTATGTGCCAATTGAATCTTCAGTCGAACAGCTCGAAAGGATGGCAGAAAGGTTCTTCGCCGTCAATCAACTCTCTTTTAGTAAAAATGACTTGCCTCTGGAAGGCGCAACTCACAACAAAGCCTTGCATCTAACTGCCAAGTGTGAAGGTTATTATGTCAAGCGAGTCATGGTGGATGGAGGCTCGGGGGTTGACATCTGCCCACTCTCCACATTGCAAAGGATAGAAATCGGGACAGGAAGGATTCGTCCGAATAATGTTTGTGTGAGAGCTTTTGATGGTGTAAAGAGGGATACCATCAGTGAAATTGATTTGATATTGACCATAGGTCCGGTGGATTTCGAGGTAACCTTCCAGGTGTTGGACATGGATACATCTTATAATTTTCTTCTGGGAAGGCCCTGGATCCATGCTGCAGGAGTTGTGCCCTCTACCCTCCACCAAATGGTAAAATTCGAATATGAAGATCAGGAAATCGTGGTTCACGGAGAAGATGAGCAGTCCATTTATTGTGACCCATCTATCCCATGCTTGGAGGCGAGGGAAGGAAGTAAGCATATTGTTTATCAAGCCTTTGAAATTGTGGTGGCAGATCGGCACGAGGAGGGAAATCCTTGTCCTCAGCCTTTCCTGTCTAATGCTTCAATCATGGTGGCCAAAGAAATGATTAGGCACGGTTTCAAACCAGGAAAAGGTTAGGAAAACTTTACAAGGAATATCCGAGCCGGTAACTCTACCCATAGCAGAAAAGTTTTTTGGGATAGGCTTCCACCCTACCCCAAAAGATGAGAAATGGGCCGAGGAAAGAAAGAAAGAAGGATGGGTTCTGCCACTACCATTGCCACATCTCTATGATACTTTTTTCAAGTCCCAAGTATGGCAAAGAAGAGGACGATTAGGTGTTCACAGCCGAGGAAATCGAAGATATATGTGGAGCTATGAGACAAATGCTTTATGAAATCAACTATGGTTCAGTCAGGCGAAGGG
>NC_032000.1:23736689-23753314 GCF_001879085.1 Nicotiana attenuata | reverse complement strand
ATTTGCCTTTAGAGTCTTCCAACCTTTTTTCAAGTTATTGATAATGACTTATTTGTTGATTCAGGCTTGCTCCATTACCCGCACCGGATGATAAGGCGTTTGAAGTTATCCTTTTAATTTGCCAACTTTGAAAGAATTCTGTGATTTACGTGCCGATAGATATAGATGCGGGCCATTATGCACATACGATTTCCTTTAGTACCCCAATCGGCATATGACTGTTTCGCCAAGATAAACTCTAACCTCTTTGTTCTCATATATGTGTAAAAGCTCCTGCTTTACTACCCACTTAGTAAAGTAATCAGTAAGTACGAGCAAAAATCCTTACCTTGCCTTGGCTTGCGGTAGTGGACCCACGATATCCAATCCCCCATTTCATAAAGGCCTGGTGCAAGACTGGATGTAATAATTCAGCAGTTATGCATGTGTACGTATCTTTGCCACTTGTCCACATTTAGCCACAAAAGTTTCCGCGTCTTCTTCTATTTTTGGCCAATAATTAACCGGCTCTAATCATGGTTTTTATCTAAAGATCTTCCTCCTGCGCGATCTTCCACAATGTCCCTCGGTGTATTTCTCTCATTACATATTTCTGTTTGAGAAGGCTCGAGCATCTTGCTAGAGGACCACCGAACATTTGATAAAGATTGCCTTGTTTTTAAACAATATCGAGCAGCTTTTTTGCGAAGCGCTTGAGCCTTCTTCTTATCTTCAGGCAATATTCCATACTACAAAAATACATATCGGTTCCTTCCAATTCCCAAGTTAAATTATTGAAATTTTACCTCGTTTTTGTCTTGCTCAAGTACGTAATGAAAAAATGAATATACAGAAGCATTTTCATCATTTTGTTCTCTGCAACAGATGCAAGATTTATCTAGGGCGTCTGCCTCGACATTCTCCTCCTTGGTACCTGACGACCTTCCCGTATTGATTGCCTAACCAGATCACGTGCCTTTTCCAGGTATTGCTGCATTCTTGCCTCTCTAAATGTGTAAGTACCCAACATTTGATTAAATACGAGCTGTGAATCGCATTTGATTACGACCTGTTCTATGCCAAGCTCACGTGCCAGTTCTAAACCTGCAATCACAGCTTCATATTCTGCCTCATTGTTAGTAATAGGGTGACACTTTATAGCTTGTCGTATGGTTTCTCCCGTAGGTGGTACCAAAACAATACCTAGACCTGCCCCTTTTACATTTGAAGAACCATCAGTAAATAGAGTCCAAGTTCCTGGATTAGACCCATTGAATACCTGTAGTTCTTTTTCTGCTTCTAGTTGCATCTTTTGGCTAAAATCTGCCACAAAATCTGCTAAGACCTGCGACTTTATTGTTGTTCTAGGTTGATACGTAAATGTATATTACACTTAGTTCTATGGCCCACTTTGCTTAATCTACCTGATAGCTTTTTTATGTAGTATATTTACGTAGGGGGTAAGAAGTTACTACAGAGATGGATGGCATTGAAAATAAGGTCTTAATTTCCTAGATGCCATGATTAATTGCAAGTGCAAGTTTTTCTAGATGAGGATATCGAGTCTCAGTATCTAATAATGGACTTGCTAACATAATAAATTGGAGACCGTTTACCTTGGTCTCACGAACTAAAACAGCACTTACCGCTACTTCTGAAACAACAAGGTAGATGAGTAGTCTCACCCCGTCTTTTGGCTTCGCGAGCAACGGTGGATTTGACAAGTATATTTTCAAATTTTAAGCGCTTGCTGACATTCATCAGACCATTCGAACTGATCCTGCTTTTTTAGAGCTAAAAAGAACCTGAAACATTTTTCTGATGATTTGGAAAATAAATCTTCCCAAGGCTGCTATTCTCCCGTCAGTCTTTGTACTTCTTTTTACTTGCAAGTATATCAGGAATTTCCTCAATAGCTTTAATCTGCGCGGGATTTACTTCAATGCCATGGTTAGAAACAAGAAATCCAAGAACTTACCTGAAGAAACTCCAAAATGCACATTTTTCGGGTTTAGCTTCATGTTAAATTTACGGAGAATCTGAAATGTATCAGACAAGTGCTGGATATGACCCCTACTTGTTGTGACTTGACCAGCATATCATCTATGTAAACTTCCATGGTTTTCCCTAAATGTTCTTGAAAACATTTTAGTCACCAATCTTTGGTATGTGGCTCCAGCGCTTCTTGAGACCAAATGGCATTACTTTGTTAATAGTAAGTCCCCTGTCTGCTATAAATGAAGTTTTTTCTTCATCTATGGGATCCATTTTTGATTTGATTATACCTGAATAATGCATCTAAAAAACTTAACAATTCATGTCCTGCAGTGGCATCAATTAGTTTATCTATATGCGGTAATGGAAAAGAATCTTTAGGACAAGCTTTGTTTAGGTCAGTATAATCTACACAAACTCGCCACTTACCATTCTTTTTAGGTACCACTGCAGTACTAGCTAACCAATTCGATATTTTACCTCGCGGATGGACCCAAATTTTTAAAAGCTTTTGTACCTCATCTTAAAATCACCTGATTTTGAAAGATCCTTGCTTTCTTTTCTTTTGTTTGATAGGTGGATATGATGGATCTTCATTTAACTTGTGGGTCATCACTTCCGGAGGTGTCCTTGTCATTATCAGAATGGGACCAGGCAAAACAATCCACGTTAGCTTTCAAAAATTCAGTCAAACTTACCTTTCATTCCTGGCTGAGGTTACCCCAAGGTAGACTTTCCTTTCAGGCCAGGATGCAAATAGTACTACGACTTCTCAATTCTTCAATCGTTGTTTTTGATGTTTCGTTTTCCTCTGGCTCTGGTATGGTATCGGGGCCTTGAGTCTACATCTATTTTCCACGTGTTCAGTTGAGATTTTGTGTGTATCATCCTCAACTGAATTTTGTAATTGCTATTTTACATCATTTTTTGCGCTTGAATCTGCTACAGAATTGATGCTCCTAGACGGCTTGCTGGTCACCGCGGATTGTCGTATTCCCCATTGTGAAGGGAATTTTAATAACTTGTGCAGGGTAGATGGCACAGCATCCATTTCGGTGAATCCATGGTCGTTCCGAGAATCATATTGTAAGCCATGTCCACCTGAAATTTCGTACCCTTGACAACCCCTTTTGCGAATGTGGTGAGTATTATCTCCCCTTTGTTACAACATTGAGTTGTCAAAACTAGATAAGGTGTGCGCCTTGGTATCAGCTTGCATTTCGTTTACCACTCTTAAAGAATGATATTCACAGAGCTACCCGGATCAATCAAAACTCGTTTCACATTAGTGTCATGTACAAGTAAAGATATTACCAGTGCGTCATGTCTGGGGTTAGTACGCCATCTGCATCTGCATCATCAAATGTTAATACTTTCTTCTTCCAAAACATGTCGAACTCGCTTCCCATATTTTGACTGTATTTTTAAACTTTATTGGCTGCTGTTACTCCATTGATTCTCTCCCCCACTTATGACATTAACAGTCCTTTTGGTGAAGGGGGTTTGGCGGCTCCTGTCTGTTTTTCATATATGCCTGCTTTCCTTTTTCACTAAAAATTCAGTTAGATACCCTTGCTTCAATAAATGTTCAAACTTCACCCTGCAACAATCTACAATCCGTCGTTTGTGACCGTGATCATGGTGAAACTCGCACCAATAATCAGGATTTCGCCTGTTTGGATTTGAACTCATTTTTTTTGGCCAGCGTACCTTGTTGCCTCGAAAGTGCTTACATTAAAACTGTAACCGCCGATCTTTGCCTTAGAGCTTTTGTCATCACCACCCGTTTCTCGTTGCGTTTCGTTCTTTCCCGAACCTTGATGATTGAACCCGACTCCCTATCTCTTGATCTATGATCGTACCTGAAGTTTATCCTGTTTTGATCGTGATCTACTTACTGTCGGTCCCATGTAAGGTTCGTACCTGTTTTTACCGACCTTTTTTCAGTTTCAACTCGCCTTGAACTTATCTTTTCATCCCTTTGAGATTGAATGATGGTATCCTCTTCTTATCCGCAGCTTCGTGCTGTATCTGTTATAAACACCATTCCAAGTTTATAGCTGGAAATTCACGTAGGCTTTCCTTGAGTCTCCTCGTGGGCTTCTGAACTCTTTTCGTTTAGATTGCTGGTGAATGTCAATCGCTGCCCAGTTATCAGGTACACGTGGCAACATCATCCTTTCACGCTGGAACCTGTCTACGAATTCCCTGAGCGGCTCCGTATCTCCTTGCTTTATTTTAAAGATGTCCTCCATTCTTTTCTCAACTTTTTGAGCTCCCGAGTGTGCTTTGATGAATGAATCTGCAAGTTCAAAAAAAGAATCTATAGAATTTTTCAGGTAAAAGAGGAGTACCATGTTAATGCTCCCTTAGTAAGTGTTTCTCCGAACTTTTTGACCAAAACTGATTCAAATTTCCTGCTTGGTCAAGTCGTTGCCTTGTACACCGGTTGTGAAAGCAGTTACGTGATCTCGTGGATCGGTGGTACCATCGTATTTTGGGATATCGGGCATCTTAAATTTCTTCGGAATGGTAAAGGAGCAAGCACTTGGCTTCCAAGGTTGTTGTGAGTATTTGTCCATATCTATCCTTTGATTAACCGGCGGACTCCAGGTATTTGCTCTATGCGATCGCTTTGTTCCTTGAGCTGTTTCTGCAGAGTTAGTACTAAATTTTATAAATCAGAATTAATTGGGTTACCTGACCCTCCATCACGAGATTCACTAGGAGTTCCCCCGCTGCTGATGTTAACGAGTCCTGACGAGGATTTTCTAAGGCGTTGTTGTTTGAGTTGATGTTGGTGGCACAACTGGTAGCTGGTTTAGCGAAAGCCTCAAGAGCTTTGTTGACCTGTTGAGCGATTAACTTTGCAAAGCTTCGTTGATAGCCTCATCATATTTCCAATTGATAATTTGCATTTGATTGAACTCCATCAGGAGTTCCTTCTCGAGATTGTTGAGGAGAACTTTTGGGGAAGGGATCGGGGTTCCATCACCTTGCAGAGATTCTCCTGGAGTTGACGGTCTCTTTGATTGTTGTCATTGACATTTGACATGATTGATTTGACAAAAAGGTTAATTAGGAAGGAATAGATTATCAGATTCCCGGTAACGGAACCAATTTGTTTAACCAAAAATTGGGATTTCGGTCAAAGCTTTTATTTTAGAAGAACTCGGGTTACTGATAATCAAGTAGAGAATAGGAATAATGATGTAAATATAGCTGAATAGAAAGCAAAGTAAATCCAGTATATTTCAATAGTATTTCAAGTCTTTACAAAAATTCATTCCTCACCTTTTATAGCTATTTCTAAGTAATACGTTTTTCTCCTCTCATAATGGAGTTTTTATGGACAACCAATGTCATTTAATGTAACGTTATAATTTGGTAATCGTAATTGATTTAGTTACAAATTTTTGTAACGTTTTCTGTAATTAATGCCTATTAATTTCCATAATACGTATCTATACCCTTTTTTGCTATTTAGGTTCATTCTTCTTGATGCCTTTCAGAATATCAAGAGGTTCGAGCACCTATTCCCTTTGGTTTCCTTGGATTTTGCCCATGCCTGCTAAAGCTCGTGCCTCTTCATCTACTCTTCGCCAGTTGACATTCCTTTATCAATCCACGTATCACGACATGTCACCCCATAATTAATTCGATATATTAATTTAATTTTTCCCAATACAAAAAGAAACCACTCTACTTTGTTTAGAATTTTGAAAAGTTTAGAGGAAAGTTGATTGATCCACGTGCAGGATTGCTAGATTCGAACTTGAAAAATAATTCAGGACACAGACGAAACTTGGTAATGGAAATTCATTACACTATATAGCATTAATTATAGCTTATCTTCACTAAGAGTCCGTTTGGATTGTAATGTGTAATTTACTAGGGTAGTAATTAGATACCTTAGTAATTACACAGTTGTGTAAATCAGTGCAAGCCAGAATTTTTATCATGGAGTGTTAAATAGATTAAATTTCGAATTAAGTAATTATCAAAACTTAAAAGTTAATATAATAAATATATGCCTATTAAATTTTTATAAGTATAAAATATTATATTATATATTTAAGATATATATTTTTTCGTGAATATACATTAATTTAGTAACCATATATTTATAACTAAATATTAAATAATTTATATATTTTTTAATTGATATATTTAGTTATTTATAAATATAATGTCATAACATTATTCAAATGTTGACAAAACTAATCTATCAATTCTAACTAAAAAATGAACAACATGCAATGTGAGCCGATACTACTAAAACAAGTAAATTGAAACCATGAATATAACACAATTTTAAAATTCAAAAAATAAAATAAAATAGTTTAACATATGTCAAATTCCAACATAATAATAGTAAGTTCCAATGCAACTTAATAATTAGGAAACATGATAAGTTTATAACCAACAATCAACAATAAAATTTCACTTTAATTGCATCACTCATTATATGTCAAGTTTGTTAATGACTTAGTAGGCGTTTGGACATAAGAATTTTAGTAGGTGAAAAAAATTTTCAAGTGAAAATGGTATTTGAAATTTGGAGTTGTGTTTGGACATAAATTTCAGTTTGGATTGTTTTGAAGTTTTGTGAGTGATTTGAGTGAAATTTTGGAAAACAGCTTTTTGGAGTTTTTCAAATTTTCAAAAAATTTCAAAATGCATCTTCAAGTGAAAATTGGAAATTTTATGACCAAACGCCGATTTAAAAAAAAGTGAAATTTTTTCGAAAAAGGAAAAATTTCTTATGTCCAAACGGGCTCTTACTATTTCTAATATTAGGAGGTGTAATTTAAAAAAATAGCATAACAAAATAAATAAAAAATAAATTATAGGCAATTACATGGAATCACAAGAAGTAAATATAGAGAAATAAAAGACAAATAATGTACAAAGAAAATATATTTTAAAATTCCAAAAGAAATTAAAAGGTAAAAATAAAATTAAAAAATTAAAATAATAGAAATAAAAAGTTATAAAAAAATAAATTAAAATACAAACAAAAAGGAAAGAAACTAAAAAGTGACCTTGCAACACAGTGTAATTACCACCAATTTTACCTCCCCTTGAGAATTGGAGAGTGTAATTACACCCAATTCCATGTTGACCAAGTAATACTTGGCCAAACAAACATACCAAACTGTGTAATTACACCCAGTTACACCCAAATCCATTTCCAAGGTGGCTTTACAAACAAGCTCTAAAACAATTTCATTATCTCCAAATTGAAGCGACAGGTTCTTGGACCAGCATAGTGATAATGTGGTCCACGCAATTTCAACGTATTGATGCTGACAACAACAAAAAAACAAGAATCCTTGCTTTCCCACAGAACCGGCTCTATAAAATGCCTCAATCCCAAAACAAGTTGAAATCGCCAATATGAATTATCACTATCCATGTCGCACTATTTAAACACATCTTAGTCCAATATTATTAGCAGTAACTATTTCTGGTCCTTGTTTTCCCGAGTCGAAAGTCGATTGAAAATAACTTCTCTACATTCACAAGGTTGGGGTAAGGTCTGCATACACAGTGCCCTCCCCAGACCCCACAATGTGGGATAATACTGGGTATGTTGTTATTTCTGGTCTTAATGGAGAACAAAGGCATTAGGGACTTGGCAGCAAGCCAATTTGAATGTAAAGAAAATGTATAGGTTCAGTTCAATTCCTCTACAAAATCCAAAATATTCACAACCAATTCTACGAATAAACACTCGTATCTGTAAGGTTAAGGTGATCAAATAGGACCTCATAATTAGCACCACAAAAATTTAAGTTCGTGATATAAAAGAAAAGAACACAGGGCAAGAATATATAGGGTTGGTTAGTAACTTCAAAACTTTTGACAATCTTTATGAAATTGAACTCTGGCTGTCCTCATCCCACTTGCTCTTAGGTATTTCCCCAGAGTCTGCAATAATCACCTTTTTTCTCGGTTTTCCACTGTAGGTTCCTGCTCCGCCCTCTATTGCATATACCGTGTCCATACCTTCAATTACTTTGCCAAATACAACATGCTCCCCGTCCAACCTGCTTGTAAGCTTTAGTGTTAGTATGAGAAGTTTTTGAACATTCAAGCGTTGGTTCCTCCATAATAACACGGGATGTAACATTATTAAGCAATGCAGGACAAACCCATCTGGAATATTGTTTCACTAGATAATTTGTTTTTCTTTGAGAAAGGTTAGGTTCATTTCATTCATATTACATAATTAGCAGCAAGGAAGTGCTGAAGTAAAAGTTACAGGCGTGTAGTTGGTTTATTGCTTCAGTAAATAATTATCTTTGCTATCTGGGAAAACAATCTATGTAATCATAGCATGTTCAAAACATTTTGGAGGATATATTGCGCTAGATTGTGTCATTCTACCTACCCCTGTATACAGCTGCTACGGCAGAAATGACTAAAATCGGACAACTCTTACTAGCACCAATAAAACAGTAGTATTAAATTATAAATGAAAAAAGATAAACAAGCTCACGACGGTCCACTATTCTTTGCTAAATATTTATCGGAGGTCATTATTTTCAGATACCACATTTTGTTGTTCTTTGCTAAATCATTTTGTGAATTGGAAGCATTCAGTGGTTTAGATATAGGCATATTAGAAAGGATTGCAGCATACACCTAATAGGCATCTGTTAAAACCGTTGTGTCTTGAGTGTCTGAGAAGCATTTTGGATTTAATCAGTCATTAAATTTTAAAACCTTACCAGCTAGCCTTCACTGTCGGTATAAAGAACTGACAGCCGTTGGAGTTGGGTCCTGTGTTCACCATGGAAATAACACCTGCAAAAGTCAAAATAAGAAGCTTATAAATGTACACATTTACGTGAATGTACAAATATTTGCCTTCGTTTCTCTCTCGAGAGAGTTAATGCAATCAAGTTATGACTTCAGACCTGCATGAGAATGCTTTATCTTGAGATTCTCATCACGAAAGGGACCACCATAAATGGAAATGTTTCCCCTTCCATCACCGGACACAATATCTCCACCTTGAATCATGAATCCAGGTATTACACGATGAAATGGCTTTCCCTTGTAGTGAAGAGATATTCCATCAGCGGTCTTGCCCATTTCCCCTGAGTTAAATAACAAGAAGTGCAGCAATTGCAGTCAAAATAGCTTGAAAAAATATTGTAATATGTATATGTGTGAGAAAGTATATGTAAGTGGTTGCGTGTGTATCACTAAGGAGTCAAAAAACGTGCTATTTATAATTATACACTAACAGAAGTACCTGTGCACAAAGCCCTGAAATTCTCTGCAGAGAAGTAAAAATGCAGGCATTAAGCAACAGGAATGGAAGTATTGTACTGAAGAGGAGAGCAAAGTATGGAAAAGAGGTATATTAAGACGTACCAACAGTTTTTGGTACAACTTGCCCATATAATCCAATCACAATTCTTCCTGCATACATTTGAAGTTTGGATCATTCATACACAAAAATCTTCCCCAGCACCGTGCACAAATTCCAAGGATATTGCAAAAACCATCAAAATAATGAAGATCTTCTTTTCTTCTTCTACATGGGCAGCTCATTAGATATATATTACATTCTATCTATCCTGCTTTACATGGTACAATTACTATTGGGAGGGTCAAATAACTTTTTCTTGGTTAAGGATCTTCTTATGTTTTTATAAGTATTTTCAAAATGAATTTCTTAAACAATTTCAAAATTTCTTAACTTTTAAAAGGAGTGGTCAAGTTATAGGGTTTCAAGCATAACATATGTTCTTAAAATATCAATAAATTAAAGAAAAAATTACAAGAAAATACACTTGACATCACACCATAACAAAAAATAGCCCATGTTTTTAAGTTTTACCCTACCTAGCCCATATTGTACATATTTTGAAAGCACTAGCAAATTCAAAATTTATGGAGTTAAATTTGTGTTCTCACAAACATTGTATTCACTCTCTTTTCTTCTCACACCTTCTACATATGCTTCAAGGGGCCATCCGCTATTATTGCTTCTCCCATGTGTCATTTGGTTGCAATTTAAGAAAATTGAAGAGTAGAAGTTCACCATTGAAGGCTATTCAAAGCTTTGCTTTTGAAAATAGGATTTTTTGAGTTTGTTAGTTGTTTGGGTTGGGTGTTGTTCCAATTGATTGAAAATATCAGAAGGAGTTCAAAATTTCAATTTGAAGTGATTTTGAGTAGATTTGAACAAGATTTGAGTTAAATTTTAGAAAAAACGCAAGGAAGAAGACGTAATCAGTTTTTTGTATAATTATGTATAATCTTGTATAATAGTGTATATGGGTGTATAAACACATCTTATACACTATTATACACTTTTATACACCTTTATACAAGCGTCTGTGGACGAACTTCTTCCACGATTTTCAGTTACAATTCTTGTTCAAAACCAGTCCAAATCTCCATTAAATGACTTCAAATTTTTTATACAACCTCCTTAAACTATTTCTAACAATTCTAAATAACACCCACTCCAAATTTCTCACAAAATCAAATTCGGAATCTAAACCCACATATTTAAGCTTGTTAAAAATCTAATTTTCACCATTTAAATGGATTTGGTTTGTTGAACTAATATTTGAGTTATAGTTGCTGATTCGAAAATTAACTTAAAAGCTTGAGCAATCTTTTTTAAAAATTAAATAGTAATTTTGAGAATTTATTGGAGTTGGATGTTGAATCTTAGCCTATTATTTTTGGGTTAGTTAGTTGTAAATTGAAATATGGGCTATAAAATTGAAAAGTAGGAATCCAGTTGTTGATATGTGAAATTTTCCCTAAATTAAAGGCTTAAATCAACTCGAAGCTGGATACTGAAACATCGTACCATGTTAGCTTGGAACGGGGATAGCACAGTGCAATGCAAGTTCACAAGTATTATTGTCCTTGAACAAAGCACATACTATACCAGTCAGAACATTTCTAATCATTAATAGATCAAGTCTTTATAGGTCATCTATATGATTTTGGTTTTCGGATGAGAAGATAGTGCAATCATCACGATCCTTCATCGATAGTAGCATGAGAATCAAGAGATGAAGTGGTCAACACGGATTGAGTATAGATTACAAATTTAGTTAAAGCAAAAAAGGAAACAGTAACTAAGTCAGCACGACATAGTTAGAAACTGTTTCAGAAAGGATAATAAGGAAAGCTTTGGTAAAAGAATACCAGGTCACTGATTCAACCCATTTACACTTCCTTTTTCTTTTTCCTTTTTTTTCTTTAGTGGTGGGCAGGGGCACTTGACCTGGGAATTTTATATCTGTAGTTCATAGAGTAAATGGCATCTAACAAAATAAGAACGTCAGCAGAAGAGGTCCATACCTACACGTTGTTTATCTATATCAACATCCAAGAATACTCTGTGGGTAATATCATACACCTCTTCCACCTTTTCATATTCCTGAGAAATTAAACAGGTAAGCAAATAATAATTCTTCGGCAACTGTTGGAGCAAAAAATATCACTACTGGTTAAAAGGGGTTCTTAGAAATAGAATAGAAGATATTGACAAAACTTGCAAATGAGACTCCAGAATTAGTCTTATAGCTTTTAAATAGCAGATTCTAACTCCTGCTAATAGTTTGAAGCTAAAAAAGATAGATGAGATTTTAACTTTTTAGTAGCTTGTCTTATTAGTATAAACCTCTGAAAATGTGAATCACACAATGCTGTCCTCCAAACAGCATTCCCCTAAATTTTCTGTACTAGAATTACTTTTTTATGGTTTGGAGAGGAGAGGGATAGATACCTTAACTTGAGGATAGGGACTGCTTGAAGATGTAAAATAACTGGGGTGGATACACAAGTCCCTCCAATTTAGATGCAAATGAGAGGGTAAGTATTTTTTTTCTATCTTTTTGTACCAAATAAACAGACAGAAACTATATATATTTCACCTAGCGAAAATGTAAATCAATATGTGCGCTCCGTTGCGCCAGACCAAACACAATGTATTATACAACATCTATATATATATCTCCATACGAATAACATTACTGATTATACCAAAATGATTGTGCATGCATGGAGAAACAGAGCCGACCACTCTAAACTGGTTCGACTGAGATTGCTAAAGAAATTCTATTCAAATGAACTTAAGTAGCAGAAACAATGTCAAAGCTATGCTACAAAATGAAAACTAGAGGGGGAAATGACGATCTACCACATGAAGAATATGGTACATGACTAAGCTTCACAAATTTCTATTTAAGTTTATTTGCACATTATCAATTATATCCCTTATCCGGATATAGTACATGGAACAAATAAACAAGTATTAAAGTTTAATCTTTAATACTTAGCGATATTTTACTACATCAGCATCTGAGAGTTTGAGCCAACCAGGAGATGATCAATTCAATTAATATTTCAAGGAAATTGGAAACCTTGATCCCAAAGATTGGGTGCGAGATATGACTGCACAACTTCTGGTTTTCTATTGACATGCAGAAAGCTAAACCAATGTTAGATTGTGATTCTACTTATCTTGAAATTATAGGTCACATATCATAAAGTCAATGATACTTGCAGATTCAAGGGAAACTACGCTACAGTAAAAGTTATACTATGATAAATGTGTAGCAGGCTAGCAACTGACATCTTAAAATTTTGGGAGGACTCGTCTTGCTTCTAAGGATAACCCCAAGACTAGCCTTTTGACGTGTGTTCCGAAGAAACTCTATTCCAAAAGAATTTTTTTCCTTCCTTTGCTCTTCATTTTTGCTTCTCATATTGTTCTCCAATTGGGAGGGCAGTGGGCAACATCAAACCTATTACCAATCAGTCATCATTCCCATAAACTGGCCTGACATCACTCGAAGCGCATTGCACAACGATCCAAATCTAACCACCATAAGTTCCATGAAATTAATTCTCCCTAATTATCCATATCTCACACAAATATATTATAAATGAAATACTTTCCCCTTTCAATTTAGCTGGTAATGTTGACTAGGCAATTTCCTGTGCTCCCTATCACCATTAAATTCGTGCAGAAAACATAACATTGCTTCAAACATCGTCGTTAAAGACATTGCAACCCTATTAAATCACTACAAAGTAACTTAGCAGGTATGTGAGTAAATTTCTCTAGTGTGAGAAAAAGATGAGATCTTTTTTAATAATGCTCAATAATGCTTTAAGTCCGCAACAAAGAATCAATGCCCAATAACAGCCTCATGAACATAATTTACAGTCAATCCAATTTTGACCACAATCAGATCCAAAACCATTATATTGAATTATCTAATTACCTAAAAATCACACATGTAACAGAAAAAACAAAAAAAAAAATACCAAAAAAGAGACAAAAAATCGTACCTTTTGGGAGAAGGAGGAAGCAAGAAAGATAAGAACTAAAGCAGCAAGAAAGATCAGAAGCCACCGTGGCTGCAATATAACTGAGATCGCTCTACCCATCTCCTCTAAATAAATTTTAAAAAATTCAGAGATTTCTGCTATGTTCTTCCATTATAGCAAATTATTGGCTCTCTTTGGGCACTGAATGATTATGTAGAAGACGCAAATAATGAAGTTGGGGGGTGTGGAGAAGTAGTGTAAGATTTATTTATTTATTTATATTTAATTGAGTGTCAGTAGACTTTCAGAGCATGAAATTGTTGTTCCTGCTCAGCTTCGTCATTACTACTCCTATTTGATTATCCAGACATATTGATTTGGGTGTTTTTTGATTTTTTATTTTCTTTGGGGGGCTTTTTTTGCAATTAGAGTTCGGGCCACGATGGGCTGGTTCAATTAGATATTAAAGGGCTCAGTCTCTCAATGGGCAAACTACAGTTAGAATACGGGCTATTAGAGAGACAGAATCTACGGGCCAATAGGTGCACAAACAGCCATTCTTAAGGATGTTATTTAAGTAAAAATTGCACGGGCACCCTATTTGGTCGTTCCGCGTTTAATTTATACTTATTTTTTTAAAAAGTTTTAACTTATATCTACTTTTTAAACAACTTTATCCCCCTTTCTCCTCCTCCTTCTCCTCCTTCGTTTTCTTAAGATATTTTCAGTACGATAACACAGATTAGCATCTGGTCTTCATTGGGAGTTGGGACAACTAATTTTAAGTCCCAATAAATTGATTATGACTTATCAATAACAATGAATCAGCTAACATAAGCTGCACAATTTTATTTTTTTTCGCATTTTTGATGTAATCTTTTTTTCTTTGAATCAAATAAATTGATCTGTGGGGTTAAAGTAAAAGTTTCACTTTATATCACTTAAACTTTATGATTATTTGATTTATTTCCACTGAAGGCACCTTTTTCTAATGTAATTACTGATCTGCTCCATAAAAACGTTCAGAAAGAAGAAAAAAAAACGAAGATCCAATATAGTGATTGTATGGGTCAGAAAACTATATAAGCTTTTTCAAAAACTTTAGCTTATATAGTGCTGAAGTTTTACAAATGAACTAAATAACTTCAGCATCTTCTGCTAAAAATTTTTAAAAAGCTTATCCAGGACAAAAAAACTTCAGCTTATTTAGTGCTGAAGTTTTTACAAATGAACTAAATAACTTCAGCATCTTCTGCTGAAGTTTTTGAAAAAGCTTATCCAGGATAAAAAAAAAACTTCAGCTTATTTAGTGCTGAAGTTTTTACAAATGAACTAAATAATTTCAGCATCTTCTGCTGAAGTATTTGAAAAAGCTTATCCAGGACAAAAAAACTTCAGCTTATTTAGTGCTGAAGTTTTTACAAATGAACTAAATAACTTCAGCATCTTCTGTTGAAGTTTTTGAAAAAACTTATCCAGGACAAAAAACATCAGCGTATTTAGTGCTGAAGTTGTTGCAAATGAACTAAATAACTTCAGCATCACAAAACTCAGCTACTAGAATGATTAAGTTCAGCAATTACAAATAAAAACTTCAGCAAATAGAGAACAAAACTTCAGCACTAGAATGCTTAAGTTCAGCAATTACAAACAAAAACTTCAGCACACTTGGTTCAGCAATTTTTGCTACTTCAGGCCCGTCTACTAGAATGCTGAAGTTTTGCATGATTGCCTTTGCTACTTCAGCCCGGTATGCTGAAGTTACGCGAAAAAGTGGGTACGCTTGCAATTTTTTTTGCAAAGCGGACACAAGTTAAAACGTGACCCAAAAAGCGGATATAGATGCAAATGCCCCGTTATTTAAATATTAGCCAGTGCTTATTTCTTGTCCTGAAATTTTAATCTGAAAATCTTAACTTCAGAAAAATTAGACATTTTTGTCCCAAAAAATTTAACTGAAAAAACTAAAATTTAGGACATACTGGTTAATTCAAAAACAGCAGCCCTTTAAAGTGGCATCCGGGTGTCACTTGTACATATGTTTGCTCGATGGAATTTTTACACAAATAGTAGGCCAAATTCACTATTTACTTTATCTATCCAGTATACATAGATTATACACTAATTATATATGATTATGCATATATTTATACAAGAATTATAGATAAACTATATATTCGCTGGCTATTTTTAATTTAAGTGGTTGAGTGAGCGACTGATTGGGTTAATTCTTCATTTCTATTCTAGTTTCTCCACATCCATGGGCCAATAACTATGTTTTTGCTCTATTTCTTTCAAGTTTCTCCATACCCAATGGAGTGCAACTTGGAGTTATAAAGATAAATTTTCGTTCTTCATTACTACTCCAAGTATATTAGTAGTCCTTTGTTTCCATTTTAAATTCAGCGGAATGTAGCAAAACCAACTTTTGAAAATAATTGTTTTAACAAATTGCTGCGATTTGCAAGTCATGTTAGTTTTTCAAATTTTGATTCTAATAAAGATTAATATTATACAGCTAATCCATCTAATTTCTCTGTGTGTGTGTGTGTGACAGTGAGTGAGAGGAGGGGGTAATAGGAGCATACATATAGTTGTTCTACTATATACCGTGTAACATATTTAGTTATCTCACTATTTCAAGAGTTTATCGAAAATTTGATTTTCTTACATATATGCTAGGGGTGACCATAAACTCTTACACTTTATTAGCTTAATAATATTATATATTTATTTGAAGGAAAAAAAGGACCCTAGGAAGTTGAAATCTCACAGATTTCAAATGTGGGGTGACTGTCTATTAAGTTTTTATAAAATAAGAAAATTTTATATCTTGAACTTTTGTTGAAAGATAATTCATAATTGTGCCAAAATTCTGTTTTTTTTTTTTTTTTTTTTTTGCTCTTCAAAACTCTGTCAATTTTGAACCAAACACTTTTTAAGTATCTGGATAAGTTGCACAAGAGTAATTTGGACTCATCCGATTATGTACTTTCAGATAATGTTTGTAAAGTTCTTAAATTTGTTGTCCCCTGATTTTTCTAACATTCGCTATCTGAGAAGACGCTTGAAAATCTTGTTGATACATATAATACTTTTGGCGAAAATATTTTTCTATTAAGGGTGTGTTTGGTATGAAGGAAATATTTTCTATGGAAAATGTTTTTCTAGAAAATGTTTTCAGGGAAAATGAGTGGTTTTATCACTTATTTTCCATTGTTTGTTTGTTGAGTGAAATTTTTTTTTCCGAAAAATATTTTCTAGTGTTGGTTAGAAAGTAGAAAAACAGTTGGAATTTTTTCTTATGCTACTCTCTTCACCCCCTTCCC